>NW_027141699.1:300000-600000 GCF_036365525.1 Heterodontus francisci
TTATCTTCACCTCATTACCGGCCCATACACAGATAGTGGATTACTGATGATGTTTTCCATACCCCATTATCTTCACCTCATTACCGGCCCATACACAGATAGGGGATTACTCATGATGTTTTCTATACCCCCTTATCTTCACCTCATTACCGGCCCATACACAGATAGGGGATTACTCATGATGTTTTCCATACCCCCTTATCTTCACCTCATTACCGGCCCATACACAGATAGTGGATTACTGATGATGTTTTCCATACCCCATTATCTTCACCTCATTACCGGCCCATACACAGATAGGGGATTACTCATGATGTTTTCCATACCCCCTTATCTTCACCTCATTACCGGCCCATACACAGATAGTGGATTACTGATGATGTTTTCCATACCCCCTTATCTTCACCTCATTACCGGCCCAGACACAGATAGGGGATTACTCATGATGTTTTCCATACCCCTTTATCTTCACCTCGTTACCAGCCCATACACAGATAGGGGATTACTCATGATGTTTTCCATACCCCATTATCTTCACCTCGTTACCAGCCCATACACAGATAGGGGATTACTCATGATGTTTTCCATACCCCATTATCTTCACCTCGTTACCAGCCCATACACAGATAGGGGATTACTCATGATGTTTTCCATACCCCCTTATCTTCACCTCATTACCGGCCCATACACAGATAGTGGATTACTGATGATGTTTTCCATACCCCCTTATCTTCACCTCATTACCGGCCCAGACACAGATAGGGGATTACTCATGATGTTTTCCATACCCCTTTATCTTCACCTCGTTACCAGCCCATACACAGATAGGGGATTACTCATGATGTTTTCCATACCCCATTATCTTCACCTCATTACCGGCCCAGACACAGATAGGGGATTACTCATGATGTTTTCCATACCCCCTTATCTTCACCTCGTTACCAGCCCATACACAGATAGGGGATTACTCATGATGTTTTCCATACCCCCTTATCTTCACCTCATTACCGGCCCATACACAGATCGGGGATTACTCATGATGTTTTCCATACCCCCTTATCTTCACCTCATTACTGGCCCATACACAGATAGGGGATTACTCATGATGTTTTCCATACCCCCTTATCTTCACCTCATTACCGGCCCAGACACAGATCGGGGATTACTCATGATGTTTTCACCTCGTTACAGGCTAGCTACTTTGTCAGCATTCCACAAAGGTTTCTGCTTTTCATTTTAATTAGCCTTTTGTTTGAGATTGGATTACTCAGCTCCTGTGGAATGTGGTCAGGTTAACTGAGCCCCATGGTGCTTTGAAACTTCCTTACTGTTCACTAATATTATATGTTACTGGTTACTCAAATAATATTTAAACATTATGATATTTATGGCAGGTGCCTCTGCGCTTGGGAATACCCTACAACGAACAGGAACAGACAATTCGGCCCTCCAAGCCTGCGCCGATCTTGATGCCTGCCTAAACTAACACCTTCTACACTTCCGGGGCCCATATCCCTCTATTCCCTTCCTATTCATATATTTGTCAAGATGTCTCTTAAACGTCGCTATCGTATCTGCTTCCACCACCTCCCCTGGCAGCAAGTTCCAGGCACTCACCACCCTCTGTGTAAAAAACGTGCCTCGCACATCCCCTCTAACCTTTGCCCCTCGCACCTTAAACCTATGTCGCCCAGTAACTGACTCTTCCACCCTGGGAAAAAGCTTCTGACTATCCACTCTGTCGATGCCGCTCATAACTTTGTAAACCTCAATCATGTCGCCCCTCCTCCTCCGTCGTTCCAGTGAAAACAATCCGAGTTTTTCCAACCTCTCCTCATAGCTAATGCCCTCCAGACCAGGCAACATCCTGGTAAACATCCTCTGTCCCCTCTCCAAAGCCTCCACATCCTTCTAGCAGTGTGGCGACCAGAATTGCACGCAATATTCAAAGTGTGGCCGAACTAAGGTTTTGTACAGCTGCAACATGACTTGCCAATTTTTATACTCTATGCCCCGACCGATAAAGGCAAGCATGCCGTATGCCTTCTGGACTACCTTATCCACCTGCGTTGCCACTTTCAGTGACCTGTGGATCTGTACGCTCAGATCTTTTTGCCTGTCAATACTCCTAAGGGTTCTGCCATTTACTGTATACCTCCCACCTCCATTAGACCTTCCAAAATGCATTACCTCACATTTGTCCGGATTAAAATCCATCTGCCATTTCTCTGCCCAAGTCTCCAAACGATCTATATCCTGCTGTATCCTCTGACAATCCTCATCATTATGGATGGAGAAAGTGAAGGCACATGGGGTGCAAGGTGGAACAGCTAGATGGATGAAGAACTGGCTTGGTAACAGGAGACAGAGAGTAGCAGTGGAAGGGAGTTTCTCAAAATGGAGACGTGTTACCAGTGGTGTTCCACAGGGATCCGTGCTGGGACCACTGTTGTTTGTGATAAACATAAATGATTTGGAGGAAAGTATAGGTGGTCTGATTAGCAAGTTTGCAGACGACACTAAGATTGGTGAAGTAGCAGATAGTGAAGGGGACTGTCAGAGAATACAGCAGAATATAGATAGACTGGAGAGTTCGGCAGAGAAATGGCAGATGGAGTTCAATCAGGGCAAATGCGAGGTGATGCATTTTGGAAGATCTAATTCAAGAGTGAACTATACAGTAAATGGAAATGTCCTGGGGAAAATTGATGTACAGAGATATTTGGGTGTTCAGGTCCACTGTTCCCTGAAAGTGGCAACGCAGGTCAATAGAGTGGTCAAGAAGGCATACGGCATGCTTTCCTTCATCGTACGGGGTATTGAGTACAAGGGTTGGCAGGTCATGTTACAGTTGAATAGTACTTTGGTTCGGCCACATTTGGAATACTGCGTGCAGTTCTGGTCGCCACATTACCAAAAGGATGTAGATGCTTTGGAGAGGGTGCAGAGGAGGTTCACCAGGATGTTGCCTGGTATGGAGGGCGCTAGCTATGAAGAGAGGTTGAGTAGATTAGGATTATTTTCATTAGAAAGACGGAGGTTGAGGGGGGACCTGATTGAGGTGTACAAACACATGAGAGGGAGAGACAGGGTGGATAGCAAGAAGCTTTTTCCCAGAGTGGGGGATTCAATTACAAGGGGACACGATTTAAAAGTGAGAGGGGAAATGTTTAGGGGGGATATGCGTAAAAGTTCTTCATGCAGAGGGTGGTGGGTGCATGGAATGCATTGCCAGCGGAGGTGGTAGACTCGGGCACGATAGCGTCTTTTAAGATGTATCTAGACAGATACATGAATGGGCAGGAAGTAAAGAGATGCAGACCCTTAGAATATAGGCGACAGGTTTAGATAGAGGATTTGGATCGACGTAGGCTTGGAGGGCCGAAGGGCCTCTTCCTGTGCTGTAATTTTCTTTGTTCTTTGTTCTCTTTGTTCTATTATCTGCAACTCCACCAACATTTGTGTCGTCCGCAAACTTACTAATCAGACCAGCTACATTTTCCTCCAAATCATTTATATATACTACAAACATCAAAGGTCCCAGCACTGATCCCTGTGGAACACCACTAGTCACATCCCTCCATTCAGAAAAACACCCATCCACTGTTACCCTCTGTCTTCTGTGACCAAGCCAGTTCTGTATCCATCTTGCCAACTCACCTCTGATCCAGTGTGACTTCACCTTTTGCACCAGTTTGCCATGCGGGACAATATAGACAACATCCACCGCCCTTCCCTCATCAATCATCTTCGTCAGTTCTTCAAAAAACTCAATCAACTTAGTAAGACACGACCTCCCCTTCACAGAACCATGCTATCTCTCGCTAATAAGTTCGTTTGTTTCCAAATGGGAGTATATCCTGTCCCGAAGAATCCTCTCTAATAGTTTCCCTACCACTGACGTAAGGCTCACTGGCCTATAATTTCCTGGATTATCCTTACCACCCTTCTTAAACAAAGGAACAACATTGGCTATTCTCCAGTCCTCTGGGACCTCACCTGTAGCCAATGATGATGCAAAGATTTCTGTCAAGGCCCCAGCAATTTCTTCCCTTGCCTCCCTCTGTATTCTAGGGTAGATCCCATCAGGCCCTGGGGACTTATCTACCTTAATGCTTTGCAAGACACCCAACACCTCCTCCTTTTTGATAATGAGATGACTGAGACTATCTGCACTCCCTTCCCTAGGCTTATCATCCACCAAGTCCTTCTCCTTGGTGAATACTGATGCAAAGTACTCATTTAGCACTTCACCCATTTCCTCTGGCTCCACGCATAGATTCCCATCTCTGTCCTCGAGTGGGCCAACCCTTTCCCTGGTTACCCTCTTGCTCTTGATATATGTATAAAAAGCCTTGGGATTTTCCTTAATGAGTCAGATACTGAACGTTATATTGGAATGTTAAAACAATGGTTCAGAGTCTGAGAACAATGGATTGGAATGTTCCAACAATGGGTCAGAATCTGAGAACAATGGATTGGAATGTTCCAACAATGGGTCAGAATCTGAGAATGTTAGATTGGAATGTTAGAACAGTGGACAGGAGTTTTTCCCTCAGATCTTTTCATTATTTCTATGTATGATTGACTATCTTTGGCCTCTCGGATATATTGGGCACTGACTGTTATTCAATACATTTACTATCCCATCCTGGCTATTATTGGTGTCTCTGGTAAGTCTCTCTACCTTGCCTTTTATTCTATCAACCATGTTGAACTGTATTACTGTTCTTGTCATTTACTCTGTCCTACTTTTTCCTGTTATCCCTGGTGAATATCTCTAGCTATTAGCTCTCTAAACCATTGCTAACTGTATTGCAGGTCTTGTAATTTACTCTCGCATCTTTGCTGCTGTCGCTGTCTGTATTTCCAGCTATAAGATCTGTAAACGTTGGTTCACTCAAATACAGTTCTTGCAATTTGAATTATGGGAAGACCAAAACCAGTGTCATTGGTCTATTATAAATTCCGTCCCCTATCCCAGATCCACTTAGCCTGCCCTGGGCAACGTCTGAGGTTCAACCAGACAGTTTACATCCTCTGAGTTCATCTCCTAATCTCTCCATCACCAACCCTGCCTACTACCATCTCTGTAATATCACCCAGCTCCTCCTCAGTCCATCTGCTGCATAATCCCTCATCGGTGCTGTTGTTAAAACACAGTTGATTAATCCAATTCTATCCTGGTCACTCTCCCAGTTATAGACCACCATAAACCAGACCCTACTCAGAATTCTGCTGCCTGTATCCTAACTCACACCAAATCGAGATCACCCATCACCCCTGTGTTCACTGATCTACATTGGCTTCCAGTCTGACAGCACCTTAGTTTTAATAATCTCGTTCTTGTGTTTGAATCCCTCCATTGCCTCACCCCTCCAATTAGTCCCATTACTTCATATCTTTCGCCATTAACACGTTTTTTTTTTTTCAATTTTCCTTTTAAAGTGAATTCTTTCCCTCTGTATCTACCCCGGACCATGATTTTCATCTCTACAGGGCCACTGGGCCAAATGCCACAGAAGCTTGGATCCATACAATGATGCAATCTGAGCTACTGTCCACTTCCAGCATGGCCTGCACAGCGCCGCATTCTGAGCAGGGCTCCAGCCTGGATGTACCATGTGTACGTCTGTAGCAGGAAGTGGCATCAATGCACCATTCCAGCAGCTTTGATGTATGCCTTTGTTGGTGCGTGAGCATGCCCAGTACATCATGTTGGTGAATGTCCACTATCTTGACAGCAGCCCCGATACCTTCATTCTGAAGCAGTCAGCTGTTCCCACCATCTTCAGTTCTCCATGCAAAACCAGAAGGTGGCTCCTCGGAGATAAAGTAAAACCCATTCTAGAGACAGCTCATGTTTCTTCAACCCAAACCACCTCCCATCGCCAACCAACCTCACGCGATTTACATGTGTATAACGTGAGCAATGGAGTCACCAGGAACATGGTGGAATAGACCATTCGTTTGATGAGGCAATGCTTCCAATGCCTGAACCGCTCGGGGGGCGGGTGGTGGGGGGGGGGGGGGGAGGGTGTGTGGGGGGGGCGGGTGGGTGGGGTGTGGGGTGCCCTCCAGTACACACTGGAGCGGTGCCCAAGTTCATGGTGTTCTGCTGCACCCTTCATATCATCACCCTGATGAGGACACAGGCATTGGCACCAGGAATCCGGAGGCCACCTCAGGAGGAGGAGGCAGGGAGGGTATTTCTTGGATGCCTTCCACAGAGACTTGCTGACTGCTCCTATACAGTGCTACCCCAGTGGCTGTAGCTTTTTATATTCATGCATGGAATGTGGGTATCGCTAACTCGGCCAGAATTTATTTTCCATCGTTAGTTTCCCTTGTGAAGGTGATAGTGAGCTGCCTTCTTGGACCACTGCAGTCCATGTAGGGTAGGCGCACCCACAGTGCTGTGAGGAAGGAAGTTCCAGGATTTTGCCACAGCGACAGTGAAGGGACGGTGATATATTTCCAGGTCAGGATGGTGTGTGACTTGGAGGGAAATGTGCAGGTGGTGGTGCTCCCATGCATCTGCTGCCGTTGTCCTTCCAGGTGGTGGAGGTCGCGGATTTGGAAGGTGCTGTCTAAGGAGGCTTGGTGAGTTGCTGCAGGTCATCTTGTAGATGGTGCACACTGCTGTCAATGTGACTGGTGCTGGAGTCATGGAGTCATTTATGGTACAGATTGAGACCATGCTGGCTCTCTGCAGAGTAATCCAGTCAGGCCCATTCCCCCACTCAATCCCTGTGTTCCTGCAAGTTTCTTTCCTTCAACTGTCCATCCAGTTTCTTCTGGAAATCATTGATCATCTCTACTTCCACCACCATTGTGGGTAGTCAGTTCCAGCTCATTACAAATCACTGCGTAAAACAAAAAACAAGTTCTTGTTCAGATTCCCCCGGCATTTCTTGTCAAATCCTTCAATCTGTGTCTCTAGTCCTTGTACTATTCGTTAATACGGACAGTTTTCCTTTTCTAATTTATCAAAGCCTGTCATAATCTAGTACACCTCGATTAAATCACCCTTCAATCTCCTTTGTTCCCCTTCGAACAAAGGCACATTTTCCAATCTTACCTTGTAACTAATCCTCCTCCGCCTTCCCTAGATCCATTCTGGTTAACCTGCTCTGTACCCTCCCAAGGACACTCACACCCTTCCCAAAGTGTGCTGACCAGAACTGGACGCTATATTACATTTGGAGCCTTACCGCTGTTCTATAAATGTTCAGCATAACTTCCCTGCTTTAGTACTCAATGCCTCTGTTTTAAACCCAAATCCCATTTGCTTTGCTGTCAATTGTCAATATGTCCTGTTATCTTCACAGATTAATGCACCCGCAGGTTTCTCTGTTCCTCAACACTCTTTAGAACTGTGACATTAGTCAATATAGCTATTCTATTCCGACTGACAAAATGCATCACCTCACACTCCTCTCTATTAAATTCCATCTGCCAGTTGTCTGCCTATCTGTGTCCTGTTGAAGGTGGTTCATATCATCCTCACTCTTTGCTCTTCCTCCAAATTTGGTGTCATCGGAACATTTTGAGATTGTACTCATGGGACAATGGCCGCCCTGCGATCCATCCCACCCCAATCTCTCAACCCAAACCTTCTGATTGTTTTTATTCTTTCATGGATTTGTGTCTCACTGTCAAGACTAGCATGTTCTGCCCATCCCGATTTGCCTTTGAACTGAGTGGCTTGCTAGGCCTTTTCAGAGTGTAGTTAAGAGTCAACCACGTTGCTGTGGGTCTGGAGTCGCATGTAGTCCAGACCAGGTAAGGACAGCAGATTTCCTTCCTCTAAAGGACATTCATGAAGCAGATGGTTTTATACTTTCCAATGATAACCCAAAACTGCCAGCTTCCCAGTCACAGCAGCTCCAGGAAACAGAGAGAGAGCAGCAGCACAGCACTGATTGTGAATTCCCCTCACTTGGTCTGATATTCACAGTCACCAGCTCAAATATTAACACTGCGTGTACCTTCGAGACTGGTGTAGAGCCAGAATCTGCACGTGGTGAGTCATAGTCTCATAGGATTGTTCGAGCACAGAAGGAGGCCATTCGTCCCTTTGTGTCCGTGCTGGATCTCTGTGAAAATCACGCAGCTCCTCCCACTGCCCCTGCCTTTTCCCAAAGTCCTGCATTTTTTTTAATCTTCAAATAATTATCCAATTACCTTTTGAAAATTATGTTTGAATTTGCCTCCACCAAACTCTCAGGCAGTTCATTCCAGATTCTAACCACTCACTGTGTTTATCCTCATGTCACCTTTAGTTCTTCTACCAATCACCTTAAATCAGTGTCCTCTGGTCTTGATCCATCCACCAATGGGAACAGTTTCTCCCTATTCACCCTGTCCAAACCCCACATCATTTAAAACTCTTCTGTAAAATCTCATCTTCACCTTTTCTTCAAGCAGAACAGCCCCAGCTTCCCCAATCTATCTGTATAACGGAATTCCTCATCCCTGAAACCATTCCCGTAAATCTTTGCAGCACCCTCTCTAATTCCTTTACAACCTTCCTGAACTGAGGTGTCTAGGCCTGGACACAATACTCCAGTTGAGACTGAGGCTGTGTTTTATAACGTTTCATCATAACATCCTTGCTATTGAACTCTCTGTCTCTATTTATTAAACCCAGGATTCAGCATGCCTTACTAACTGCTTTCTCAACCTGCCTGCCACCTCCAACAATAGGATCACGTATACCCCTCAGGTCTCTCTGCTCCTGCATACCCATTAGAATTTGATCCTTTATTTTCTCTTGCTTCTTCACGGTCGTGCTACCAAAATGAATTACTTCACATGTCTCAACATTAAATTTCATCTGCAATGTGCCCTCCCATTCTACCTGCCTGTCTCTGTCCTCTTGAAGTCTATCACTATCCTCCTCTCTGTTCACAATAATGCCGAGTCTTCTGTCAGCTGCAAATTTTGAAATTGTTCCCTCTAGACTGAAATACAGGTCATTAATGTAGATCAAGAACAACAGTGGCCCTATCCTGACCCCTGGGGAACACCACTATAAACGTTCCTTCAATCTGAGAAATAACTATTCACCAATACTCTCCATTTAACATGTCTCCAATTTCAGCATTCACAGTCAGCAGCAGCAGCCTCCTGTGATTCAGTGCAGCTTCCCTTTAAAGAGGGACAGACTGCCTTAAAGAGCTGAATTCTGGCTGAAAAATGAGCCATCCGCACACACAGTTAGGCCCCTGTTAAGCGTCCAGACAGACGGCAGCGTGGGTCACCCTGGGCGGCACGTAGATTTCATGGAAATGTTGAGGCCGCAGGAAGTTTGTGTGTCACCTGCCTCAACAAGAACGGACACGGGAAGATCATGAACCATCTGCCCAAAAAAAGATGCAAATCTGATGTTATCACTCTTTCTAGTTCCCTTTCACTATTTAACCTTCTCTCTCTCTCTCTCTCTCTCTCTCCCTCTCTCTTCACTCTCTGTGTCTCTTGCTAATAAAATCAGAGATTGCTGCAGCACAGAAGGAGGATATTCGGCCCATTGTGTCAGTGCTGTCTCTTTGAAAGAGTTATCCAATTAGTTCCTCTCCCCTCCTCTTTCCCCAGACTCCTGCTTTGTTTCCCTTTCAAGTATTTGTTAAATTCCCTTTTGAAATATATTATTGAATCTGCTTCCACCATGTTTTCAGGCAGTGAATTCCAAATCCCAACAACTCGCTGTGCAAGAAAATTCTCCTCATTTCACCTCTGGTTCTTTGTCAATTACCTTCAATCTGTGTTTTCTTGATACTGAAATTTCTGACACTGGAAACAGTTTCACATTAATTACCCAGTCAAAACCGATCAATATCCTGCTGTATCCTCTGACAATCTTCATCACTATCTGCAACTCCGCCAACCTTTGTGTCACCTGCAAACTTACTAATCAGACCAGCTACATTTTCCTCCAAATCATTTATATATATATATATATATATATATATACTACAAATAGCAAAGGTC
Source organism: Heterodontus francisci (assembly GCF_036365525.1). Lineage (NCBI taxonomy): Eukaryota > Metazoa > Chordata > Chondrichthyes > Heterodontiformes > Heterodontidae > Heterodontus > Heterodontus francisci. Next base: position 309,994 of record NW_027141699.1, read on the forward strand.
CCAGCACTGATCCCTGCGGAACACCACTAGTCACATTCCTCCATTCAGAAAAAACACCCATCCACTGATACCCTCTGTCTTCTATGACTGAGCCAGTTCTGTATCCATCTTGGCAGCTCACCTCTGATCCCATATGACTTCACCTTTTGTATCAGTCTGCCATGAGGGACCTTGTCAAAAGGCTTTACTGAAGTTCATGTAGACAACATCCACTGCCCTTCCTCTATCAATCATCTTCGACAATTCCTCAAACAACTCAATCAAGTTAGTGAGACACGACCTCCCCTTCACAAAACCATGCTGTCTCTCGCTAATATGTCCATTTGTTTCCAAATGGGAGTAAATCCTGTCCCAAAGAATCCTCTCCAATAATTTCCCTACCACTGACGGACGGCTCACCGGCCTGTAATTTCTTGGATTATCCTAGCTACCCTTCTTAAACAAAGGAACAGCATTGGCTATTCTCCAGTCCTCTGGGACCTCACCTGTAGCCAATGATGATACAAAGATTTCTGTCAACGCCCCAAAAATGTCCTCCCTTGCCTCCTTCAGTATTCTGGGGTAGATTCCTTCAGGCCCTGGGGACTTATCTACGTTAATGTTTTCCAAGACGCCCAACACCTCCTCCTTTAAGATAACGACATGACCCAGTCTATCTACACTCCCTTCCCTATTCTCATCATCCACCAAGTCCTTCTCTTGGGTGAATACTGAGGCAAAGTATTCATTTAGTACATCACCCATTTCCTCTGGCTCCACGCATAGATTCCCATCTCTGTCCTTGTGTGGGCCAACCCTTTCCCTGGTTACCCTCTTGTTCTTTATATACGTATAAAAAGCCTTGGGATTCTCCTTAATCCTGTTTGCCAATGACTTTTCATGACCACTTTTAGCCCTCCTGACTCCTTGCTTAAGTTCCTTCCTACTTTCTTTATATTCCTCAAGGGCTTCATCTGTTCCCAGCCTTCTAGCCCTTACGAATGCTTCCTTTTTGCTTTTTGACCAGGCTCACAATATCCCTCGTTATCCAAGGTTCCTGAAACTTGCCAAACTTATCCTTCATCCTCACAGGAACATGCCAGTCCTGGATTCTAATCAACTGACGTTTGAAAGACTTCCACATGTCAGATGTTGATTTACCCTCAAACAGCCGACCCCAATCTAAATTCTTCACTTCCCGCCTAGTATTGTTATAATTAGCCTTCCCCCAATTTAGCACCTTCACCCGAGGACTACTCTTATCCTTATGCACAAGTACCTTAAAACTTATGGAATTATGATCACTGATCCCGACATTCTCCCCTATGGAGACTTCGACCACCTGGCCAGGCTCTTTCCCCAATACCAGGTCCAGTACGACCCCATCCCTAGTTGGACTATCTCCATATTGTTTCAAGAAGCCCTCCTGGATGCCCCTTACAAATTCTGCCCCATCCAAGCCCCTAGCACTGAGTGAGTCCCAGTCAATATAGGGAAAGTTAAAATCAGCCATCACAACAACCCTGTTACCTTTACATCTTTACAAAATCTGTCTACCTATCTGCTCCTCTATCGCCTGCTGGCTGTTGGGAGGCCTGTAGTAGACCCCCAACATCGTGAATGCACCCTTCCTATTCCTGAGCTGTAACCATATTGTCTCGCTGCATGACCCCTCCTAGGTGTCCTCCCGCAGTACAGCTGTGATATTCTCTTTAACCAGTAATGCAACTCCCCCACCCCTTTTACGTCCCCTCTAACCCGCCTGAAGCTTCTGAAGCCTAGAAAATTTAGCTGCCAAGCCTGCCCTTCAAATGCACTTCAGACCACCAGTCCTGCTGTGCTTAGCAACATCTCCCTGGCTGCTCTTCCTCTCAGTCTTACTGGCCTTACTCACTAGTTCCCCTCAGTTATTTCACTTGCTGACCTACTGCTCTGGTTTCCATCCCCGCCACACTAGTTTAAACCACACCGAGTAATGCAGATTTGTTCCTCCACATCCTTCCCACTAGCTGGTGACCTATAGACAACACGGAGCAATGTAACTGAAACTTGTTTGCTCCTTCACGCCAGCCATTTAGATTCTGTCCTTGATCCCCTCCCACCGCCACCCCCGCCTGGGACATGCTCTCTCCAGCACTATAATGTTCTCCTCAATCAATACCACAACCCCTGTCGCTACTCTTCCTTCTATCTTTCCTGAATACCTTGTATCCATGAATATTTAGCACCCAGTCCTGCCTTTCTTTGGGCCAGGTCTTTGTTATAGCCACAACACTATATTTCCACATGGCAATCTGCGCATGTACCTCACCAGTCTTATTCACCACACTCCATGCTTTCACATACATGCACACTAGCCTTCACGTAAATGCTATTACTTTCTCCCATTCTCTGACCCCAGCTAATAACATTCTGAACCCTGCTTTAGTACTATCCAACTCTTCCCGTATTCTGTGCACCTTGGAATTCTTCTCTGATGTTTACTCCTAGTTCCCATACCCCTGCCAATTTAGTTTACACCCTCTCCAATAGCACGAACAAATCGCCCCAAAAGAGAATTAGTCCCAGCTCTGTTCAGGTGTAAATCGTCCAGCCTGTACAGATCCCACATTCTCCAGAACGGCTCCCAGTGTCCAGGAATCGAAACCTCCCCGCTTCTGCAGCATGCTTCCAGCCACACATCCATCTGTACTCGACATCTATATCTGTAATCAATCGCATGGGGTACTGAGAGTAATCCTGCTTGCTAACTTTCCCAGCACCCTGAATTCTGAGTGCAGGACAACCTCCCTCTTTCTGCCTCTGTCGTTGCTTCTGATGTGGACCACGACTGCTGGCTGTTCACCCTCCACCTTCAGGATGCTCTGCAGCCGCTGGCGTGATATCCTTGACCATGACACCAGGGAGGGAACGCACCATCCTGGATACACATCTGCGGTTTCAGAATCCATTGTCTGTTCCCGTGACTATCGAATTTCCTATCACTATCAACATTCCAGTCTTCCCTGTAACTCCCAGTACAGCTGAGACAGCCTTGGTACCATGGGCTTGCCTGTGGATACAGTCCTCAGATGAACCATCAGTTTCCTCCGTACTGAATGCTGGTTGGAGAATGAGATGCACTCAAGGGTCTCCTGTGCTACTTGCTGATTCTTTTTGACGTGCTCTCCTCAAATTACTCAACCTCACATATACATTACAGTGACATCCATGGTCCCACCATCTGCAGTTTGTACATCATCCCAGACAGCAGGATGAGGGGGAGGTCGGAGTTAAGAAGGGACATTAGGCAGGAACGTAGCATCATCCTGAATGCTCTCGGTGATTCCGGATGCTACGGCCTCTGTCACAGCCGGTCCCATGATATGAGGAACCATCTGCTCCCTCAGACTCAGGGGTGACGGAATGCCTGGTCCTCGCTGGTTCACTGCTGCTCCCTGTGATTAAGGGCCACCTTGCCCTGGACGAGGGAGGGCAAAATGTCAGTGATTGTGTTGCACTGTGTTTGTGTGATGTGCCTGCCATCGCTGAATAGCTGGAGGTATGTGGAGGCAGTGAGAGGTGGGTGTGAATCTGGTATCAGTGGAAGGTGTGTGAGGGTGAGGTGGAGTATGTGAATGTTAGGTGTGAGTCCTGAGTGTTAGGGACCGCTGATGAGTGAGTGATGAGGGTGTGGCACATTGATCAGTGTGGGAGGTTGGTGATGTTGGGGGTAGGAGATGCCATGTGCAGATGAATTCACTGACATTGACCACCTGTGTGAGCACATTAAACTTCTTCTGGCTCTGCTGCCAGGTCCTCGGGGCCAGACTGCTTGCATTGACCTCCCCAGCCATCTGCTCCCATTCCCTTCCGAGGGCGTTCCCTGAAGGTATCCGCCCCACCACACGGAAACATGGCTTCTCTCCTCCTGTCACCCACCATGACTAAGGCCTCCAGCACCAGATTCGTGAGTCACAGAGCCCTCTCTCTGTCCTAATATCCCATTTACCTTGTCTACAATTGCAGCATTCACAGTCAGCAGCAGCAGCCTCCTGTGATTCAGTGCAACTTCCCTTTAAGAGGGACAGACTACCTTTAAGAGTGGAATCCTGGCAAACATCTGCCAGACCCTCACAAAGTCAGGTCCCTCTGCAGCGTGCAGACAGACAGCAGCGCGGGTCACCCTCAGGGACATGTAGAATTCGTGGAAATGTGGAGGCAGCAGGAAGTTTGTATGTCACCAGTCACAATAGGAACGGGTACGGGAAGATCATGACCCCTCTGCCCAAAAAGCGATGCAAACCCGATTTTCTCGCCTTTCTATTTCCCTTTCCCTCTTTCACACTGTTTCTCTCTCTCTCACTTTATTTTTCTCCCTCTCTCTTTACTCTGTAACTTGTTCATAGAATCAGAGATATTTGCAGCATAGAAGGAAGCTATTCGGCCCTTTGTCTCAGTGCAGTCTCTTTGAAAGAGCTGTTTAATTCGTTCTTCTCCCCTCCTCTTTCCCCAGACTTCTGTTTTTTTTTCCTTTTCAAGTATTTGTTAAATTCCCTTTTGAAAGATATTATTGAAGCTGCTTCCACCATGTTTTCAGGAAGTGAATTCCAGATCCCAACAACTTGCTGTGCAAGGAAATTCTCCTCTTTTCACCTCTGGTTTTTTGTCAATTACCTTCAATCTGTGTCTTCTTAAAACTGAACTTTCTGACACGGGAAAGCGTTTCACAATAATTATCCTATCAAAACCCTTCATGACTTTGAATTCTATATGAAATTTCCCCTTACCCTTCTCTAAAGAGAACAATCCCAGCTTCTTCAATCTCTCCATGTAACTGAATTCCCAGATCCCTGGTACTATTCCAGTAAATCACCTCTGGATCTTCACTAAGTCCTTGACATCCTTACCAAAGTGTGGTGATCAGATTTGGTCACAATTCTCCAGCTGGGACCTAACCAATGATGTATAAAAATCAGCATTTCCTCCTGAGTTTTATTACACTGTGTGTCTCTCTCTAACACGAAAGACACACAATGTTACCTTCAAAGATCTGTGTGCATACATCCCAGGTCTCTCTAACCCTGCACCTACTTTATAATGGTACCATTTAGTTTATATTGTTTCGCCACATACTTCCTACCCAAATGTCTCACTTCACACTTCACTGAGTTAAATTACATCTGCCATGTTCCTGCCCATTTTACCAGTCAGTCTCTGTCTTCCTGAAGTCTGTTACTCTCCTTCTCACTGTTTGTTAACATTTCTGAGTTTCCTGCCATCTGAAAACTTTGACATAATCCACTGTGTACACAAGCCCATTGCATTAACATACAGCAACAGTGATCCCAACAGTGACCCTGGGGAACCCCACTGTGTACTTCCGTGTAGACTGAACAACAACCATTCTCCAATACTCTCTGCTTTCTGACACTTAGCTAATTTACTGCATTATGTCATTGTAAATTTAAAAAATAACTTCCATTTATGTAGCCCCTTCATGATCACTGCATGTCCCAAAGCGATTTACAATCAATGAGTATTTATTACACCCTAGTCACTATTGTAATGTAGGAAAGATGGCAGAAAAGTTCCACACAGCAAGATCCCACAAGCAGCAATGTGATAATGATCAGATCTTTAACATCCACCTGAGAGGGCAGATGTTAGTTTAATGTTTCATTCGATAGACGGCACATCTGACAGTGCAATGCTCCCACAGTAATGTCACTGCAGTGTCAGCCTTGATTCTTGTGATCAAGTCCTGCAGTGACACTTGATCCTAGAAGCTTGTGACTGAAAGGGGAGAGAGCGACAAACTGAGCCACGGCTGACATTGGTCCTTTAATCCTATGTATTTCTAATTTGGTAACATGGCTGTTATGTGGTACTTTATCAAACGCCTGTTTAAAGGATAGGAATATGAGGAAAGTACAGGCAAGGACTATCATAGAAACATAGAATAGCATTGCACTGAAGAAGGCCATTCGGTCCAACATGTCAGTGCTGGCCCTTTTGAAGATCCTCCAGTTAGTCCCACATGCTGGCTCTTTTTTTTATTCATTCATGGGATTTGGGCGTCACTGGCTTGGCCAGCATTTTTAGCCCTTGTTACCCTTGAGAAGGTGATGGTGAGCTGCCTTCTTCAACCGCTGCAGTCCATTTGGAGTAGGTAGACCCACAGTGCTGTTAGGAAGGGATTTTGACCCAGCGACAGTGAAGGAACGGCGACACAGTTCCATGTCAGGATGGTGTGTGACTTGAACGGTAACTTGCAGGTGGTGGTGTTCCCATGTATTTGCTGCCCTTGTCCTTCTAGTTGGGAGAGGTCGTGGGTTTGGAAGGTGCTGTCGAAGGAGCCTTGGTGCATTGCTGCAGTGCATCTTGGAGATGGTACACACTGCTGCTACTGTGCGTCGGTGGTGGATGGAGTTAATGTTTGTAGATGGAGTGGCAAGCAAGTGAGCTGCTTTGTCCTGGATGGCGTCGAGCTTCTTGAGTGTTGTTGGAGCAGCACCCATCCAAACAAACGGAGAGTATTCCACCACACTCCTGACTTGGGCCTTGTAGATGGTGGACAGGCTTTGGGGAGTCAGGAGGTGCGTTACTCGCCTCAGGATTCCTCGCCTCTGACCTGCTCTTGTAGCCACGGTATTTATATGGCTACTCCAGTTCAGTTTCTGGTCAATGGTAGCCCCTAGGATGTTGGTAGTGGGGGATTTAGCGATGGTAATGCTGTTGAATATCAAGGGGAGATGGTTAGATTCTCTCTTGTTGGAGATGGTCATTGCCTGGCACTTGTGTGGCACGAATGTTACTTGTCGCTTATCAGCCCAAGCCTGGATATTGTTCAGGTCTTGCTGCATTTCTACACAGACTGCTTCAGCATCTGAGGAGTCGCAAATGGTGCTGAACATTGTGCAATCATCAGTGAACATCCCCACTTCTGACCTTATTATTGAAGGTAGGTCATTGATGAAGCAGCGAAGTCTGAACAATGACTTTTCACCTTTCAGCTTTCTGTCCCTCAGTCACTGTCATATCCACACCATCACTGTCACATTAGTCCATGTCTTCCGTTTTTCATAACAAGTCTATGAAATGTTATTTGTTTACAGGCCTTTTGAAAGTCTATATACATAAATGTATATACACGAGTAGGGGAGGAACATGTTGTTATGGTTCTTCATGAATACTTTGTATCTGTCTTAACATTAGGGGGGGTCGACGCAGATATTGTGGTTAAGGAGGAGGAGTGTGAATTATTGGATGTGATGTACATAGGGAGAGAGGAAGTATTAATGGGATTAGCATCCTTGAAAGTTGATCCATCACCAGGGCCGGTTGAAATGTATCCAAGGCTGTCAAAAGAGGTGAGAGAGGAAATAGCAGAGAGTCTGACCATCATTTTCCAGTCCGCACTGGATACAGGTGTCGTGCCAGAGGATTGGTGAACTGTTAAAATTGTACCTCTTTAAAAAGGGAGTCAGGAACAGACCGAATAATTTCAGGCCAGTCAGTCTAACCTCAGTAGTGGGCACATTATTGGAATCTATTCTGAAAGACAGGATAAAGTGTCACTTAGAAAGGCACAGGTTAATCACGGATATTGAGCATGGATTTGATAAGGGAAGATATTGTTTGACCAAATTGATTGAATTTTTCGAAGATGTCGCAAGGATGATAGATGAGGGTAGTGCAGTTGATATGGTCCACATGGATTTTGACAAGGCTTTTGTCAAGGTCCCATGTGGCATGCTTGTTTAAAAAAATAAAATCCCATGGGATCCAGGGAAATTCAACAAGTTGGATGCAAAATAGGCTCAGTGACAGGAAACAAAGGGTGATTGTTGACGGGTGATTTACTGACTTGAGGTCTGTTTCCAGTGACGTTCCACAGGGCTCAGGACTGGACTTCCTGCTTTTTTATAGTATATATTAACGATTTGAACGTAAATGTGGGGGGCATGATCAAGATTTGTGCAGATGGTACACAGATTGGTCGTGCGGTAGATAGCGAGGAGGATAGCTGTAGGCTGCAGGAAGATATTGATGGCAGAAAAGTGACAAATGGAATTCAACCTGGATAAGTGTCAGGTGATGCAATTGAGGAGGTCAAACAAGGCAAAGGGATAGACGATTAATAGGAAAATACTGAGAAGTGTAGAGGAAGTGAGGGACCTTGGAGTCAATGTCCACTGATCCCTGAGGTAGCAGGACAGGTCGATAAGGTGGTCAAGAAGGCATATGGACTCCTTTCCTTTATTAGCTGAGGTATAGAATACAGGAGCAGGGAGGTTATGCTGGAACTGTATAAATCATTGGTTAGGTCACAACTTGAGTACTGTGTGCAGTTCTGGTCACCTCATCACACAAAGGATGTAATTTCATGAGAGAGAGTACAGAGGAGATTTACGAGGATGTTGCCAGGACTGGAAAAATGCAGCTATGAGGAAAGATTAGATGGGCTGGGGTTGTTCTACTTGGAACAGAGAAGGCTGAAGGGAGATCTGATTGAAATGGCCATAATGTTGTGGGGTCTGGATAGAGTGGAGGTGAAGAGTCCATTCACCTTAGCAGAGAGATCAGTGACTAGGGGGCAGTGACTTAAAGTGCTTGGTAGAAGGATTAGCGGGGAATTGAGGAGAAACTTGTTCACCCAAAAATACAAAATGTGCTCAGTGGCAGGAAACAAAGGGTAATTGTTATAATAAAAGCAAAATACTGCAGATGCTGGAAATCTGAAGTAAAAACAAGAAATGCTGGAAGTACTCGGCAGGTCTGGCAGCATGTGTGGAGGGAGAAGCAGAGATAATGTTTCAGGTCAGTGAAGAAGGGTTAGTGACCTGTCACGCTAACTCTGCTTCTCTCTCCACAGATGCTGCCAGACCTGCTGAGTATTTCAAGCATTTTTTTTTTCTGAAAGTGTAATTGTTGACGGGTAGTTTACTGACCGGAGGACTGCTTCCATTGGCATTCCACAGGGTTCAGCCCTGGGTCCCCTGTTTTTAGTGAGGGTCTGGAACTTACTGCCTGGAAGGATAGTTGAGGCAGAATCCCTCCACTCATTCAAAAGGAGTCGGGATGTTCACCTCAAGTGCCATAATCTGTAGGGCTATGGATCAAATGCTGGAAGGTGGGATTAGAATAGGTGGATCATTCATCGGCTGGCACAGACACAATGGGCCAAGTGGCCTCTTTCTCTGCCTTAAAAGTTTTATGATTATATTACATGAAATATGCTATCCTCAGTAACACTCACAGTTACGTCCTGAACGAACTCGATCAAGATTATCAGAAATGATTTTCCATTAACCTATCCATGCTACTTGTCATTTATTAACCCATGTTTTTACAAGCAAGATATATGTTTGTGCTGGGTTATGACCTGTAGAATATTCCAACCACCAACGTGAGACTGACAGTTACAGGGTTTATCCAACCTCTACTTTTTTAAACGGTGTAACATTTACCCTGCAGTCCTCTGGCATCAATCCCATATCCAAGGAGGATTGAAATATTCTGTCCAGTGCCTCTGTTATTTCCACCATTCCTTCCCTCAGTAACTATCATACATCCCATCCAGACTGGATAAATGTTCTACTTTACTGCGGCACAAAATGTGTTGGATTGAAAGGTGTTAACTGAACCTGTTTGTTCAGTGACTGTAATTAATGTCAGTCTCCATGGACCCTAATGGTGTCACTGGGGGGTTTCCCTCTTCTATTAATACAGGACTTCTTTCAATGTGTTTTCCGATAGTATTAGCTGGAGCATCAGCTCCCGAACTGACAGGGATCAGCGGCTGCCGAGAGAGGGAGAGGATAGATCAGAATCTGAACAATAGATTGGAATGTTACAACAATGGGTCAGAATCTGAGAACAATAGATTGGAATGTTACAACAATGGACAGGAGTTTATCCGATTGGTTTGGCCTGGTTACTGCAGATTATTATTGGATAACATTAGAATTGCGGATCTTTTGTGCTCTGAAGATGATTCAATACATTTACTATCCCATCCTCGCTATTATTGGTGTCCCTGGTAAGTCTCTGTATCCAACTATTAGATTCATAAACCATGTTTCACTGATATAGTGTTCTTGTCATTTAAATCGTAAGAAGACTGAAACCATTATCTTCAGTTTCTGTCACAAATTCCATACCCTGTCCATAATCTGCATCCCCCTTGCTGGCCGTTGTCGGAGTCTGATGCAGGAACTTTACAACCTCTGGTATCTATTTAATGCTGAGCTGAGTTCATCCCCATATTCTCTCCATCCCCAACACTGCCTATTGTTATGGCCAGGTGAGGAGGGGTCAAAGTCGCTCGGCTTTATTTTACCACAACAGTGTTTGTCCTTTATAAACAGTGAATATGCTTAAAGTCTCAGTGAGTGTTTTACATTTTATCTTTGGTATGATGGTGAAGAATTCGATTGGACAGGTTCTCTTGAGTTTAACCATGAAAGAGGTGAGTTTATTATACTGAACAATATAAACCCGATCTAAATAAAATCATTAAAATAAGTAGAACACATTTATGCACACACACACACGAGAATCACACAGAAATAGATTACAGAGTGAGAAATAAATGTGTGGTTGGATTGGAGTCCAGAATAAATATTTAAAAAAAAACTCATTCTGTGAGATTTGACCATTCCGTGGTCTTCCTGCTGAAGTTGTATCCTTGAAGTCTTTTTCTGGTCAAAGTGCAGTTTGTCACATGGTCCAACTGGCTCAGGGATTTCTTTGAGGCAGGCTTGTAGGTGGCTTTCTTCCCCTGGTTATTCTGTCTGTAGCAATCTGTAGGCTTGGAAGGCCCACAGTCGCATGAGGTTTTCAAATTTGTGATGTTATCTGGAGAGAGAGACGGAGAGAGAGGGAGGGGTGTGAGGGGAACACAGCCCTTCTGCATCAGCTCATTTTGAATCACTGACTTGTCTGTTTTTGTCCAGGGGAAACTCTCAGCTTTCACAGAGATAGACAGTCTCCTGACTGCCTCAGTGCATTCGCTGGACCCTTACAATGAGATTCAAGGTTCGGAACTTCTATCTCCCCAGTGCTCAGGATATCAGTATTTACTCTTGGAGGAGTTTGCTCTTTCAAAGTCAATGTGTCAGGATGGCCTTGTATGCCGTGTTAATGAATGTAATCTTAGGTAATTCAATCACTGGAGCAAGCCAATGATTTGGGTCCAGGCTCATCAGACATGTGTCTCCTATTGTCGGCCTTCGAATGTGAAAAGGTGTTTCAGATGCCAATTGCGGTGGCCATCTTGGCTGCCAGTTTTTTCAATGTTAACTGCAAGGTTGTTTTTCGATTAAAAGTTTACTGTAAGTTTCCAAACGATGAATTAAATTTCATAATTTGGCATATTGTGTTATATTGACACCGCCACAGCACACGGGGAAAAATGTGATAACAGGAACATTTCATTGCAGAATTGTGCACAGTGGGGCGGCACAGTGGCGCAGTGGTTAGCACCGCAGCCTCACAGCTCCAGCGACGAGGGTTCAATTCTGGGTACTGCCTGTGCGGATTTTGCAAGTTCCCCCTGTGTCTGCGTGGGCTTCCTTTCCTCCGGGTGATCCGGTTTCCTCCCACAAGACAAAGACTTGCTGGTTGATAGGTTAATTGGCCATTATAAATTGGCCCTAGTATAGGTAGGTGGTAGGGAAATATAGGGACAGGTGGGGATGTGGTAGGAATATGGAATTAGTGTAGGATTAGTATCTATGGGCGGTTGATGGTCGGCACAGACTCGGTGGGCTGACGGGCCTGTTTCAGTGTTGTATCTCTGTAACTGTAACTGTAACTGAAGCACACATTCATTCTCAATAATCACTTCCCAAACTGACATATTAATTTTAGAATTACTGCAGCTGAGATTGTCTGTTACAGTTGTACTGATCTAATGTTTTGGTGTTTTGTTTGGGATGGTTATGTGTCGGGTTCGACCCTGGACATTGCATCAGCGATTACATTGTTTATTTTTTTCTCTCCTGCAATGAAGCTTTAACCATTCCGGTTCCTGCAGCTTGATAATCTTTCTCCTTAAACCCACAGTATGTAATAAATTGTTATTTTAGACCCTGTGAGGTGTCTGAGATTTCCTCTGTGCCTTTGTTCTTGCTGATTTCCACTTTGAAATTGTTGGGTTTGATTAGCTTTGTGTTTGACACCTGATCATTGGGTTCTTCAGTGGGTAGATCCACACTGACCTTACTTTTAGCTTTCTGGTGAGGTACACAAGTGCTGTTTACTTTAGGGTATTTTCCCTTCCCTTTTCCCTGTACTACGGGGAGCATCATTTTGCTATCTGGCCCCATGTCCTCTGGGATTTTATGGCTCGCAGGTGGCTGTCCATCTTTCACTGCACTCTCCTGCGGCACCTCGACTCGGTGAGGCATCTCCCTCACTATTGGCTTGCCTTTTTGCGAACTTTCCTTTGTCATTGCATGTTTCAGTGAATGCTGTTAGCTGACTTTTTAGGTTGCCTCATTGACCTGCATTTAAGAAGGAGAGTGGGGGGTCTAATTTAACTAACAATTCAGGGTTGGCAATTCGGAGAGTAGGGGATTCCAGTTGGGAATCCTCCTGGCCCTTCTCTAACCTGTTTTCACTGTCCTTTTCGATCCTTCCCTCCTGACAGTCTGCCAGATCTGTACTTGTCTGTTCCCTCCACAGCCTTTGCTTTTTTCCTTTGGTCTGGGTGCCAATTAAATAATTTACCTCACTATTCCTTTTGCCACTCGATATGGACCACTGAACCGGGAATTCAGGGATTCCCCCTGCATTGGGAATAGTAACAATACATGGTCTCTGTCCTGAAATGTTTTGGCCTTGGCATTTTTGCCTGCTTACCTTTTCATAACGGAGTAGGAGATCTTTAGGTGTTCTTGAGCAATTGCACAGGCTGTCGTGAGCCACTCCCGGAGCATGGAAATGTAGTCTGACATGGAAGACTCATCCCTGTGTCCCAAAAACTTATCCTTGATTAGTTTAAGAGGACCTCTCACCTCGTGTCCATAAACTAATTCAAAGAGACTAAAGCCAGTGGACTCACTGGATAAGTTCCTGGTAACCAACATGTGAAATGCCATCCCTTTGTCCCAGTCATGGGGTTCCTCATAGCAGTATGGCCTGATCATTGTCTTTAGGGTCTGGTGGTACTGCTCCAAAGCCCCTTGTGACTGTGGGTGGTAGGCTTTAGCTGGGTTATGTCTAGAATACCCATGACCTTTTCAAAATACTGGACGTAAAATGTGTGCGCTGATCCATCTGAATCTCACCAGGCAACCCATAACGGGTTAGCCCCTCCACCACTACCTTGGCAGAGATAGTTCTTCGGGGGAATGGCTTCTGGGAATCGGGTCACCACATTCATAATGGTGAGAAGATACTGGTAATCCCGTTTTGTTTTCAGCAGGTGTCTCACATAATCCACCAGCCTTCTGCTGAAGTGTTCCACAAATTCTGGTATGTGTATTAGGGTGAAGGTATTATTGCAGGTTGGAGCCTCCCCACAACATGGCAGGCGTTAACAGTTTTACAGAATTCCACCACATCTTTGTGGAGTTGTGGCCATGTCAAAATGTTGCCTTGTGTGGGCTTTAAATTTTCATACATCAACATGTCCAGTCATTGGAAGTTCGTGGGCCATTGATATTTCTTTAAGGGACCTCAGCGGCACCACTATCTGGTGAAGCACTGTCCACTCTTCATCCGCAGGTTTGTAAGGAGGTCTCAACTTCCTCACCAGCACCTCAATCTTTAAATAGTGGCACTCTGCAACTCCTTCTACTTCAGTTATGTTTTGGACAGTCTGTGCTATATTTTAACACTGGGTCGAGTTGTTGAGCCTGAACTAAGTAAGATCTGTTTAACACATCCTTTGTGCTCTCTACCTTCCCAAAGAAGGTTTCAGACAACCAGACAGTAGGGACATCCATCTCCAGTGTCAGTTCAGCCACCTCTGATGGGGATTGTTTAGCCATGGACCCAGTCAACACAGAATCAGGGCGAATGCCGGGGACCTTCCCCTGTAACTGCTCTGTGTCCCTGATCTCTTGTTGTCTCTCCAGAACCTTTGCAGAAACTGCCACCTTTTCCCTGCCAGATCAATACCCAGGAGCAGTTCCCCATGGCTACTGGTCCTGAAAAAAGGTCGCACTGCACGTGTACCCAATATAAAGGTATGGACATATACTGTCTTCCAATACCATTCGCTAACACTCCTGCATTCACTGCACTCCCCGAGAAAGGTCATGCCTATTCCCAGCAGAAGGGATTGGGTGGCACCTTTATCATTGAGTATGACCAGGGCTTGCTAACCTCAATGAAGGGGTATAGGGTCACTTTACCCTGGGATTCAAAATTCTAGTAACGCTCAAGGATTTTGTTAAGTTTTCCCGCACTCTCTGTGGTAGTGTTACTGTGTCTGACTGTTACAGTTAAAGGCACAGCCTGACCTGCTGTGCTTTCCATCAGCGCCCGTTTTCCTGCACTGTTCTGGTGGACCCTGAGTAATCCTACAGGTTTTCCCCATCACTTCCAGCATTCAACTCGATGGTGACCTGCCTTACTGCAGTGGAAAGACACAGATCATTGGTCATTACTCCTGCTCTCAGTACCGTCCTATTTGGCCTGAGCGTGGGCCCCTGGGTGTACAGATTTTCCTCCTTGCCCGTGGCTGCTCAGGCTCTTATCACCCTCCCACCTTTTATTCCCGGGTCTTTGGGGTGACTAGTGAATGCATTCCCTTTGGGGTTAAGGCCTTGTGTACATGGAAAAAAATCATCATCCATAATTGCAACCTTCCTGGCTCTTCAAACCTTTTTTTCCTCTGTGTGGGTTTTAATGGGAGCGGGAGCGAGCTTTTGAACTCCTCGAGAAGGATCACCACTCTGAGGTTTACATATGTGGGCTGTATCCCGATTTTTCGTATCTACTAGTCAGAGGCAAACATAAAAGCGGACTGTAAAATCTTCTATAGGTATGTAAAAAGGAAACATTTGGGTAAGACATGTATGTGTCTATTACAGGTAGAGTCAGGGCAATTTATAATGGGGAATCGAGAAATCGCAGAGAAGCTAAATGATCACTTTGTGTCTGTCTTCACTGAGAAAGATACAAGAAATCTCCCAGAATTAGAGATCCAAGGGATTAGGGGGAATGAGGAAGTGAAGCAAATTAATATTAGTAAGAAGTTTGTGTTGGAGAACTTAATGGGGTTGAAGGTTGATAAATCCCCAGGACCTGATATTCTAAATTCCAGAGTGTTGGCAGAGGTAGCTATGGAGACAGTGGGTGCATGGGTGATCACCTTCTGGAACGGTTCCAGCATATTGGAAGGTCGTAAATGTCACCCCACGATTTAAGAAGGGCGGGAGAGAGAAAATGGTAGAATCTATCATAAAGGATGTGATAAATGGATAATTGGATAAAGATGATCTGATTGGGCATAGTCAACATGGATTTATGAATGGGAAATCATGTTTGATGAACCTGTTGGAGTTTTTTGAGGATATTAGTAACAGAATTGATAAAGTGGAGTCGGTGGATGTAGTCTATTTGGATTTTCCGATGAATTTTTGATAAAGTCCCCCACAGGAGGTTGGTTAGTAAAATTAAAGCACATGGGATCGGACGTAATATACTGGCATGGATTAAGGATTGGTTAACGAGCATAAAACGGAGAGTAGGAGTAAATGGGTTATTCTCGCTTTGGCAGGCTGTGACTAGTGGGGTAAGTAAAAAGGAAACATTTGGGTAAGTACTTGGGCCCCATCTGTTCACAATATGTATCATTTATTTAGATGTGGGGACCAGAGTAATATTCCCAAGTTTGCAGATGATACAAAAAGATGTGGGAATGTATGTGTTGTGAGGAAGGTGTAAAGCGGCTTCAAGGGCATTTGGACAGACTTCGTGGGAGGGCAAGAAAGTGGCAGATGGAATATAATGTGGAAAATATGAGGTTATCCACTTTGGAAGGTGGAATAGATGTGCAGGGTATTTCTTGAATGGTAAGAAATTAGAAAGTATAGATGTACAAAGGGATCTGGGTGTCCTTGTCAATAAATCACTTTAAGCTGACATGCAGGGACAGCAAGCACTTAAGAAGGCTAATGGTATGTTAGCCTTTATCACAAGAGAATTTGAGTACAGGAGTGGTGAAGTCTTGCTTCAATTGTATGGAACCTTGTGAGACCACACCTGGAGTACTGTGTGCAGCTTTGCTCCCTTTACTTTAGGAAGTATATTATTGCCATAGGGGGAATGCAACGAAGATTCACTGGACTTGTTCCTGGGATGGCTGGACTGTCCGAAGAAGAGATTTGGAAAACTGGGCCTGGATTCTCCAGAATTTTGAATTGAAAATGTGAATCTTTGGAATTCTCTACCCCAGAGGGCTGTGGAAGCTCAGTCATTCAGTATGTTTGAAGCAGAGATTGACAGATTTCTAAATACAAATGACATAAAGGGATATGGGGATAGTGTGGTAAAAAGGAATTGAAATAGATGATAACCCGTGATCGTTTTGAATGGCGGGGCAGACTAGATGGGCTGAATGGCCTACTCTTGCTCCTATGTTCCGAAGCTGCTTAACTCTTTCAAACTGGAGGTAAGTACGCTCAGGCTACTTTCGGAGTGTTCCGAATTTTTGGTAGTACGCTTCTGATACTATCTCATATGCACCCTGGATAACACTTTTATTCATTTCATAATCTGATGAACTTTCATCTGGGAACAGTGAATAAACCTCATGGGCTTTTCCTGTTACTTTGCTTTATAAAAACAGTGTCCAGCTCTCTGCCGCCATTTCAGCTGCTTTGCAAGTTTTTCAAAAGTGATGAAAAATTCTGCCACATCCTCCTCATTGAACTTTAGAATGAACTGGGGTAACTTTAAGAACTCAGCACATTGTCCTGAGCTATGGGCAGCTCCCTCACTAGCTGTGCCTTCACTAGGTGTACTGGGTCTTCCTCTAGTTGATTGAGCCGCCTTAACTCCCTTTCCTCCTTCTCCTTCTGGAACACTCTTACTTTTTCCCTTTCTTGACACTCACTCTGCCCTTTCTCGTTCTCTCTGGATTTCCAATTCTAGTCTCTTCTGTTCTAGTTTGACCTTAGCTAACATTACTCTATCTGTTAGTGATTCTCATGCTATTCGAGTCTTCAGCTTCAAGGGCATGTCCGGCCGGCTGACAAAGGCGAGGAAGTGGAGAGTGTGAAGGAGCAGCCCATGCAAGAAACCCCTCCGCGCCAACTGGAATGGCATGAAAGGCATTTCCGAGAGGCAGCTCGTGTTGTGCGGCCCCGGCTCACGAGGAGGGTTTCGGGGCCTGGGTCCGATGAGCAGTTCCGGCCGAGCGGAGGTCAGTTCGGCCGGGAGCGCTCCACTCTCCCGAGCCCCATCGCCACCCACAGTGAAAGGCATCCCAGGGGCTTCGGCTACTCCTCAGCACACTGGTCCGGCACTGGAGTAGGCCGCCCGGACAGCCGAGGCGCTCTCCTCAGTCGGCGGGGGAGCATCTTGACTGGAGGTGACCATGTTCTAGAATCGGATTAGATCCCGGTAAAAGACAGGCAACTCCCTCAGAGAGGCGCGGCTAATGGACTCCACCGGGAGCTGCATGTCATCCCGAAGGCAGTGACACTGGCGGAAAAAATATGTCACCAGCAACCATCATCTGGGAGGACGCTCGACGTACAGGTATCTCTGCAGGGTCCGAAGGCGGAGAGTCGCAGCCTGGGTGCGGACGCACATCAGCGACTGGCTGCCCTCCTCGATCGGGAGACTCAGGACCGCGGCAGAGACCCAGTGTTTCCTGTTGCCCCAGAAGAAATCGACGAGTTTCTTCTGGATCTTGGTTGCTAATGCAGGGGGCGGGGCCAAAGTGACAAACCGGTACCACAGCATGGAGGCCACAAGTTGGTTTATCAACAGCGCTCGGCCCCTGTAGGAAAGCACTCGGAGCAGTCGTGTCCAGGGCCCCAGCCGAGTGGTGACTTTCGCCTCCAACTCCTGCCAGTTTGCCAGCCAGGCTTCCTCAGCAGGGCTAAGGTGGACTTCCAGATAGAGGAGGTGCGTGGTGCTTCACACAAAAGGTGTCATCTCCTCCGGCAGGGAGTCCACCCGCCACTGACCCACCAGGAGAATGGAATATTTCTCCCAATTGATCCTCGCAGAGGATGCTGCAGAAAAGGTCTGCTGTCAGTCGTGCATCCTGCACAAGTCAACAGGATCCGTGACCACGAGGAGCACGTTGTCGGCGTAAGCCGAGAGGACAAACCACATGGCCGGCTCGCGCAGAGCCAATCCCCTCAACCTCCTGCGAACTAGGCACAGGAACGGCTCCACACAGATGGTGTACAATTGGCCGGACATGGGGCATCCCTGACGCACTCCGCTCCCAAAGCGAAGGGGCGCTGTCAAGGACCCGTTAACCTTGACTAGACACTCTGCGGCGGCTTATAAAAGTCGGGCCCGGGCCACGAAATGCGGCCCGAGTCCGAAAGCGCGCAGAGTCCCGAAAAGGTATTCGTGATCCACCTTGTCAAACGCCTTCTCCTGGTCGAGGTTAGAGAAAGGCGACTGACTGACCAGTCCTCTGGGAAAGATGGATCAGGTCCCGGACCAGGTGGATGTTGTCCTGGTTGGACCAGCCCGGGACCGTGTATGACTGGTCTGCTGGATCATGTGGGCCAGCACGGAGCCCAGGCGGGTAGACATAGCCTGGGCAAAAATCTTATAATCCGTGCTGAGGAGGGAGACAGAACGCCAGTTTTTAAGCAGGTGGTGATCACCCCTCTTCGGCAGGAAAACGATGACCGCCCTGTGCAACGAGAGGGGCATCTGCCCGGTCACCAGGCTTTCCCCCAGGACCCTCGCGTAATCGACCCCCAGAATGTCCCAGAACGCCCTGAGGTACTCCACGGTCAACTCATCCAGCCCTGGGGATTTGCCCCTCGAGAGCTGATGGAGGGCGCCGGTCAGCTCCACCAAAGTGAGCGGTGCCTCCAACCATTCGGCGCCCTCCAGGCTGACCTGCGGCAGGTCCTCCCACAAAACTTGTCGCTGGACAGATCCGGAGAGAACAACACACCGTAATAAGTACGAACCAGGAGGCCCATTCCCTCCGGATCCGTGATGGAGGACCCTTCGTCGGCCAGCAGCTCGACGAGCTGCTTACGGACCCCCCGCCATTTTTCCAGCGAGTAGAAGAAGGGTGAGGCGCGGTCCAACTTCCAGGATCTGGATCCGCGACCTCACGTATGCGCCTCGGGACCCTATGAGCTGCAGGTCCCTCAGCGCGCCCTTCTTCTCTTTGTACGCTTGCCACAGGGCCGGGTCCGCGACGGCATGACCGAGGCGGGACTCCAAATCGAGGACCTCCTTCGCTAGACGCCCGATCTCAACTTCCCGCCTCTTGGTCGACCCCCTCGCATACTCCTGACAGAAGACGCGGCTGTGAGTCTTGCCCACATCCCACCAAAGCCTCAAGGAGGGGAAGCCCCCCTGCGTCCTTCTCTAGTCGGCCCAGAATCGACAGAACGAGTCCCGAAATCGCTCGTCCTCCAGCAACCGGTTGTTAAAGTGCCAGTACGCGGACCCTGCCCGCGTGCGGAGTGGAGTGAACTCCGCCCACACCAGGTGGTGGTCCGAGCACGGCACCAGCCGCATGGAGGCCGCCGAGACAAGGGAGACGTATGCCTGCGAAAAGTAGAGGCGGTCGATTCGAGACACTCCTCCTCCAGACCTCCACGTGAAGGCGCTGGAGTCGGGATGGAGATTCCGCCAGACGTCCACCAGGTTAAGTGAGCTGATCAGTCCCCTCAACTTCTCCACCGACGCTTGGCCGCGCTGGGGACCGGAACGATCCCCCACCTCGAGGGTGCAGTTAAAATCCCCCCCGAAGATGATGCACTCGCCGCTATCGATGGAGCTCAAGAGAGCGGGCACTTCTTCAAAGAAGCGCACTTACAATGTGCCGGGCCTGGGCGCATACCCGTTCACAAACAGGAGCGGCACGCTACATAGGCGAACGGCGAGGTGGAGCAAGCGGCCCGGCACTAGCTCCTTGACCCCCAAGATCTCTGGCTGAAAAGTCGGGGCCAACAAGATAGCCACTCCACTAGAAACAGGGGTGAGGTGACTCATTTAGATCTCACTCTGCCACTCCAGGAGCCAGGAGGCTTTGTCTCCCGGAACGGTGTTGGTTTTCTGCAGAAAACTCACTGCGTATCTCCCTTCCATGAGGACTGAGGGATTGTGAACTCTGCAGTGGGACCCCGTGCTGCCGTTGATGTTGAGGCTGGCGATGGTTATCTTCATGTCAAAGGTAGTTAAAACCGTCACCAACACCTCACTGTGAGGAGGGAGTGGAAGTGCACCTGGCCCTCCACTCCCCCGGCAACCCATTGAGGAACAGATTAAAACGGCGCCTCTCAACCAGTTTCACGCCCGCGCGCTTGCCCGCTTTCTTGAGGGCGGCAGGGACGGACTGGATGATCTGCGCCAGATTCAACCAACGGCCGAGGGCCAGCTGAACTTCATTGCGGCAACCCCTGCAAACCGCGAGGAAATCCCGGAGTTCCGCCATGGAGATGAGAGGAGATTCGGTGGGAGGCACGAGGGACTCCACCAACTCACTGGCGATGGAATCAAGGTCATCCTCCGTGCCCCACACATAATTCCCTTCCTCTTCCGGGTTGTCACCACCAGCGGCCGACACATCCACCACACACTGTGGGGCGGACGTCCCGGCCGCGCCACCTGGCCCCGCCTCCGTCGCGATCCCACCCCAAGGATCGTTGGCGGAGGAGTCCTCTCTGGGTTCTACTGTGAAACTAGAGCCTGTGGGCGCCAGCGGTTCAGGACGCCCCTCCACCTCCACCCCGAGGCCAATGAGCGGTACAGGGGAGACGGAAGTTCCCGACTCCGGAAATCCAGCCGGAGCCGAGACCGGAGGTGGAGAGAGGAGGCGATCTCCCGCTCCGCCAGCACCCACAGGCCCAGCGGATGGGGTAGCATTCTCGGATATAACCGGGTCGGGTGTCTCCTGGTTGGTGGTGGACTCTGGCTCGGAGTGCCGACCCTTTGGGGCCTCGCCCTCCCCTCCACTCAGGGCACCCGACCCAGTGCAGTGGCAAATAGGCGGCGTCCTCAGGCTCCCCCACCACCAGCAGGGTCCCACTTACACCTTCAGGAGGGCCTCATGTACCGGGGCCTTCCCCTCCCCTCTTTCCTGCGGAATCGGGAGCTCCTGCCCGGACTTTGTAGCCTTGGTGGTGGTGGTAGGGGAAACCTGGGGACCCGAAACAGGTGCCTCAGGGCCCCTCGTTACCTCTGTGGAGGGGTGCCTTCTCCTCTTTTTCCCACTAGGGCGCAGTGGCTTAGAGACCTCCATGTCATCAGAGGCCTCTGCCTCGCCACCCTCCTTTTTTCAGTCACCCTGGGCCTGAGCCCAGCCCTGGGACAGGTGGGGTCCGTGAGAACGGGCTTTGGGCTGAGCTCAGGCTTGGGTTGTTTCAATGTGTCCAGGGGACGCACCTCTTGATGTTTCATTTTCCTCTGCGTCTTCCTTCCACTCGGACGGGCACTCCCCTCCCCGCTAGAGGCCGTGAAAATACAGCCTTACGAACATGCCACACTCCCTTGCAGCCGTGGCACCGCGCCCCATCCGAGGTCCAAAAGTCGTTATCGGCCGTCCCCTGGAACTCTACATTAAATTGGCCCTCCGAGACCTCCTCCCGTGCCAGCTGCATAAATAACTGGCGGCGGAAGGAAAAGACATGTTGGAGGCTGTGTTCCCGAAGACCAAGCTGGACTGGGGTGATCCCCGACCTCACCTCCCCCAGATGGTGCAGGTGGGGAAGGAGGAGCTCACTGGGAATGAAGGGTGGGACGTTACAGAGATTAGCAGAAAATATTGAATATGTATTAAAAACAAACAAACAAACAAACAACAGAATCGGGGAGAGGCTGAGGGAATAGAGGAGAAGTAAAGATAGGATGTAAGGGATGGCTTGCTTTCTGGAGGTGGTGCTCACAGCACATTTAAAACAGTCTTTGCACTTGGTCTTCCGGTCTTCTGGTCTGCTGGTTGGGGGAGGCGTCTTCACCTGGGTCAGCTGAAGCTGCCCAGGCACTATTATCCCCTTCTGTCTGTTTTGCCGGGCAGTTTAAGCTGACCAAGGCTGGGAAATACGGGTGGGGAGGGAGCTTCCCTGTGTGCTTTTTTTTCCTTTTTTTTTTAAGGTGACCTTTAAACCCCAGGCCCCTTTTATATATTTTTATATATTTTTATTTATGTCGAGGAGGCCTTTATTCCTCAGGCCCCCTTTATATACCCGCTTATATTTTTAAAATAACTTCATTAAAACCAGATAAATAAACAAAAACTCAAATTAAAATGCCATTCTCGGCGTCGACAATGCACTCCAGTCCCTGCGGTGCCCACCGTTCACGGAAGGCCTCAAGCGTACCGGCGGACACCGCATGCTCCTTTTCCAGGGACACCCGGGCGCGAACGTAACAGCGGAAGAGGGGCAGGCAATCGGGGAGGACGGACGCCCCGACGGCCCGCAACATGGACCTGTGAATTGCCACCTTGGCCAGGCCCAGGAGCAGACCGACGAGGAGATCCTCCTCCCGGCCCAAGCCCCTCCGCACTGGGTGCCCAAAGATCAGGAGCGTGGGACTGAAGTGCAGCCAGAATTTGAGGAGCAGCCCCTTCAGATACTCAAATAGGGGCTGCAACCTCGCACACTCCGTATAAATGTGGAACACGGACTCGTCCAGGCCGCAGAAAGTACAGGTGGCCTTGGGAGTCCGTGAACCTACTTAAAAGCCTATTGCACGGGACTGCTTTGTGCAGCACCCTCCACCCCAGGTCCAAAATGTAAAGGGGGAAGACTCCCGCGTAGAGAGACCTCCATCGGGGATTCCCCTCGCCGCCAGATGGCAACGCGGACCGCCAGGGCGTGTCCGGCCGGCTGACGAGGGCGAGGAAGTGGAGAGTGTGCAGGAGCAGCCCATGCAGGAAACTCCTCCGTGCCAATTGGAATGGCATGGAGGGCATTTCCGAGAGGCGGCTCGGGTTGTGTGGGACCGGCTCCCAAGGAGGGTTTCGGGCCTGGGTCCGACGAGCAGTTCCGGCCGAGCAGGGGTCAGCCCTGCCGGGATCGCTCCACTCTCCCGAGCCCCCTCGCCACCCGCAGTGAAGGGCGTCCCGGAGGTTTCGGCTACTCCTCCACCCGCCAGACCGTCCCCAGAGTCGGCCACCCAGACAGCCGAGGCGCTCTCCTCCGCCGGCGGGGGAGCGCCCTGACTGGAGGCGACCATGTTCCAGACTCTGAATAGATCTCGGTAAAAGACAGGCAACTCCCGAAGAGAGGCACGGCTAACGGACTCCACCGGGAGCTGCGTGTCATCTTGAAGGCAGTGAAACTGGCGGAAAAAATATGTCGCCAGCGCACACCATCTGGGAGGACGCTCGACGTACAGGTATCTCTGCAGGGTCCGAAGGTGGAGAGTCGCAGCCTGGGTGGGGATGCACACCAGCGACTGACCGCCCTCCTCGATCGGGAGACTCAGGACCGCGGCAGAAACCCAGTGTTTCCTCTTGCCCCAGAAGAAATCGACGATGGGCTCCACGCAGATGGTATACAATTGGCCGGACATGGGGCTCCCCTGACGCATTCCTCTCCCAAAGCGAAGGGGCGCCGTCAAGGACCCGTTGACATTGACTGGAGACTCTGCGGCGGCGTATAAAAGTCGGACCCGGGCCACAAAATGCGGCCCGAGTCTGAAAGCTCGCAGAGTCCCGAAAAGGTAATCGTGATCCACCCTGTCGAACGCCTTCTCCTGATTGAGGGAGAGAAAGGCGACCGACTGACCAGTCCTCTGGGAAAGATGGATCAGGTCCCAGAACAGGTGGATGTTGTCCTGGATGGACCGGCCCGGGACGGTGTAGGACTGGTTGGGGTGGATCATGTGGGCCAGCACGGAGCCCAGGTGGGTAGACATAGCCCGGGCAAAGATCTTATAATCCGTGCTGAGGAGGGAGACCGGACGCCAGTTTTTAAGCAGGCGAAGATCGCCCCTCTTCGGCAGCAGGACGATGACCGCCCTGCGCCACGAGAGGGGCATCTCCCCGGTCGCCAGGCTTTCCCCCAGGACCCGGGCGTAATCGTCCCCCAGGACGTCCCAGAACGCCCTGAGGAACTCCACGGTCAACCCATCCAGCCCTGGGGATTTGCCCCTCGAGAGCTGGTGGAGGGCGCCAGACAGCTCCGCCAATGTGAGCGGAGGCTCCAAACATTCGGCGCCCTCCGGGCTGACCTGCAGCATGTCCTCCCACAAAACTCTGCGTGCATCCTCGCTGGACGGATCCGGAGAGAACAACGCACTGTAATAAGTACGGACCAGGAGGCCCATTTCCTCCGGATCCGCGATGGAGGAGCCGTCATCGGCCAGCAGCTCGACGAGCTGCTTACGGACCCCACGCCATTTTTCCAGCGACGAGAAGAAGGGTGAGGCGCGGTACAAATCTTCCAGGATCTGGATCCGCGACCTCATGTACGCGCCTCAGGACCCTATGAGCTGCAGGTCCCTCAGCGCGCACTTCTTCTCTTTGTACGCCTGCCACAGGGCCAGGTCAATGACGGCATGACCGAGGCGGGACTCCAAGTCCAGCACCTCCCTCTCAAGGCGCCCAATCTCGGCTTCCCGCCTCTTGGTCGACCCGTTCGCGTACTCCTGACAGAAGACGCGGATGTGAGTCTTGCCCACATCCCACCATAGCCTCAAGGAGGGGAAGCCCCCCTGCTTCCTTCTCCAGTCGGCCCAGAATCGACAGAACGAGTCCCGAAATCCCACGTCCTCCAGCAGCCGGTTGTTAAAGTGCCAGTACGCGGACCCCGCCCGCGTGCGGAGCGGAAAAACTCCGCCCACACCAGGTGTGGTCCGAGCACGGCACCAGCCGCATGGAGGTCGCCGAAACGCGTGAGACGTACGCCTGCGAAATGTAGAGGCGGTCGATTCGCGACCCCCCTCCTCCAGACCTCCACATGAAGGCGTTGGAGTCGGGATGGAGATTCCGCCAGACGACCACCAAGTTAAGGGAGCTGATCAGTCCCCTCAACTTCTCCACCGACGCTTGGCCGCGCTGGAGACCGGAGCGATCCGCAACCTCGAGGGTGCAGTTAAAATCACCCCCGAGGATGATGCACTCGCCGCTATCGATGGAGCTCAAGAGAGCGGACACTTCTTCAAAGAAGCGCGCTTGCAACGCGCCGGGCCTGGGCTCGTACACGTTCACAAAGTGGAGCGGCACGCTCCGCAGGCGAACGGCGAGGTGGAGCAAGTGGCCCGGCACTAGCTCCTTGACCCCCAAGATCTCCGGCTGAAAGGTCGGGGCCAACAAGATAGCCACCCCACTAGAAATAAGGGTGAGGTGACTCATATAGACCCCACCCTGCCACTCCAGGAGCCAGGTGGCTTCGTCTCCCGGAACGGTGTGGGTTTCCTGCAGAAAGCTCACCACGTATCTCCCTTCCCTGAGGACTGAGAGATTGTGAAATCTGCAGTGAGACCCCCTGCTGCCGTTGATGTTGAGGCTGGCTATGGTTATCTTCTTGTCAAAGGTAATTAAAACCCGTCACCAACAACTCACTGTGAGTGCACCTGGCCCTCCACTCCCCCAGCAACCCATTGAGGAACACATTAAAACGGCGCCTCTCAACCAGTTTCACGCCCGCGCGCTTGCCCGCTTTCTTGAGGGCGACAGGGACGGACTGGATGATCTGCGCCAGATTCAACCAACGGTCGAGGGCCAGCTGAACGTTATTGCGGCAACCCCTCCAAGCCGCGAGGAAATCGCGGAGTTCCGCCGTGGAGATGAGAGGAGATTCGGTGGGAGGCACGAGGGACTCCACCAACTCACTAGGGATGGAATCACGGTCATCCTCCGTGCCCCACACACAATACCCTTCCTCTTCCGGGTTGTCACCACCAGCGGCCGACACATCCACCACACACTGTGGGGCGGACGTCCCGGCCGCGCCAGCTGGCCCCGCCTCCGTCACGATCCCACCCCCAGGATCGTTGGCGGAGGAGTCCTCTCTGGGTTCTACTGTGAAAATAGAGCCTATGGGCGCCAGGGGTTCAGGACGTCCCCTCCACCTCCACCCTGAGGCCAATGAGCGGTCCAGGGGAGACGGAAGTTCCCGACTCTGGAAATCAAGCCGGAGCCGAGACCGGAGGTGGAGAGAGGAGGCCATCTCCCACTTCGCCAGCACCCACAGGCCCAGCAGATCGGGTAGCATTCTCGGATATAACATGGTCGGGTGTCTCCTGGTTGGTGGTGGACTCTGGCTCGGAGGGCCGACCCTTTGGGACCCCGCCCTCCCCTCCAATCAGGGCACTCGACCCAGTGCAGTGGCAAATAGGCGGCGTCCTCAGGCTCCCCCACCACAAGCAGGGTCCCACTTACGCCTTCAGGAGGGCCTCATGTGCAGGGGCCTTCCCCTCCCCTCTTTCCTGCGGAATAGGGAGCTCCTGCCCGGACTTTTTAGCCTTGGTGGTGGTGGTAGGGGAAACCTGGGGACCCGAAACAGGTGACAGCTCCCCTCCAACAGATGGGCCCTGCGCCCCAGGCCCCTCGTTACCTCTGTGGAGGGTTGCCTTCTCCTCTTTTTCCCACTAGGGCGCAGAGGCTCAGAGACCTGCATGTCATCAGAGGCCTCCGCCTCGCCACCCTCCTGTTTTTTAGTCACCCTGGGCCTGGGCCCAGCCCTGGGACAGGTGGGGTCCGTGAGAACGGGCTTTGGGCTGAGCTCAGGCTTGGGTTGTTTCAATGTGTCCAGGGGATGCACCTCTTGATGTTTCATTTTCCTCCGCGTCTTCCTTCCACTCGGACGGGCACTCCACTCCCCGCTAGAGGCCGTGAAAATACAGCCTTACGAACATGCCACACTCCCTTGCAGCCGTGGCACCGCGCCCCATCCGAGGTCCAAAAGACGTTGTCGGCCGTCCCCTGGAACTCTACATTAAGTTGGCCCTCCGAGACCTCCTCCCGTGCCAGTTGCATAAATAACTGGCGGTGGAAGAAAAAGACATGTTGGAGGCTGTGTTCCGGAAGACCAAGCCGGACAGGGGTGATCCCCGACCTCACCTCCCCCAGATGGTGCAGGTGGGGAAGGAGGAGCTCACTGGGAATGAAGGGTGGGACGTTACAGAGATTAGCAGAAAATATTGAATATGTATTAAAAACAAACAATGAAACAACAGGTTAGGGGAGAGGCTGCGGGAATAGAGGAGAAGTAAAGATAGGATGTAAGGGATGGCTTGCTTTCTGGAGGTGGTGCTCAGAGCACATTTAAAACAGTCTTTGCACTTGGTCTTCCGGTCTTCTGGTCTTTTGGTTGGGGGAGGCGTCTTCACCTGGGTCAGCTGAAGCTGCCCAGGCACTATTATCCCCTTCCGTCTGTTTAGCCGGGCCGCTTAAGCTGACCTAGGCTGGGAGATACGGGTGGGGAGGGAGCTTCCCTGTGTGCTTGTTGCAGCAGTACAAATTCCTGTTGAATTGGCAGCCCCGCCCCTTGTTTTTCCGGCCACTTGTTCCACCCACAACAGTCCAAAGTAAATTACTGGTGTTCAGCACCCACCTCCAGACAAAACCTTGTTTCCAACAAAAAAGAATGTCTCTTTCTTCACATTAATGGCGATTGTTGTTGAAGTTTTCCCTCTGCTTGGTTGCAACTGCTCTCCCTTGCTCAGTCTCGCTCCTCTCTCCACCTCTGCAACTTCCAACTGCCACCAGCACTCTCAGCTGAGGCTCGTTGCTGCAATCAGCAGTCAACACTCCAATTGGACAGCAGCCAACCCTGTGCTGTACCTATCCTGGGAGTTTTTGATGGGCACTGTGTAGAGGAAGCTTTATTCTGTATCTAACCCCGTTCTGTACCTGTCCTAGGAGTGTTTGATGGGCACTGTGCAGAGGAAGCTTTATTCTGTATCTAACCCCGTTCTGTACCTGTCCTGGGAGGGTTTGATGGGGACAGTGTAGAGGAAGCTTTACTCTGTATCTAACCCCGTCCTGTACCTATCCTGGAGTGTTTAACTTAACAGTTTAGAGGCAGCTTTATTCTGTATCTAAGCTGTGCTGCCCCTGCCATAAACTTCAGCACAAATAAAACTCCTTTACAAACTCGCACCAAGTTCAAGGCCTGCTCAAGTCACAAACAAAAAGCTGACCTGAATCCAACGGAAGCACATGGGACCCGAGCCCGACCCGGCCCAGGTCCCTCCATTTCCCCCCCGAGACCGACCCGCCTCGACCCGACCCGACCCGACCCAAGCCCAAAGGTCGAGCTCGGAAGAGTGGCCC
Source organism: Heterodontus francisci (assembly GCF_036365525.1). Lineage (NCBI taxonomy): Eukaryota > Metazoa > Chordata > Chondrichthyes > Heterodontiformes > Heterodontidae > Heterodontus > Heterodontus francisci. The sequence continues at coordinate 338,357 of NW_027141699.1, forward strand.
GACACATCTCATCGGGACCCATCGGGTTCAGGTCGGGTAACACGCCTTTACACCAAGTCCCGTTCAACCATCACTCCTGTGCTCACTGACTTACGTTGGTTCCTGATCCAGTAAAGCCTCGATTTTAAAATTCTCATCCTCGGTTTCTGACCCAACTCATTCCGAACTATTCAGAAATGAAGCTGCCTCCTCAAAATACTAAATGTTAGTTTGTTTGAGGGAACACCTTCACCACACGAACTGCTGTTGTTCAGGATGAAGGCCCACCATTTTCTCATGGTAACCAGGGATGGGGAAGTAATGCTGGCCTTGTCAGTATCACCCATATCCTGAGAACAAACAGACAGGAAATAAAATAGGAATAAAATCAATGAGTTTGTAATTGACTGATTGAAACCAGGCGAGGTCTGTGATCAGAAAGAGATGTCATAATCCGATAAACAAATTGTCAACACAATTTACCTCACCAACCCCTTGTGTTTGCCTTTCTGTTGTTGTCTTCATCAGAAAACAAGTAACAAATAATCTCTATCTTAAAAGATGCTGTATTATCAATTGTACACATGAGATACGTACTCAATGGTTTCTGTTATCAGACAGTCAGAGAATCACACAGCACAGGAGGAGACTATTTCACAAATCGTACCAGTTCCAGCTCTTTGAAGGAGATTTCCAATTATTCCTCTCCCCTGTTTTTTTTTAAGATTAGAGATACAGCACTGAAACAGGCCCTTCGGCCCACCGAGTCTGTGCCGACCATCAACCACCCATTTATACTCATCCTATTTTCCTACCAAACATCCCCACCTGTTCCTATATTTTCCTACCACCTACCTATACCAGTGACAATTTATAATGGCCAATTTACCTATCAACCTGCAAGTATTTTGGCTTGTGGGAGGAAACCAGAGCACCCGGAGAAAACCCACGCAGACACAGGGAGAACTTGCAAACTCCACACAGGCAGTGCCCAGAATCGAACCCGAGTCCCTGGAGCTGTGAGGCTGCAGTGCTAACCACTGCGCCACTGTGCCGCCCTATTCTTTACTCCCAGTCCAGTAAATCACCCTGTGAGTATTGATCCAATTCCCGACTGAAAGTTTCTGTTAAATCTGCTTCCATAACCCTTTCAGGAAGGGAATTCCAAATCATAAACACTCGCTGTGTGAAGAAAAGAAAATCTCCTCATCTCTCCTCCGTTTGTTTGTTAATCAACATTAAACTGGTTACTGACCCTTCATCCAGTGAAACCAGATTCTCCTTATTTATTCGAGAAACACACATCATCATTTTGAGCCCCTCGATTAAATCTCCCTTTTATCTTCTCTGCTCTAAGGAGAACAATCTCAGCTTCTCTCCACATAACTGAAGTCCCTCATCCCTGTTACCATTCCAGTATATCATCTAGCACGATCTCCAAGGCATTGGAATCCTTCATAAAGTGTGGTGTCCAGAATGGAGCACAATATTCCAGCTGAGGCTAAAACAGTCATTTATCTAGTCTTAGCAGAATGTTCTTGTGTTGTTGTTTTTTAATTCTTTGCTTCTAGTTATAAAGCTAACGACCCCCTATGCCTTTTTAAATCCTTCACCACTTGTCCAGCCACCATCGAAGATGTCTGTACATACACACCCAGTCTCTGTGCTCCTGCACCATCTATTAAATGGTGCAGTTCAGTTTCTATTCATTCCCCTTATTCTCCCTCACAAAATAACCACTTCCCCAATTCTATGTCTTAGATTTCAGTCACCTTGTGTATTCTCATGTCACCACCAGACTGTCCATGTCCTCCTTAATACTGCTACTATCTACCACACTAATGACAGCATTTATGATTTACATGTCATCTGCAAGAGTTGAAATTATGCTTTTGTTTTACTCTAAGTCTATGTCATTTATATATGTATCTATATGTCAGGACGAGCACTCGTTTATCTAATCTCTCCTTTTCAAAAGAGGATGTAACATTTACAACACTTCTGGCCAGTGCCTTTGCTATTTCCACCATTCCTTCCTTCAGCAACCCTCACACATCCCATCCAGACCAGCTAAATGTTCCACTTTATTGTGGTACAAAAGTACTGGATTGAAAGGGGTTAACTCAACCTGTTTGTTCAGTGACTGTAATTAATGTCAGTCTCTTTGGACACTAATTGTGTCACTGGAGGGTTCCGCTCTTCTATTAATAAGGGTCTTCATTTAATGTCTTACCCATAATGTCAGCTGGAGCATCAAATCCGGCACTTACAGGGATCAGTGGCTCCAGAGAGATGGAGAGGATAGATCAGAATCTGTGAGCAGTAGATTGGAATGTTACAACAATGGGTCAGAATCTGAGAACATTAGATTAGAATGTTACAACAATGGGTCAGAATCTGAGAACATTAGATTGGAATGTTACAACAATTGGTCAGAATCTGAGAACATTAGATTGGAATGTTACAACAAAGGGATAGAATCTGTGAGCAGTAGATTGGAATGTTACAACAATGGGTCAGAATCTGAGAACAATAGATTGGAATGTTATAACAATGGACAGCAGGAGTTTCTCCTTTTGGTTTGGTTTAGTTCCTGCAGATTATACTTGGCTAACATTAGAATGGCGGATCTATTATGCACTAAAGATGATTCAAACAATTTACTATCCCAGCCTCGCTATTATTGGTGTCCCCGGTAAGTCTATGTATCCAACTAATAGATTCATAAACCATATTTCACTGAATTAGTGTTCTTGTCATTTAAATCGTGAGAAGACTGAATCCATTGTCTTCACTTTCTGTCACAAACTCTATTCCCTCTCCACGATCTGCGATCCCCTCACTGAGGCTGAACCAGGAAGTTTACAGCCTCTGGTATCTTTAATGCTGAACTCAGTTCACCCCCATATTAACTCCATCTCCAACCCTTCATATTGGTACAGCCAGGTGAGGAGGGGTCACTGTCCTTCCTCTTAATTGACCACAATAGTGTTTGGTCGTTTTTAACCGTGAATGTATTTACCATTTTTGTGATGTTTTACTTTTTACCTTTGGTGTGATAGTGAAGGAACCAATCGGAAAGGTTTTCTTGCGTTTAAACATGAAAGAGGTGAGTTTAATACACTTAACATCTAAACCCGATCAAAATAAAATAATAAAAATGTACGTTATACAGTTATGCTGCCACTGACACAAGAATCTCACGTGCACAAATATATTACAGAATGAGAAGTAAAATCGTGGCTGGATTAGAGTCCAGAATAAATCAAAACATAATATGCAGTCTGTGAGGTCTGATAATTCCCTGATCCTCCGGCTGAAGTTGGACTCTTGAAGTCTTTGGCTGGTCGAGTTGCCTATTGTGGCTGATCCACATGGCTCAGGATTTTCTTGAAGGCAGACTGGTAGGTGGCCTTTTTCCCCTGGTGCCTCAGTCTGTAGCAATCTGTAGATTTGGAGGGTCCACAGTCGCAAATAGTTTTCAAACTTGTGATGTCATCTGGAAAGAGACAGAAAGATAACGGGGCTTGGGGTTGGTTGGGAGGGGGACGCGGGTGGGGTGGTGCTAGGGGAGGGGGGAAGGAAACCAACCTTCTGCTTCTTCCATTTTGAATCACTGGCTTGCCTGTCTTTGTCCAGGGGAAACTCCCAGCTTTCACAGAAATGGTCAGACGATCTCATGGCTGCCTCAATATATTTTCTGGAGCCTTCTAATGAGATTCAAGGTGAGGAATTTCCATCTCCCCAGGGCTCGGGATGCCATTATTTACACTTGGAGTAGTTTACGCTTTCAAAAGTCAGTGTGTCAGGATGTCCTTGAATTCCATGCTAATGAATGCAATCTTAGCAAATTCAGTCTCAAGAGCAAGCCATTATTTTGGGTCCAGGCTCATCCGACATGTGTCTCCTGTTGGAGACGTTGGAAAGTGAAAAGGTGCTTCAGATACAAATTGCAGTGGCCATCTTGGCTGCCAGTTTTTTGCAGGATATTTTCCATTAAAACTTTAATGTAAGTTTCCAACTGATGAATTAAAATTCCTCATTGGCATATTGTGTTTCCTTGACATGAATAACACCTCTGTAATATCTGCCTCAGCCTACCAGCTGCATAAACCCTCATCGTATCTTTGTTAAATCCACACTTGACTCTTCAAATTATATGCTGGCCGCCCTCCAGTTATAAATCTCCATAAACCACAGCCCATCCAGAACTCTGCTGCCTATATCTATCTCACACCAAATACCGATCACACATCACCCCTGTGCTCACTGATCAACAGTGCCTTTCGGTCTGGCAGCACCTTAATTTTAATATTCTCAGCCTTGTGTATGAATCCCTCCGTGTCCTCACCTGTCCAATTAATCCCATTCCCCTGTCCATTCCCCATAGTCTTGTAAATCTTATGCCTTTGAGTCTGCTACCAATTCCATTTTTAAAGTGAGTTGCTTTCCCTCTCTATCTCAGCCAGCTGTGGTTTTCATTCTGCGGTCCCACCGGTGCCATCATTACAGAAACCTAGATCCATAAAATGATGTGAACTGACAGCTGGTCACTTATAGTGTGGTCAGCACAGTGTCCCATGTTGGGCAGGGATCTAGCCTGGGTGCCATGTATGTGTTGTTAGTGTGAGGAGGGGCTTGTACTGATGTCAATCAGCCACTTTTGCAGCACTGATGTACGATTTTGAAACTTGGTCTGTGCATGTCCACTGACCACCTGTGTAAGTCACTCTCAGCAGAGCATAGATTCAGCAGCATGAGGAACCCCCACCCCACCCTCCCCCACTGACACCCCCGAAAGTTATTTCAAAGGATCAGGCATCCAACTTGCAGGTGAGGACCTTTTGACTTACTTTTGCCATTGTAAAGTTAGTGGAGGTGCTGTGGATAGTTTTCTGGAGGTTGTGTTGTGAGCTGCTGCAGACATTCAGGGAGGGCAGAGGATTTGGTGAACCAACTCTGGACGAGGCATGGGGACTGTAGTTACAGTGTCTCTGGGTCTGTAACATGACCAACAAATGGAGCAGAGGCAGCAGAGAAGGGAGTCTCTGTAAAGAGGGAGGAGGAGGGGGCTCTGTCCTTCCAACCCGGTTTTCCCAAGGGCATTTTTTCTACCTACACCTAATCCAGGAGCAGTGTGTGAGGTGACTCTGATTCAATAAGGAAGTGGTCACAGAGCTGTGTCACCTCCTGTAACACGACCTGGAGCCTCACACCAGGGTGAGGACGGAGCTATCGGTGGCTGTTTAAGTCACAGTTTTATTGATCTTCACTGCATCCGGATCTTTCCCCAGGCAGGAGTGGGCGGCGTATCCAACATAGTCACAGAGAGTCATAGAGTCATTTACGACACAGGAGGAGACGAGTCGGACTCTCCATGTGTCTCTCTGTGTAACAATCCAGTCGGTCCCATTCCCCCACTCAATCCTCGGATCCCTGCAAGTTCATTTCCTTCAGGTGCCCATCTAATTTCCTTTTGAAATCATTGATTGTCTTGGCTTCCATCACCCTCATGGGCAGTGAGTTCCAGCTCATTACCATCCACTGTGTAAAAAAGTTCTTCCTCATATTCCCCCTGCATCTCTTACCCAAAACCTTCCATCTGTGTCCCCTATTCCGTGTTTCATCAGTTAATGGGAACAGTTTTTCCTTATCTATCTTACCTAAACCTATCATAATCTTGTACACTTCTTTCAAATCTCTCTCAATCTCCTTTACTCCAGGGAGAGCAACTCCATCTTCTCCAAACTAACCTTGTAACTAAAACACCCCAATCCCTGGAAGCATTCTTGTATTCTAGTAGAATCACATAAAGTTAAGGCACAGATATCGGCCACTTGGCCCATCTTGTCTGCGCCAGCCAGAAAACGATCCACCTATTCTAATCCCACCTTCCAGCATTTGGTGCGTGGAGCTGCAGATTACAGTACTTAAGGTGCATATCCAGACTATTTTTGAATGAGTTAAGGGTTTCTGCCTCAACTTTCCTTTCAGGTAGTGAATTCCAGACCCCCACCACTCTCATCTCCCCTCTGATCTTTATACCAATTACGTGAACTCTATTCCCCCTCTTAAAATGCTATGGTGAATAGAGTCTTCACCTCCTCTCTATCCAGGCCCGTTATAATATTGTACATTTCAATCAGATCACCCCTCAGCCTTCTCTGTTCCAAGGAGAACAACCCCTGTCTATCCAATCTTTCTTCATAGCTGCATTTTTCTATTCCTGGCAACATCCTCGTAAATCTCCTCTGTTCCCTCTCTAGTCCAATGACATCCTTTCTGTACTGAGGAGACCAGAGCTGTACACAGCACTCAAGTTGTGGCCTAATCAATGAGTTAGACAGTTCCAGCATAACCTCCCTGTTCTTGTATTCTGTACCTGGGCTAATAAAGGAAAGGATTCCATATGCCTTCCTAAACACCTTATCGATCTCTGCTGCTACTTTCAGGGATGTGTGGACATTTAATCCAAGGTCCCTCACTTTCTCTACACTTCTCAGTATTTTGACATTATTCCTGTATTCCTTGTTTGACCTCCACAAATGCATCACCTCATATTTCTCCAAGTTGAATTCCATTTGCCACGTTTCTGCCCATCTGACCAGGCCATCAATATATTTCTGCAGTCTACAGCTATCCTCCTCGCTATCTACCACACGGCCAATCTCCGTGTCGTCTGCAAGCATCTTGATCATGCCCCCTACATTTACGTCCAAATCGTTAACTTGCACCACAAAAAGCAGGGGACCCAGTACTGAGCCCTGTGGAACGCCACTGGAAACAGCCTTCCAGTCTCGAAAACAGCAGTCAACAATTACCCTTTCTTTCCTGCCACTGAGCCAATCTTGTATCCACCTTGCTGCATTTCCCTGGATCCCGTGGGATTTTATTTTTTGAACCAGTCTGCCATGTAGGACCTTGTCAAAAGCCTTGCTAACATCCAAGTAGACCACATCAACTGCACTACCCTCATTTATCTTCATTGTTGCTTCTTCAAAACATTCGATCAAGTTGGTGAAACAATATCTTCCCTTAACAAATCCATACTGACTATCCTAAATTAAGTAGAGGTGGTGAGTCCAGAAGAAGACAAGTTATGCCGAACCTTTATAAAGCTCTGGTTAGGCCCCAACTGGAGTACTGCATCCAGTTCCATTCACCACAGTTTCGGAAGGATGTGAGGGTCCTTGACAGGGTGTAAAGGAGATTTACCAGAATGGTTCCAGAGATGGAGGATTTTAGCGACAAAGTTAGTTTGGAAAAGCTGGGATTGTTTTTCTTGGAGTAAAGGAGGTTGAGGGGAGATTTGATAGAGGTATACAAGATGATGTCATGTTTGGATAAGGTAGACAGGAAAAGATGTTCCCATTAGTTAATGGTACAAGGACTAGAGTTAAGGTTGTGGCAAGAGATACAGGGGGATGTGAGGAACAACTTTTTTACAGAGCGAGTGGGAATGGCCTGGAAATCACTGCCTACGAGGGCGGTGGAAGCGGAGATGGTGAATGATTACAAAAGGATATTGGATGAACACTTGAGGGAAATCGACTTGCAGGTATATGGAGACAGAGCTGGGGAATGAGACTGACTGGATTTATCTACAAAGCTGGCATGGACTCGAAATGACTATGACTCTCTGACAGGGGATTACTATTACTACTGCTTTCCTACACTTGGAAAATGTACAATGGACTGGACAGTATCACCCTGTTGAACCCCGTGATGTAAGTGAAATGTTTGATGTCCCAGAACGTGGTTAACAAATGTCCTTCACAAACAGAGTAAATCAGTTCAGTCCCACTCACAATTATGGATCATTCACAATGGGGAGTAATTTCTCCTGGTTTTCTCTACATAGGACAGCAGTCAGGCTTTACACAGTGTCCCCTACCTCCATGTGGAAAGTCTAGTCAGGGTTAGGTGAGATCAGACACGTTACCGAGGCGACAGCTTTCTTCAGTTGTGTTGCTGCTTCTGTGCTCTCTTCAGTCCAACTGGGTTAAAACTGGTCATCATCACCATTAGGTAGTTCATAAAGAGGAGTCGCAGTCTCTGCAAATCGAGGGATGAGGGTCCGCTGATACCCCACCAGCCTGAGGATAGGACATAGGGCAGTCTTTGAGGTGGACAGGGGTAGACACTGGATGAGGGCCCACTGATACCCCACCAGCTTGAGGATAGGACACAGGGCAGTCTTTGAGGTGGACAGCGGTAGACACTGGATGGGGGACCACTGATGCCCCACCAGCCTGAGGATAGGACACAGGGCAGTCTTTGTGGTGGACAGGGGTAGACACTGTCTGAGGGTCCACTAATACCCCACCAGCCTGAGGATAGGACACAGGGCAGTCTTTGAGGTGGACAGGGTAGAAACTGTATGAGGGTCCACTGATACCCCACCAGCTTGAGGATAGGACACAGGGCAGTCTTTGAGGTGGACAGGGTCGACACTGTATGAGGGTCCACTGAAACACCACCAGCCTGAGGATAGGACAAAGTGCAGTCTTTGTGGTGGACAGGGTAGACACTATATGAGGGTCCACTGAAACACCACCAGTCTGAGGATAGGACACAGAGCAGTCTTTGTGGTGGACAGGGGTAGACACTGTATGAGGGTCCACTTATACCCCACCAGCCTGAGGATAGGACACAGGGCAGTCTTTGAGGTGGACAGGGGTAGACACTGGATGAGGGTGCACTGATACCCCACCAGCCTGAGGATAAGACATAGGGCAGTCTTTGAGGTGGACAGGAGTAGACACTGGATGAGGGTCCACTGATACTCCACCAGTCTGAGGATAGGACACAGAGCAGTCTTTGTGGTGGACAGGGGTAGACACTGTATGAGGGTCCACTGATACCCCACCAGCCTGAGGATAGGACACAGGGCAGTCTTTGAGGTGGACAGTGGTAGACACTGTATGAGGGTCCACTGATACCCCACCAGCCTGAGGATAGGACACAGGGCAGTCTTTGAGGTGGACAGGGGTAGACACTGGATGAGGGTCCACTGATACCCCACCAGCCTGAGGTTAGGACATAGGGCAGTCTTTGAGGTGGACAGGGGTAGACACTGGATGAGGGTCGGCTGAAACACCACCAGCCTGAGTATAGGACACAGGGCAGTCTTTGTGGTGGACAGGGGTAGACACTGGATGAGGGTCCACTGAAACACCACCAGTCTGAGGATAGGACACAGGGCAGTCTTTGTGGTGGACAGGGTAGACACTGGATGAGGGTCCGCTGAAACACCACCAGTCTGAGGATAGGACATAGGGCAGTCTTTGTGGTGGACAGGGGTAGACACTGTATGAGGGTCCACTGATACCCCACCAGCCTGAGGATAGGACACAGGGCAGTCTTTGAGGTGGACAGGGGTAGACACTGTATGAGGGTCCACTGATACCCCACCAGCCTGAGGATAGGACACAGGGCAGTCTTTGAGATGGACAGGGGTAGACACTGTATGAGGGTCCGCTGAAACACCACCAGCTTGAGGATAGGACACAGGGCAGTCTTTGAGGTGGACAGGGGTAGACACTGTATGAGGGTCCGCTGAAACACCACCAGCTTGAGGATAGGACACAGGGCAGTCTCTGAGGTGGACAGGGGTAGACACTGTATGAGGGTCCACTGAAACACCACCAGCCTGAGGATAGGACACATGGCAGTCTTTGAGGTGGACAGGGGTAGACGCTGGATGACCTCGACCTGATGTTGGTCTGGGCTGATGCTGAATGATCCAATCTGGACACCTAGAAACGTGACACGAACTTGCACCAGCTGGGCCTTACGTGGATGGTCTTTTAGACTAGCTCCCAAAGTAGCTGCAGAAGTTCCAGTAAAAGGTTTAAATGTGTGGACACGGTCTGTGGGAATGAGGAGGCGATCATCAATTTATTTCAGCAAGCAGGAAGACTGTGAAAAGCTCATAAGGTCCCCGGCCATATGTTTGTGTGAAATAGTGCGGTGATTGTGGAATCCCTTGTAACAGACATATCCAGGGGTATCTTTGGACCTCAGAAGTGAATGTGAATTTAAATTGTTTCTCTAGTTTTACTGGGATACTCCAATAACCATTAGAGATATCCATGGTGCTGAAGACAGTCCTGCCGCTGGGAATCCGGGTGAGTAGGGTGGGTGTCTATCAGACAACAGGGTTCACACAGGGGTGACTGTGTTGAGTTTGTGGTGGTTAACAGTCAGTCTCCAGCTACCATCCCGTTTTCTAACTGGCCAAATGGGGCAGTTAGTTAGTAGTGAATGTGTCTTTGTGAACTACACACTGGTATAACAATGACCTGATAGTGTCTGGAATATATGATATAATCTCAGCTCGGTAAGAATACTGCTTCATGGAGCATGCAATGGTCAGTTAATTTCTTCAGGTCTGCTCATGTTTCCACAGTCATCTTTATGGGTTGTGAATACACTCAGCACCGACTCGAGAATCGCCTGTACCTCAGGGTGATCAGAGGTGACTGGTTCACACTCCTCTGATATTTTAATCATGAATATTGAGGTTACACTGGACACCAGAGTAGGGGTATGTTTTAATGTTCCATAATATACAAATATAGGGATAATCAATTACTGCTGATAACCTTTGAGCACATTACTGTCCAGTAGTCCCTGTCCATTGTGCAGGATCATATAAAAGGGAGGCAGGACTTTGAAATGAACTCTGTTCCCTCTCCTACACCAATGTAAGATCTGATCCAGGGTCACAGATTAACCAAAAGGAGGTCGAAGGGTCACAAGCAGTTTATTGCAGGGAAACTATTGGAAAATATTCAGAGGGACCGGATTAATCTCCACGTGGAGAGGCAGTTATTAATCAGGGATTGTCAGTATGGCTTTGTCAGGGGGAGATCGTGTCTAACTAACTTGATTGAATTTTTTCGAGGCATTGACTAGATGTGTAGATGAGGGTAAAGTAGTTGATGTATTCTACATTGACATCGGTAAGACATTTGATAGGGTTCTACATGTGAGATTGGTTAAGAAGGTAAGCGCCCATGGGATCCAGGGCAATTTGGTAAATTGGATCCAAAATTGGCTCAGCGGCAGGAGGCAGAGGGTGATTGTCAAGGGTTGTTTTTGCGAGTGGAAGCCTGTGACCAGTGGTGTACTGCAGGGATCGGTGCTGGGACCCTTGCTGTTTGTAGTGTACATTAATGATTTGGACGTGAATATAGGAAGTATGACCAGTAAGTTCGCAGCTGACACGAAAATCTTTGGTGTTGTAAATAGTGAGGAGGAGAGCCTTTGATTACATGTCGGTTTAGATGGGCTAGTAAGATGGGCAGAGAAGTGGCAAATGGAATTTAATCCTGAGAAGTGTGAGGTGATGCATTTTGGGAGGACTAACAAGGCAAGGAAACATACAGTGGATGGTAGGACGCTAGTATGTACAGAAGGTCAGAGGGACCTTGGTGTACTTGTCCATAGATGACTGAAGGCAGCAGCACAGGTAGGGAATGTGGTTAGGAAGGCATTTGGGACACTTGCCTTTATCAGCTGAGGCATAGAATATAAAAGCAGGGAGGTTATGATGGAGCAGTATAAAAATCCAGTTAGGCCACAACTGGAGTACTGTGTATAGTTCTGGTTGCTGCACTATAGGAAGGATGTGATAGCACTGGAGGCGGAGCAGAAAAGATTCACCAGGATGTTGCCTGGGTTGGACAATTTCAGATGTGAAGAGCGACAGAAAAGTCCAGTGTTATTTCCCTTAGAGCAGAGAAGGATGAGAGGGGTCATGATTGAGGAATGCAAAATTATGAGGGGCATTGATAGGTTAGATAGGAATAATCTTTTTCCCTTAGCAGAGGGGTCAATAACCAGGGGCATAGATTTAAGGTAAGGGGCAGGAGGTTTAGAGGGGATTTGAGGAAAAGAATTTTCACCCAGAGGGTGGTTGGTATCTGGAACACACTGCCTGAAGGGGCGGTAGAGGCACGAACACTCACATTTCAGAAATATTGAGATGAGCACTTGTAACGCCATACCAAACAAGGCGACAGGCCAAGTGCTGGAAACTGGGATAGGAATTGTTAGGTGCTTGATGGCTGGCACAGACACAGTGGGCCGAAGGTCATGTTTCTGTGCTGTATATCTCTGTGACTCTATTGAGGACTAACAGTTCAAATACCGCACAACATCAGAATAAATATAGTGGACATATGACCTGTGGCAGGTGAGAATGGCTTTCTGGCTATGGATCAGATGTTCGAAGCTATTATTAAAGACGTTATAGTCGGGCAGGTAGAAACATTCAAGGTGATCAGGTAGAGTCAACATGTTTTTGTGAAAGGGAAATCATGTTTAACTAATTTATTGGAGTTCTTTGAATAAGTAACATGTGTTGTTGGTAAAGGGGGACTGGGAGATGTTCTGTACTTAGATTTCCAGAAGGCATCTGATAACGTTCCACATCAAACGTCATTGTGGAAAATAAAAGCTCATGGTGTATTGGGTAACATATTGGCATGGATGGTAGATTGGCGAACTAACAGGAAACAGCGTAGGCATAAATGGGTCATTATTATGGCTGGCAAGATGTAACGTGTGGTGTGCCAGAGGGGTCAGTGCTGGGGACTCAACTTTTTACAATTTATATAAATGATTTTGATGAGTGAACCGAAGGTATGCTTGCTAAATTTGCTAATGATTCCAAGATAGTTAAGAAGATAAATTCTGAAGAGGACATAAGGACGCTACAAAGGGATATAGATAGGTTAAGTGAGTGGTCAAAGATCCAGCAAATGGAGTATAATGTGGGAAAATGTGAAATTGTCCATTGTGGCCGGAAGGTTTGTCTGTCACCTCGAGACTTGACTATTCTAACAGTCTCCTGGCTGCTCTCCCACATTCTATTCTCTGTAACATTGTGATCATGCAAAGCTCTGCTGCCAACTTCTAATTTACACCAAATTCTGTTCACCCAACAGCTCTGTGCTCACTTACCTACATTGGCTCTTGGTCCAGTAACACCTCAATTTTACTATTCTCACTCGTATGATCAAATCCCTCCACGGCCTCAGCCCTCTGATTATCCCAATCCCCTTCCCATTTCCAATATTCCTGAAACGTGTTCATCTTAAAATCTTTATCTAATTCCATTTTAAAGTGAGTTCCTTCCCTCTGTCTCTCTCTGATCACACATTTCATCTCTCCAGCTCTACTGGTGCTGTGGAATTTTGGATTAAGAAAATGGTGTGAGCTGCACTGCCGGTCACATCCAGCACATTGTACAGGAAACCCAGGCTGGCCGGGGTGCTAGCGTGGGTGTAACGTGTGTGTGTCTGTAGTGTGAGGAAGGTCTGAATATGGGGTCAATCAGCCATTCCATCAGCTTTGATGGACGTCTTTGAACCTTGGTCTTTGCATGTCCACTGACCGACTGTGTTAGTCACTCTCAGCTGAACAGACATTCAGCAGCACGAGGAACCCCCTCTCGTGTTATTTAAAAATACCAGGCATCCAACTTACAGTTGAGGGGCTTTTGACTTACCTCTGCTATTGTAAAGTTATTGGAGGTGCTGTTAATCGTTTTCTGGAGGTTGTGTTGTGAGCTGCTGCAGACATTCAGGGAGGACAGAGGATTTGGTGACCCAACTCTGGACAAGGTATGGGGACTGTAGTTACAGCGTCGCTGGGTCTGTAACATGACCAACACATGGAGCAGAGGCTGCAGAGAGGGGAATCTCTGTAAAGAGGGAGAAGGAGGGGGCTCTGCCCTACCCACCCCTTGATTTCCAAGAGCACAAAGAGCAGTGGTCCTAATACCGAGCCCTGGGGAACACCACTGTATACTCCCATCGTGTCTGAACAACAACCTTTCACCACTTCTCTCTGTTTACTGTTCATTAGCCAATGTTATATCCACACTGTCACTGTCCCTTTAATCCATAGGGTTCAGTTTTCCTAACCTGTCTATTGAATGTCACTTGATCAAACACCTTTTGAAAGTCCATATATATAACTTCAATCACACCACCCTCATCAACTCTCTCCATTGTTTTATCAAAGAACTCCATCAAGTTTACCTCACCACCACCTCTCTCCACTCCTCCACTGTTGTTAAATTATCAGACTGATTATCCGACATCCAGTACTGGATGAGCAGAAATTTCCTCCAATTAAATATTGGGAAGACTGAAGCCATTGTTTTCACTCCCCAATCCAACTCTGTTCCCTTGCTGTTGATTCCATCCCTCTCCCTGGTAACAGTCTGAGGTTCAGAAAGTCTGTTTGCAACCTTGGTGTCACAGTTGACCACAAAATGAGCTTATCACATAATATTCATTCTATCACTTCGACCGCCTGTTTCCACCTCAGTAACAGCACGCAACATCATCCCTGTCTCAGCCCATCTGCTACTGAAACTCATTCATGCCTTCATTTCCCCTAGAAATGACTATTCCAACACGGTCCTGTCTGGTCTCCCGCATGCTACTCTCTGTTAGCTTGAAGTCCTCCAGAACTCTGCTGCCCATGTCCTAATTCGTAGCAAGTGCCATTCACATATCACTGACCGACATTGACTCCTGATCAAATAATGTCTTTATTTAAATTCTCCACCTTGTTTTCCCTCCAGGACCTCAACTCCCATCCTGTATCTGTAATATCCAGCCAGTGTTATTGGTCTCCATCAGAAATTCAGTCCCCTATCTGTGAACCACATACCCCTCCCTGCCCAATGTCTGAGGCGGAACCAGACAGTTTGCAACTGCTGTGTTCTATTTAAACCTGAGCTGAGTTCATCTCCATATTCTCTCCATCACAAACCCTGCCTACTCCACCTCTGCCTCGGCCCATCTGCTGCATAAACCCTCATCTGTACCTTTGTTAAATCTACACTTGGCTATTCCAATTCTATCCTGGTCATCCTCCCAGTTATAAACCTCCATAAACTACCGCCCATCTAGAACTCTGCCACCTGTTTCCTCACTCACACTAAATCCCAATTATCCATCACCCCGGTGTTCACTGGTATATATTGGCTCCCAGTCTGGTGGCACCTTAATTTAAATATTCTCATTCTTGCGTTAGAATCCCTCCATGGCCTCACCCCTCCAATTAGTCCAATTCCCCTGTACATTCCCATATTCTAGAAAATCTTTCGCCTTCAAATCTGTTTCCATGTCCCCCTTTAAAGTGAATTTCCTTCCCTCTCTATCTCTCCCTGGTGGTGATTTATGGCTCTACCGCACCACTGTTGCCCACACTTTGGAAGCAAGGATCCACAAAAGGATGTGATATGAGTTACCAGCCACTTCCGGTGTGGTCTTCACACTGCCCCGTGCTGTGCCCGGGTGTACATTGTGTGTGCTAGTAGCATGAGGAGTTGTGGAATGTCACGTCAAACTTCTGTTCCAGTAGCTTTGATGTATGTCTTTGAATCTTGTACTGTGCATGTCCACTATAAATGTTTGTTGCTTGGAAAAGCATAGCATAATAAATTTCAAGCAGCACGGATATGCTAATGACAAATCCTGTCAGGAAAACTTCAACAAGAACTTATCCCAAGGTACTTCACAGCAGCATTATGAAACAAAGTATGACACTGAACCACAAAGGAAGATATTAGGTTAGGTGTTCAAACGCTTGGTCAAAGAGGCAGGTTTTAAAGAAGTGTCTTAAAGGATAAAAGCGAGGTGGAGAGGTGGAGCTGTGAAGGGAGGATATTCCAGAGTTTGGGACCGAGGCAACTGAAGGTGTGGCCACAAATGGTAGAGTAATTAAAATCAGGGATGCACAAGAGGCCAGAATTAGAGGAGCAGAGATATCTCAGATGGTTGTGGGGCTGGAGGGGATTACAGAGTTAGTGAGGGGTGAGGCCATGGACGGATTGGAAAACAAGAATGGGAATTTTAATATCAAGACATTGTTTGATTGTGAGCTGATGTAGGTCAGTGATCGGGGAATGGGACTTGTTGTAAGTTAAGACACAGACTGCAGAGTTTTAGATGACTTCAAGTTTACAGATAGTAGAATGTGGGAGAATGAGTTGGAACAGTCTAGTCTACAGGTAATGAAAGCATGAATGAGAGCTTCAGCAGCAGATGCGTTGAGACAGGGGTGAAGTTGGGCAATGTTATTGATGTGGAAATAGGTCGTCATAGTGATGGCACGAATATAAGGTTGGAAGCTCATTTTGTGGTCGATTGCCATGGAATCACAGAATTGTTACAGCACAGAAGGTGGCCATTCAGTCCATCGTGTCTGTACTGGCTCTCCAAAAGAACAATTCGTCTGGTGTCACTCCCCTGCCTTCTCCCTGTAACTCTGTACAATCTTCCTTTTCAGATAACTATCCAATTTCTTCCTGAATGCCTCGATTGAATCTGCCTCCACCACACTCTCAGGTAGTGCATTCCAGACCTTAACCACTCACTGTGTGAAAACGTTTTTTTCATGTCACTGATGATTCTTTTACCAATTACTTTAGTTCTTTGCCCTCTCGTTGTCGATCCTTTCAGGAATGGGAACAGTTTTCCCCATCCACTCTGCCCAGACGCATCATAATTTTGAATACCTTTTTTCAAATCTCCTCTCAGCCTTCTCTTCTCCAAGGAAAATGTTCCAACTTCTCCAGTCTATCTTCAGAACTGATATTCTTCATCCCTGGAACCATTCTTGTGAATGTTTTTTCACACTCTCCAATGTCTTCACGTTACCTAAAGTGTGGTGCCCAGAACTCGACGTAATACTGCAACTGAGGCCGAACTAGTGTCTCGTACAAGTTCAAAATAACCTCTTTGCTCTTGTATTCCATGCTGCTGTTAACAAAGCCCAGGATACTGTATGTTTCATTAACTACTCTCTCAACTTGTCCCGCCCCCTTTAATGACCTATGCACATATACATCCAGGTCCCTCTGCTCCTCACCCCCTTTCGAATTGTACCCTTTATTACACATTGTCTTTCCATGTTCTTCCTACCAAAATGAATCACTTCACATTTCTCCACATTGAACTTCATCTGCCACCTGTCTGTCCATTCCACTAACTTGTCCATGTCCGTTTGATTTTCTACAATTTATTCCTCACAGTTCACAATGCTTCCAAATGTTGTATCATCTGCAAACTTTGAAATTGTGTCCTGTACACCGAGGTCTAGGTCATTAATATTTGTCAGGAAGAGAAAGGGTCCCAACACTGATCCCTGGGAAATTCCATTACAAACCTTAAATAAAAACAAAAAGTGCTGGAAAGACGCAGCAGGTCTGGCAGCATCTGTGGAGAGAAAAGCAGAGTTAACGTTTCAGTTCTGTGACCTTTCATCAAAATTGGCAAAGGTTAGAAATGTAATAGGTTTTAAGCAAATAAAGCAGGGGTGGGGCAAAAGAGAACAGAAGAGCTGTTGATAGAACAGAGGGTCAGAGAGATTAACTGACCAGGAGGTCATGGGGCAAAGGCAAAGAAAGTGTGCTAGTTGTGCGGCGAAAGACAAAGCATTCGTGTAGTGAGGGTGTTAAATGACAGAATAATGAACAGCCCTAGCTAAAAGCATCAACATATAAAATCAGTTTAATGCTGGCACATGGCAAAGAATGATAAAACAAAATAATCGTTGAACTCAGTTTTCAGACCGGCAGGCTGTAGAGTGCCTAATCGGACAATGAGGTGATGTTCCTCGAGCTGGCGTTGATGTTCACTGGAACACCGCAGCAGGCTAAACGCAGATTGGGTGACCGCTTTGTGGAACACCTCCACTCAGTCCAAAAGTGTGACACCGAGCATCCGCTCGCTTATCATTTCAACACCCTCCATCCCTCACCCCCGCTCTAATGGTCACATTTCTGTACTTGTGTTTCCCCCAAAACCCCCACTTTGCCAGTTCTGATGAAAGGTCGCCGACTTGAAACATTAACTCTGCTTCTCTCTCCACAGATGCTGCCAGACCTGCTAAGTATTTCCAGCACTTTCTGTTTATATTTCAGATTTCCAGCATCCACAGTATTGTGCTTCGATTCCACTACAAACCTTACTCCAGCCCGAAAAGCATCCATTAATCACTTCTCTCTGTTTCCTGTCACTCAACCAGCTTAGTTTCATGTTGCTACTGTTCGTTTTATTTAATGAGCTATATCTTTGCTCATAGGTCTGTTGTGTGGCACTTTATCAAATGTCTTTTGGAATTCAATTTATACCACATCAACAGCATTGCCCTCATCAAACTTTCTTTTTACCCCTTCAAAAAACTCCAGCCATTTAGTTAAACACAATTTTCCCTTAACTAACACCCATTTGTCCAAGTGCCCATTAATTTTATCCCAAATGTGACACCAAGGTTGCAATTAAACTGTTTGAATCTCAGACTGTTACCAGGGAGAGGGATGGAATAAATAGCAAGGGAACAGAGTTGGAGTGGGGAGTGAAAATAATGGCTTCAGTCTTCCCAATATTTAATTGGAGAAAATTTCTGCTCATCCAGTACTGGATGTTGGATAATCAGTCTGATAATTTAACAACAGTGGAGGAGTGGAGAGAGGTGTTGGTGACAGCACATGACAGTACATGACTGACAGTACATGGGTTCACGCATCTCCTTTTTGTAAACAAGGTGTAAAATTTACAGCCCTCCAGTCCTCTGTCATCACTCTCATATACAAAGAGAATTGACAGATTCTGTCCGGTGCCTCTGCTATTTTCACCATTCATTCTCTCACGAACCCTCATAATTCCCATCCAAACTGGATAAATGTTTAGTTTATTGTGGTACAAAAAGTGTTTGATTGAAAGGGATTAACTAAACGTGTTTGTTCAGTGACTGTAATTAACGTCAGTCACCATGGGCCCTAATTGTGTCGCTGGAGGGTTTCCCTCTTCTATTAATAAGGGACTCCTTTCAGTGTGGTATCCCATAGTGTCAGCAGGAGCATCATCCCCGACACTAACAGGGATCAGCAGCTCCAGAGAGAGGGAGAGGATAGATCAGAATCTGAGAACAATAGATTGGAATGTTACAACAATGGTTCAGAATCTGAGAACAATAGATTGGAATGTTACAACAATGGTTCAGAATCTGAGAACAATAGATTGGAATGTTACAACAATGGGCAGGAGTTCCATCTGGGCGTTTGACTTTCTCTCTGCAAATTATGATTGGCTGCCATTAAACAGTCGGATCTATTACGCACTGAAGATTATTCAACACATTTTCTATCCCATCCTTGCTATTATTGGTGTCCCTGGTAAGTCTCTCTATCCAGCTATTAATTCCATAAACCATGTTTAACTGCATTACCGTTCTTGTCATTTACTCTGCCCTCCTTGCTGCTGTTGTTATTCTTGGCAAATCTCCATCTCCAGATATTAACTTTATAAAACTACGTGCATTAGAGTTCTTGTAATTTACTCTCTCATCTGTACTGCTGTTGCTGTCCCTGGTAAGTCTCTACTTCCTGCAATGAGATCTGGAAACCTTGTTTCACGGAAATAATGTTCTTGCAGTTTTAATTTTGGGAAGAGTGGAGCTCATGTGATTGGTCTCCATAAGCAATTCTGTCCCCTATCCATGAACCACTTCCTCCCTGGCCAATATCTGAGGCTGAACCAGACTGTTTACAACCTCTGTGTTCGATATAAACCAGAGCTGAGTTCATCTCCATCACCAACCATGCCTAATACCACCTATGTAACATCACCCGTCTCCTCCACTGCCTCAGCCCATTTGCTGCATGAAGCCTCATCTGTGCCTTTCTTAAATGCACACTCGACTATTCCAATTTTCCAATTCTATTCTGGTCACCCTCCCAGTTAAAAATCTTCATAAACCGCAGCCCATCCAGAACTCTGCTGCCTGTATTGTAACTCACACCAAATCCCGATCTACCATCACCCCTATGCTCACTGATCTACATTGTCTCCTGGTCCGGCAGCATCTTAATTTTAATATTCTCTTTCTTGTGTTTGAACATCCTCCATGGCCTCACCCCTCCAATTCCCCTACATAATTCCTATATTCCTGCCAATCTTTTGCCATGAAGTCTTTTCTTCAATTTATCTTTTAAAGTAACTGTTTGAAAAGGCACTGTTTGAAAATTAGCGATCGCACATTTAGGGCAGAGATGAGGAGATGTTTTTCCTCTCAGAGGGTTGTGTGACTTTGGAACACTCTGCCTCTGAAGGTGGTGGAGGCGGGGGCATTGAATATTTTTAAGGCAGAGGTAGATAGATAATTGTTGGGCAAGGGAATCAAAGGTTATCGGGAGTAAATGGGAGTGTGGAATTCGAGACAGAAACAGATCAACCATGATCATATTAAATGGTGGAGCAGGCTCGATGGGCTTAATTGCCGACTTCTGCTCCGAATTCATACGGTCATATGCTCTTCCTCTCTATATCTACTCCTGGCAATGATTTTCAGCTCTTCAGCATCACTGGGCCCAACGCCATGGAAGCTTGGATTCTTAAAATGGTACGAGCTAAGCTGCTGGTCACTTCCAGTGCTCAATGCTGCACAGGGCTCTAGCCCCAGTTCACCAAGCACGTGCTCGTAGTGTAAGGAGGGATTTGAATGTGACATTTATCAGCCATTCCAGCAACTTTGATGTATGTCGTTGAAACATGGTCTGTGCATGTCCACTGACCGCATGTGTTATTCACTCGCAGTAGTTACAGTGTCTCTGGGTCTGTAACATGACCAAAAAATGGAGCAGAGGCTGCGGAGAGGAGAAGCTCTGTAAAGAGGGAGGAGGAGGGGGCTCTGCCTTACCCACCCAGGGTCTTCCAAGACCACTTTTCATAACTACACCTAACCCAGGAGCAGTGCGTGAGGTAACTCTGACTCAATAAGGAGGTGAAAGAAAGAACTGAAAGAACTTTCACTCCATTAATGGTGTGTGAGCATACCCAGTACATCATGTTGGTGAGTGTCCACTATCCTGGCAGCAGCCACCATACCTTCATTCTGAAGCAGTCAGACATTCCCATGACCATCAGGAATCTGTAGAGAAAAATATGCGGCTCCTCGGAGACAATGATTACCCAATCTTTACATTACAATCGCTCCAGGAATCCGGAGGCCACATCAGGAGGAGGAGGAGGAGGAAGGGAGGATATTTCCTGGATGCCTTCGACCCGGACAGGCTGTAGGAGAGTGTCTACTAAGATACCGGTTCCCATAAGACAACTTCCCTTTCCCACCATGGATTCCCCATTCTCCAACATTACACCCATCTGAGACAACCCAGCGCAGTGTCCACTTGGTCAGCATCCTGCAATAAAAACACCAACAAAAACCTTTTCATAACATATTTATCCAACAGCACATCCAATTGTACAAACTAAACTGAACTATTCATCCTGTGTATTCCCTTAGTGCCTGTCTTGTGGATTTCCTCAACTTGCCTATTGCTCCTACACAGTGTTTCCCCAGTAACTGCAGCATGGCTGGTGGAAGGCTGCTGACTTTCATTGGAGGAGACTGCAGATAGCCTTGCAGGACGTCCTCGAACAGCTCTGGGCCTTGCGGGCTCGGATTCAGACTGCACCACCTCGACATGTGCAGCCTTGGCTGGCTGATGGGTAACAGCAAGGACACTGGTGGAGTGACAGTGAAGGGAGAACAAATACTGTCATCCTGAGAGAGGACAGCAGGTTCATACTCCACGGAGACACTCTCACTCCCACAGGGCGACACCTCAGTAATCCTAGTAATTTACTGGATCACAGATTGCTGGACCGCTGTGAGAGCCTGCAAAATCCTTTGAACACTGAAATCCACAGCCATGATGACAGCAGTCTGATCCTGCATGGCAGCAAACATAGACTTCATGTCCTCAATCTGAGCTTCCACTGCAGCACTGAGACGTTGGGTGTCTGCCGTCTAAGCTGCAGTGGAAGCTGAGACAATGATCACCAGACACTGTATCATGACTGGGTCCGGTAGTGCTGTCAAGGAGATAGTGACCACTTCCACAGGGGAAAGAATGGGCTTCAAGCTCCTGTGCCATCTTGGAGCCGGACTCCTCCATGTTCCTTGACAGTGATAACAGACTGTCTGACAGGCCTGTCAATTGACAAAGTATCTCAGTGTACATGTCCATCAGCATTCTCCTGTATGCAGTTCCAGCAATGTTCACATCTGAGTCCTGTGTACTATAACTCGTTTCTGACCTCGCCCTCCGGTGAGCTGACACATGAACTATCCTTTTCCCCTGGCGTAGCTGCAGCTCACTCGTGCTCGGTGACTCACCCCGTGCAGATTCCGACTCTTTGCCAGCCTCTAAGATGCACGCAGTGTAAGTAATTGATCTGGTGACTGTGAGTATCAGACCAAGTGATGGGGTTTCACCATCAGTGCAGTGCTGCTGCCCTCTCTCACTGTCTCCTGGATCTGCTGTGACTGGGAAGCTGGCAGTTTTATGTTATCATTGTTTATTTTATTTATTTAGAGATACAGCACTGAAACAGGCCCTTCGGCCCACCAAGTCTGTGCCGACCAACACACACCCATTTATACTAACCCTGCAGTAATCCCATATTCCCTACCACCTACCTACACGAGGAGCAATATGTAATGGCCAATTTACCTATCACTTGCAAGGCTTTGACTGTGGGAGGAAACTGGAGCACCCGGCGAAAACCCACGCGGTCACAGGGAGAACTTGCAAACTCCGCACGGACAGTAACCAGAATTGAAACCGGGTCCCTTGAGCTGTGAGGCTGCGGTGCTAACCACTGCGCCGCTGTGCCGCCCAGAAAAGTAAAATCAGAAGGGGGGTGTTGGGTGAGAGATTGGGGGTGGGATAGAAAGCAGGAGATTCATGGTCCCCCCCATCTGCAGCCTGTACATCATCCCAGACATCAGGATGAGGGTGAGATGGGAGTTAAGAAGGGACATAAGGCAGGAACGTAGCATCATCCTGAATACTCTCGGTGATGCCGGATGCTACGGGCTCTGTCACAGCCAGTCCAATGATATGGAGAACCATCTCCTCCCTCAGGCTCAGGGGATGAAGGTAAGCCTGGCCCCCGCCGGTTCAATGTGGCCCCGGTGATTATGGGAAACCTTGTCCTGTAAGAGAGAGGGCAAAATGTCAGTCATTGTGTTGCACTGTGTTTGGGTGATGTCCCTGCCATAGCTGAATAGCTGGGGAATGTGGAGGCAGTGACAGGTGGGTGTGAAGCTGGTATAAGTGGAATGTGTGTGAGGGTGAGGTGGAGTATGTGAAAGTTAGGTGTGAGTCCTGAGTGTTAGGGACAGCTGATGGGTGAGTGATGGGGGTGTGGTACATTGAGCAGTGTGAGAGGTTGGTGATGTTGGGGGTAGGAGATGTCATGTGGAAATGAATTCACTGACATTGATCACCCGTGTGAGCTCATTCTACATCTTCTGGCTCTGCTGCCAGGTCCTGGGGCCAAGCTTCCTGCATTGACCTCCCTGGCCACCTGCTCCCATTCCCTTCGGAGGGCGTTCCTTGTGGTCTCCACCCCACCCCACAGAAACAGGGTCTCTCTTTTCCTGTCACCCTCCATGACTAAGGCCTCCAGCAGCACATGCGTGAACCAAAGAGCCCTCTCTCTGTCCCAGTATTCCATTTACCTTGTCTCCAATTGCAGCATTTACAGTCAGCAGCAGCAGTCTCCTGTGATTCAGTGCAGCTTCCCTTTAAGAGGGACAGAGTGCCTTCAAATGCTGAATGCTGGCTGAAAGACCATCTAGTCTCACACACAGTTAGGTCTCTGTTAAGCGTGCAGACAGACAGCAGCGCGGATCACCATGGGCGACACGTAGATTTCATGGAAATGAGGAGACAGGAGCTTTGTGTATCACCTGCCTCAACAGAAATGGACACAGGCAGATCATGATCCCTCTGCCCAAAAAGGGACGAAAACCGATTTTCTCGTTCTTGCTATTTCCCTTTCCATCTTTCACATTTGCTCCCTCTCTCTCCCTCTCTTCACTTTCTGTCTCTTGCTCATAGAATCAGAGATTGATGCAGCACAGAAGGAGGTCTGTCGGCCCATTGTGTCAGTGCTGTCCCTTTGAAAGAGCTATCTAATTAGTTCCACGCCCCCTCCCCTTTCCCCAGACACCTGCGTGTTTTCTCCTTTTCAAGTATTTGTTAAATTCCCTTTTGAAAGATATTATTGAATCTGCTTCCACCATGTTTTCAGGCAGTGAATTCCAGATCCCAACAACTCGTTGTATAAGAAAATTCTCCTCATTTCACCTCTGGTTCTTTGTCAATTATCTTCAATCTGTGTCTTCTTAATACTGAAATTTCTGACACTGGAAACAGTTTCACATTAATTACCCTATCAAAACCCTTCATGATTTAGAATTTTATATCAAATCTCCCCTTGCCCTTCACTGCTCTGAAGGGAACAATCCCATCTTTTCCAATCTCTCCACGGAACTGAATTCCCAGATCCCTGGTACCATTCCAGTAAATCACCTCAGTATCTTCACTAAGTCCTTGACATCCTTACCAAAGTGTGGCGATAAGAATTGGACACAATTCTCTAGCTGGGACCTAACCAATGATGTATAAAAATCAGCATTTCCTCCTGAGTTTTATTACTCTGTGTGTCTCTCTCTAACACCAAAGACACTACATGTTACCTTCAAAGATCTGTGTGTGTACACCCCTACACCCCTGTGTGTGTCTACTCCTGCACCCACTTTACAATGGTATCATTTAGATTAGATTAGAGATACAGCACTGAAACAGGCCCTACGGCCCACCGAGTCTGTGCCGAACATCAGCCACCCATTTATACTAATCCTACATTCCTACCAAACATCCCCACCTGTCCCTATATTTCCCTACCACCTACCTATACTAGTGACAATTTATAATGGCCAATTTACCTATCAACCTGCAAGTCTTTTGGCTTGTGGGAGGAAACCGGAGCACCCGGAGAAAACCCAGACACAGGGAGAACTTGCAAACTCCACACAGGCAGTACCAGGAATCGAACCCGGGTCCCTGGAGCTGTGAGGCTGCGGTGCTAACCACTGTGCCGCCCTATATTTAGTTTACATTGTTTCGCCACATACTTCCTACCCAAATGTCTCACTTCACACTTCACTGTGTTAAATTACATCTGCCATGTTCCTGCCCATTTCACCAGTCAGTCTCTGTCCTCCTGAAGTCTGTTACTATCCTTCTCACTGTTTATTAACATTTCTGAGCTTCCGTCCATCTGAAAATTTTGACATTGTCCCGTCTGTACACAACCCAACGGCAATAACAAACAGCAACAGTGATCCCGACTGTGACACTGGGGAATCCCACAGTGTACTTCCCTCCAGACTGAACAATAACCATTCTCCGATATTCTCTGCTTTCTGTCACTGAGCTAATTTCCTGCATGCTGGCATTGTAAATAAAAGAACAGTTTCCCATTTATGTAACGTGTTTCATGACCACTGCATGTCCCAAAGTGACTTCCAATTAATTAATACTTCTTAACACTTAGTCAGTTTCATAATGTAGGAAACAGGGCAGCCAATTTCTACACAGCAAGATCCCACAAGTAACAATGTGATGATGATAAGATCTGTTTTTGTGATGTTGATTGAAGGGTAAATAGTGACCAGGACACTGGGGAGAATTCCCCTGCTCTTCGAAATAATCCCATGGGATCTTTAACATCCAAATGGGAGGGCAGCCGGGGCCTTGGTTTAACGTTTCATTCGATATATGGCACCTCTGACAGTGCAACACTCCCTTAGTACTGCACTACAGTGTCAGCCTTGATTCTTGTGATCAAGTCCTGCAGTGACACTTGATCCGAGAAGCTTGTGACTGAAAGGGGAGAGAGCCACAAACTGAGCCACGGCTGACATTGGCCCTTTAATCCCATGTGTTTCTAATTTGGTAACACGGCTGCTATGTGTTACTTTATCAAACGCCTGGTGAAAGGATAGGAATATTGTGAAAGTACAGGCAGGAACAATCTTAGAAACATAGAATACCACAGACATAATGAGGTCATTCGACCCATCAAATCTGTGCTGGCCCTTTCAAAGAGCAATCCAGTTAGTCCCACTCCCTGGCTCTTTCACTATATCCTTGCATTTTCCCTGCTTCAGATATTATCCAATTCCCTTTTGGGATCTACTATTGAATCTGTATCGATCAGCCTATCAGAAAGTACATTCCAAATCCAAACCACTCAGAAACACAAATCCCCATATCTGCTTCTTTTACCAATCTCCTTAAATCTGTGTCACTGGTTAACGGCCCCTTGGACATTGGAAACAGTTTCTCTTTATTTAATTTATCTAAACCCTTCCTAATGTTAAAGACCTCAATCAAATCTCCTCTGAAAGTTCTCTGCTCTAAGGTGAACAACATCAGCTACATAACTGTAATCCCTCATGCCTGCACAAATTCTAGTAAAACAGTTCTGTCCCCTCTCCGAAAGCTCCATGTCCTTCCTAAAGTGTGGTTCCTGGTATTTGATGCAAGTCTCCAGGTGGAACCGAACTAGTATTTTCTATATGCTTCACATAATGTCCTTGCTTTTGCTCATTTTTCCTCTATTTATCAAACCTAGGATCCCATATATTTATATAAAAGCAAAATACTGCGGATGCTGGAAATCTGAAACAAAAACAAGAAATGCTGGATTCACTCAGCAGGTCTGGCAGCATCTGTGGAAAGAGAAGCAGAGTTAACGTTTCGGGTCAGTGACCCTTCTTCGCAACTGACAAATATTAGAAAAGTCACAGATTATAAACAAGTGAGGTGGGGGTTGGGCAAGAGATAACAAAGGAGAAGGTGCAGATTGGACCAGGCCACATAGCTGACCAAAAGGTCACGGAGCAAAGGCAAACAATATGTTAATGGTGTGTTGAAAGACAAAGCATTAGTACAGATTAGGTGTGAATATACTGAATATAGAACATCAGCAAGTGCAAACCTGAAGAAAAACAACCTGAAAAAACAGTGGGTAAGCAAACTGAACAAACTAAGATGAAATGAAATAAATGCAAAAAATGTAAAAAGGAATGCAAAAAAAAGGAAGAAAAAATAACTAAAAATAACTAAAAATGAAAGTAAAATGGGGGGCTGTCATGCTCTGAAATTATTGAACTCAATGTTCAGTCCGGCAGGCTGTAGTGTGCCTAATCGGTAGATGAGATGCTGTTCCTCGAGCTTGCGTTGATGTTCACCCATATATTTATTAACGGTTTCGTTAGTCTTTCCGACCACCTTCAAAGATTTGTGTACAAACACCCCAGGTGTCTCTGTTATTTCACCACCTTTATAGTTGTATCATTTTACTTGTATTGTCTGTCCTCTTTCGTCCTTCGAAATTGTATCACAACACACATCAGCAAAGCCAAATAAATATTGAGAAGATTGAAGCCATTTTTTTCTGTCTCCATTCCAAACATTTCCTATCTCGATCCTTCTCCTTTGTAAATGTTTGAGAGCAAGCCAAACTGTTCACAAACTTGGTTACATAGTTCACCTTGAGATGTCTTGAGATGAAATTCCGACCAAATTGCAAGTTCTCCCTGTGTCTGGGTTTTCTCCGGGTGCTCCGGTTTCCTCCCACAAGCCAAAAGACTTGCAGGTTGATAGGTAAATTGCCCATTATAAATTGTCACTAGTATGGGTAGGTGGTAGGGAAATATAGGGACAGGTGGGGATGTTTGGTAGGAATATGGGATTAGTGGAGGATTAGTATAAATGGGTGGTTGATGTTTGGCACAGACTCGGTGGACCGAAGGGCCTGTTTCAGTGCTGTATCTCTAATCTAATATAATCTAAATATTCACACCATCAGTAAAACGGTCTATTTTCAGCCCCATTGGAGTTGCATAGCTGGTTAAAGAGGAAATTAACGTAATCGTGATGAAGGATATTAGC
This sequence comes from Heterodontus francisci, assembly GCF_036365525.1. Taxonomy (NCBI): domain Eukaryota; kingdom Metazoa; phylum Chordata; class Chondrichthyes; order Heterodontiformes; family Heterodontidae; genus Heterodontus; species Heterodontus francisci. The sequence continues at coordinate 366,186 of NW_027141699.1, forward strand.
TCTGACGATGTCGAATATGTATTGGTAGAGCTGAGAAACACTAACGGACAGAAAACGTTAGTGGGGGTTGTATATAGACCCCACAAACTGTAGTGGTGATTTTGGGAATGGCATTAAACAGGAAATTAGAGATGCACGTGATGAAGGAACATCTGTAATTATGAGTGACTTTAATCTGCTTATAGATTGGACAAATCAAATTGGTCACAATACTGTAGAGGAGGAATTCCTTGAGTGTATACGAAATGGTTTTCTGGACCAATACGTTGAGGAACCAACTAGAGAACAGGCCATCCTAGATTGGGTATCGTTTAATGAGAGAGGAATAATTGACAGTCTAGTTGTGCGAAATCCCTTGGGGATGAGCGACTATAATATGATAGAATTCTTCGTCAACGTGGAGAGTGACCTAGTTGATTCTGAGACTAGGGTCCTGAACGTTAAGAAAGGAAACTACGAAGGTATGAGGCTCGAGTTGGCTATGATGGATTGGGAAACGTTACCAAAAGGAATGACGGTCGATCGGCAATGGTAAAAATTCAAAGAGTGCATGGATGAACTGCAACAATTGTTTACTCCTGTCTGGTGCAAAAGTAAAACGGGAAAGGTAGCCAAACCATGGCTGACAAGGAAAATTAGAGATAGCATTAGATCCCAGGAAGACGCATACAAATTTGCCAGAAAAAAAACAACAGACCAGGTGATTGTGAGCAATTTCGAATTCAGCAAAGGAGGACCAAGGGATTGATTAAGAAGGGGAAAATCGTGTCCGAGAGTAAGCTTGTGGGGAACATAAAAACTGATTGTAAAAGTTTCTATAGCTATGTGAAGAGGAAAAGATTGGTGAAGACAAAAGTAGGTCCCTTACAGTCAAACAGGGGAATTTATTATGGGGAACAAAGAAATGGCTGACCAACTAAATGGATACTTTGGTTCTGCCTTCACAACGGAGAACAGAAATATCATACCAGAAATGTTGGAGAACACAGGGTTTAGTGAGAGAGAGGAACTGAAGGAAATCAGTATTTGTAGAGAAATGGTGTTGGGGAAATTGATGGGATTGAAGGCCGATAGAACCCCAGGGCCTGATAGTATGCTTCCCACAGTACTTACAGAAGTGGCTTTAGAAAAAGTGGAAGCATTGGTAGTCATCTTTCAAGATTCTATAGACTCTGGAACAGTTCCTATAGATTGGAGGGTAGCTAATGTAACCCCACTGGTGAAAAAGGGAGGGAGAGAGAAAGCAGGGAATTATAGACCAGTCAGCCTGACGTCGGTAGTGGGGAAAATTCTAGAGACCATTATCAAATATTTTATAGCAGAGCACTTGGAGAATAGTGGTAGAATCGGACAGATCATGGATGTACGAAAGGGAAACCATGCTTGATAAACCTAATAGAATTCTTCGGGGGTGTAGCTAGTAGAGTTGATGAGGGGGAGCCAGTGGACTTTCAGAAGGCTCTCGACAAAGTCCCACCTAAGAGCTTAGCGTGTAAAATTAACATGCATGTGATTGGGGGTAATGTATTGTGATGAATAGAAAATTGGTTGGCAGACAGGAAACAAAGTGTAGGAGTAAACCGTTCTTTTTTCTGAATGGCAGGCAATGAATAGTGGGGTACCGCAGGGATCAGTGTTAGGACCCCAGCTATTCACAATAGACATTAATAATTTCGATGAGGGAACTAATTGTAATATCTCCAAATTTGCAGATTACACAAAACGGGGTGGGAGGGTGAGTTGTGAGGAGGATGCAGGGAGGCTTCAGGGTGAGATGGACAAGTTGAGTGAGTGGGAAAATGCATGGCAGATGCTGTATAATGTGGATAAATGTGAGGTTATCAGGAAGTCACATTATTATCTGAATGGCTATAAACTCAGAGAGTGAAATATGCAACGAGACCGGGGTGTTCTCGTACACAAGTCGCTGAAGGTTAGCATGCAGGTGCAACAGGCGGTAAAAAAAAGCGAATGTTATGTTGGCCTTCATAGCGAGAGGATTCGAGTACAGGAGCAGGGATGTCTTGCTGCAAATATACAGGGCCTTGGTGAGGCCACAGCGGCAATGTTGTGTGCAGATTTGGTCTCCTCATCTGAGGAAGGATGCTCTTGCTATCGAGGGAGTGCAGCGAAGGTTTACCAGACTGATTCCTGGGATGACGGGACTGACGTATGAGGAGAGATTGAGTCGGTTAGGATTAAATTCGCTGGAGTTCAGAAGAACGAGGAGGGATCTCATAGAAACCTATAAAATTCTAACAGGGCTTGACAGGGTAAATGCGGGAAGGATGTTCCTGATGGTGGGGGAGTCCAGAACCAGGGGTCATAGTCTGAGGATACGGGGTAAACTTTTCAGGACTGAATGAGGAGATATTTCTTGACACAGAGAGTGGCAAGCCTGTGTAAATCTGTCATCACGCCCATATCCAAGGGGAATTGGAAGATTCTGGTGAGGGCCTCTGCTATTCCCACCATTCCTTCCCTCAGCAACCCTCATACATCCCATCCAGACTCGGTAAATGGTCTACTTTATTGTGGTACAAAAAGTGTTGGATTGAAAAGGGTTAACGGAATCTGTTTGTTCCGTGACTGTAATTAATGTCAGTCTCCATGTATCCTAATTGTGTCACTGGAAGTTTTCCATTTTCTATTAATAAGGGGTACCTTTCAATGTGTTATAACATAGTGTCAGCGGGAAAATCAGCACTAACAGAGATCAGCAGCTCCAGAGAGAGATAGAGGATAGATCAGAATCTGAGGGCAATATATTGGAATGTTACAACAATTGTTCAGAATCTGAGAACAATGAATTGGAATGTTACAACAATGGGTCAGAATCTGAGAACAATAGATTGGAATGTTACAACAACGGACAGGAGTTTATCGTGGGATCTTTACTATCTTTCTACATATTATGATTGGTACTCATTAAACACTCGTATCGACCGCGCACTGAAGATTATGCAATACATTTACTATCCCATCCTGGCTATTATTGGTGTCCCTGGTAAGTCTCTCTATCTCGCTATTATTTCTATAAACCATGCTTAACTGCATTACTGCTCCTGTAATTTACTCTGCCCTTCTTGCTGCCGTTGTTCTTCCTGGTCAATATCTCCAGCTATTAGCTCTGTAAACTGCTGTGAACTGTATTACAAATTCCTGTCATTTACTCTCATCTTTGCTGCTGTTGTTGTCTCTATTTCAGGCTAGGAGATCTGTAAACCCTGTTTCACTGAAATGTTTGTCTGCAATGTAAATTTTGGGAAGACTGAAGCCAACGTCATTGATCTCCATCATGAAGTCCATCCCCTATCTGTCAAATACATACTTCACCCTGCCCAATATCTCAGCCCATCTGCTGCATAAACCCTCGTCCCTGTCACTGTTAAATCCACACTTGACTATTCCAATTCTATCATGGTCACCCTCCCTGTTAAAAACCTCCATAAACCACAGCCCATCTAGAACTCTGCTGCCTGTATCCTAACTCACACCAAATCCCGATCACCCATCAGCCCTGTTCTCACTGATCTACATTGGCTCCCGGTCTGGCAGCACCTTAATTTTAATATTCTCATTCTTGTGTTTAAACTCGCTCCATGCCCTCACCCCTCTAATTAGTCCCATTCCCATATTCCTGAAAATCTTTTTATTTCAATCTTTTCCAAATCTCCTTTTAAAGTGAATTTCTTTCCCTTTGTATCTGGCCTGATCCACGATTTTAGACTTCACAGCACTACTGGTGTTGACAGTGCCGAAGCTGTGATCCATAAAGAGATGTGAACTTTGAGTGCGGCCTGCTCAATACCCCATGCTGGGCAGAGCTCCAGCCCAGCCGTAGCATATATGTGTTGTTCCTTTGAGGATGGGTCTGAATATGGTGTCGATTATCCATTCTGGCAGCTTTGATGTACGTCTTTGAAACTTGGTCTGTGCATGTCCACTGACCGCCTGTGTTATTCACTCTCAGCTGAACATACATTCAGCAGCACGAGGAACCCCCTCTAGTGTTATTTAAAAGGACCAGGCATCCAACTTACAGGTGAGGGGTTTTTGACATACTTCTGCCATTGTTAAGTTAGTGGAGGTCCTGTGGATGGTTTTCTGGAGGTTGTGTTGTGAGCTGCTGCAGACATTCAGGGAAGACAGAGGATTTGGTGACCCAAGTCTGGACAAGGAATGGGGACTGTAGTTACAGTGTCTCTGGGTCTATGACATGACCAACAAATGGAGCAGAGGTTGCAGAGAGGGGATGCTCTGTAAAGAGGGAGGAGGAGGGGGCTCTGCCCTACCCACTCCGGGTTTTCCAGGAGCACTTTTCCTACCTACACCTAACCCCGGAGCAGTGTGTGGGTGACTCTGATTCAATAAAGAGATGGTCACAGAGCTGTGTCTCCTCCTGTAACACGACCTGGAGCCTCACACCAGGGTGAGGACGGAGCTGCCAGTGGCTGTTAAAGTCACAGTTTCATTGAACTTCTATGTATCTGGATCTTTCCAGACACGAGCAGGAGACGTATCCAACATCGAGTCATGTACGACATAGAAGGAGGCCATTCATCCCATCGTGTCCATGCTGGCTCTCCATGGAACAATCCAGTCAGTCCCACTGCCCCGCTCAATCCCTGTAGCAAATTCATTTCCTTCAGGTCCCCACCAGCTTTCATTTGAAATCACTGATTATCTCTGCTTCAACCACACTTGTGGGCAGTGAGTTCCAGATCATTAACACCCGCTGCATAAGAAAAAAATTCTTCCTCACATTCCCCCTGCATCTCTTGACCATAACCTTCAATCCGTGCCCCTAGAGCTTCTTCCATCAATTAATGGGAACACTTTTTCATTGTCTAAATTATCTAAACCTGTCATAATCTTGTAAACTAACCTTGGAACTAAAATCCTCCATCCCTGGAACCATCCTGTTAAATCTCCTCTGCACCATTTCAAGGAGCTTCACAATCTTTCTGAAGTGTGGTGGCCAGAAGTGGACACAATAGTCCAGCTGAGACCTAACCAGAGATTTTAAACGCTCATCATAACTTCCCTGCTTTTGTATTCAATACCTCTATTTTTGAAATGTACGATTATATGTGTTTTACTAACAAATCTCTCAATATGTCCTGTCACCTTTAAAGATCGATGCCCCCACAAGTCTGTCTGTTCCTGCACACTGTTTACAACTGTCACCCATATTGCCTTCCTATCCTTTCAGTCAAAATGTCTCACCTCACACTTGTCTCACATTTCCATCTGCCACTTGTCTGCCCATTCTAATCAGTATCTATCTCCTGTCACAGGTGGTTCTGAATATCCTCACTGTTTGTCACAGCTCCAAGTTTAGTATCAGAGACAGATTTTGAAATTCTACTCTGTATTCCAAGATCCAAGTCATTTATGCACAGCAAAATAAAACAATGGCCCTCGCACTGACCCTGGGGGAACACTCAATGTCTAACATCTTCCAGTCTGAAAAACTGTCATTTACTATGATACACTGTTTTCTGTACATTATCCATCTTTTATCCAATTGGACACTGACCAGCCCATTCCATGAGACTCAATGTTGGTAATTAACCTTTTATGTGGTATTTTATCAAACACATTCTTCAAACCTATATAGACAACATCCATCACATTCCCTTCAGCAACCTTCTCTATTACATCATTAAAAAATTCAATTATATTTCACAAACATGACTTTCCTTTTGTAAATCTATGCTGGCTATCCTGAATTAACTCAAACCTCTCCAGATGTCTGTTGTTTTATCACCTGATTATTATTCTAAAACCTTTCCCACCACTGATTTAGGACGAACTGGCCTGTACTTGTGAGGCCTGTGTCTTGTCCATTGATATATCTGCTGTGTGACGGAGGCCACCTATGTCGGGTGAGGTGAATAATCCTGTCTCTTCCCTTAGCAGGGAGAAGTAGGATGAGAGATCCCGTGGCTTTGTCAGAATAGCGGGATTCCTGATGGTGTAGGTGGTTCTGCGGGGCCCCCAAGTCAACGGGGAGAGGGACAAGAACTGGAGGAGCAGAAGACATATCCAACATAGATTCACAGAGATTGATAGAGACATTTACGACACAGAAGGGGGACATTCGGCCCCTCTGTGCCAGCTCTCTGTGGAACAATCCAGTCAGTCCCACTCTCCCACTCAATACCTGTATTCCTGCAATTTCATTTCCTTCAAGTGCCCATCCAGTTTCCTTTTGAAATCATTGATTGTCTCAGCTTCCACCACCCTCATGGACAGTGAATTCAACTCATTACCATCCACTGTGTAAAAACGTTCTTCCTTATATTACCCCTGCATCTCTTACCCAAAACCTTCCATCTGTGTCCCCTAGTCCATATTTTATCAGTTGATGGGAACAGTTTTTCCTTGTCTATCTTTTCTAAGCCTATCATAATCTTGTACACCTCTATCAAATCTCTCTCAATCTCCTTTACTCCAGGGAGAACAACTCCATCTTTTCCAAACTAACCTTGTAACTAAACTCCCATCCCTGGAACCATTCTGGTAAATCTCCTCTGCAGCCTCTCAAGGACCTTCACATCCTTCCTAAAGTGTGGTGACCAGAACTGAACATAGTTCTCTAGTTGGGGCCTAACCAAAGCTTTATAAAGTTTCTGCATAACTTCCCTCCTTTTGTATCTTTGCCTCTAATGATGAAGCCCATGATCTGATATGCTTTGCTAAACACTGTCCTAATATGTCCTGGCACCTTCAAAGATCAATGCCTATGGAGCCCCAGGTCTCTCTGTTCCTGCACAATCTTTAGAACTGTGCCATTAAGTCTATATTGCCTTCCTATTCTTTCAGACAAAATAGATCACCTCACACACCTCTGCATTAAATTCCGCCTGCCATTTCTCTGTCCATTCTGCCAGCCTATCTACATCCTGTTGCAGTCGGTTTGCAATATCCTCCTGTTCACCTGCTCCAAGATCGGAACATTTTGATATTCTACTCTGTATTCCAAGCTCTTAGCACTGACCATTGGGGAACATCACTGTCTACAATCCTCCAGTCTGAAAAACAACCATTTCCCACAACTCACACTTTTCTGTCCTTGACAATATTTGATCCAATTGGATGCTAATGCATTAATTTCAATTTTGTTCGCCAAACTTTTGTGTGGTACTTTATCAAATAATTTCATAAAATCCATGTATACAACATCCACCACATTCCCTTCATCAAACCTCTCTGTTACTTCATCAAATAAATTCAATTAGTTCAGTCAAGCGTGACCTGTCTTTTAGAAATCCGGGCTGACAATGCTTACATAACACAAACCTCTCCAAGTGTGTGTTGTCCTTTTTCCCTGATTATAGTTTCTAAAACCTTAATCACCACTGATGTTACACTAACTGACCAGTAGTTGCGAAGCCTTGTCCATTGATAATTCTGGGAGGTGAGGGTGACCATCTATGTCATCATTTTCTCCCTCAGCAGGGAGAAGCAGGATGAGAGATCCCGTGGCTTTGTCAGGATAGCGGGATTCCTGATGGTGTAGGTGGCTCTGCGGGGTCCCCATGTCAATGGGGAGAGGTGTAGGAACTGAAAGATCTCTCACTCCATTAAAGTGCATTTGGTGTGTGAGCATGCCCAGTACATCTTCCCTTTCCCACCATGGATCCCCGATTCTCCACCATTACACCCATCTGAGACGCTCCATCACAGTGTTCCCTTGGTCGTCATCCTGCAGTAAAAAACACCAAGAAAAACCTTTTCATGAACATCTTTATCCAACGCATTCAATTTTACAAACAAATCTGAACTATTCACCATTGTAGTGCCTGTCTTTTGGGTTCCCTCGACTTGCCCAGTGCTCCTACACAGTGTTTCCCCAATGACTGCAGCATGGCTGGTGGAAGGTTGCTGACTTTCACTGGGGGAGACTGCAGATTGCCTTGCAGGACGTCCTCGAGCAGCTCTGGGTCTTGAGGCCTCGGATTCAGACTGCACCACCTCGACATGGGCAGCAGCAGCCTGGGCTGGCTAATGGGTAACAGCAAGGACATTGGTGGAGTGCCAGTGAAAGGAGAACAAATACTGTCATCCTGAGAGAGGACAGCAGGTTCATGCTCCACGGAGACACTGTCACACCCACGGGGCAACACATCAGTAATCCTAGTAATCTACTGGAGCACAGATTGCTGGACTGCTGTGAGATCCTGCAAACCCCTTTGAACACTGAGATCCACAGCCATGATGACAGCAGTCTGATCCTGCATGGCAGCAAGCATGGATCTCATGACCTCAGGCTGAGCTTCCACTGCAGCACTGAGACGTTGGGTGTCTGCCGTCTGTGCTGCAGTGGAAGCTGAGACAATGGTCACCAGGCACTGTATCAGGGCTGGGTCCGCTAGTGCTGTCATGGAGTTAGTGACCACTTCCAAAGGGGAAAGTATGGGCTTCAAACTCTGTGCAATGTCCTGTGCCATGTTGGAGCCGGACTCCTCCATGTTCCGAGACAGTGATAACAGACTGTCTGACAGGCCTGTCAATGGACAAAGTATCTCAGTGTACATGTCGATCAGCATTCTCCTGTATGCTGTTCCAGCAATGTTCACATCTGAGTCCTGTGTATTATAACACGTTTGTGACCTCACCCTCCGGTGAGCTGACACATGAGCTATTCTTTCCCCCTGGCCTGGCTGCACCTCACTCGTGCTCGGTGACTCACCATGTGCAGATTCCGACTCTATACCAGCATCTAAGGTCCACACAGTGTAAGTATTTGATCTGATAACTATGAGTATCAGACCAAGTGATGGGGTTTCACCATTAGTGCTGTGCTGCTCTCTCTCTCTCTCTCTGTCTCCTGGATCTGCTGTGACTGGGAAGCTGGCAGATTTGGGTTATGACTGGAAAGTATAAAATCAGAGGGGGAGGGTTGGGGTGAGGGATTGGGGGTGGGTTGGAAAGCTGGAGCTTCATGGTCCCACCATCTGCAGCTTGTACATCATCCCAGACAGCAGGACGAGGGGCAGTTGGGAGTTAAGAAGAGACATAAGGCCGGAACATAGCATCATCCTGAATACTCTCGGTGATGCCGGATGCTACGGGCTCTGTCACAGCCGGTCCCATGATGTGAAGAACCATCTCCTCCCTCAGGCTCAGGGGATGACGGTCTGCCTTGTCCCCGCCGGTTCACTGCTGCTCCCTGTGATTGTTGGCCACCATGTTCTGTAAGAGAGAGGGCAGAATGTCAGTGATTGTGTTGCACTGTGTTTGGGTGATGTCCTTGGCACAGTTGAATAGCTGCAGGAACGTGGACGCAGTGAGGGGTAGGTGTGAAGCTGGTATAAGTGGAATGTGTGTGAAGGTGAGATGGAGTATGTGAATGTTAGGTGTGAGTCCTGAGTGTTAGGGACTACTGATGGGTGAGTGATGGGGGTGTGGTACATTGAGCAGTGTGAGAGGTTGGTGATGTTGGGGGTAGGAGAAGCCATGTGGAGATGAATTCACTGACATTGTGTGACCCGTGTGAACTCATTAAACTTCTTCTGGCTCTGCTGCCAAGTCCTCGGGGCCAGACTTCTTGCATTGATCTCCCTGGCCACCTGCTCCCATTCCATTCGGAGGACGTTCCTTGAGGGTCTCCAGCCCACCCCAGGGAAACATGGCCTCTCTCCTCCTGTCACCCACCATGGCTAAGGCCTCCAGCATCACATCCGTGAACAACAGAGCCCTCTCTCTGTCGTAGTATTACATTTGCCTTGTCTCCGATTGCAGCATTCCCAATCAGCAACAGCAGCCTCCTGTGATTCAGTGCAACTTCCCTTTAAGAGGGACAGACTGCCTTGAAGAGCTGAAGCCTGGCTGAAACACGAGCCAGCCTCACAAACAGTTAGGCCCCTGTTAAGCTTGCAGACAGACAGCAGCGCTGGTCGCTTTGTGGTGTACGTAGAATGCATGGAAATGAGGAGGCAGCAGGATGTTTGTGTGTCACCTGTCTCAACAGGAACGGGGACGGGCAAATCATGAATCCTCTGCTGAAAAAGTGATGCAAACACGATTTTTTCGCACTTCCTATTGACCTTTCCCTCTTTCACGTTTTTTCTCTCTGTCCCTCACTCACTTCACTCTCTGTCTCTTGTTCATAGAATTAGAGATTGGTGCAGCACAGAAGGAGGCTTTTCGGCCCATTGTGTCAGTACTGTCTCTTTGAAATAGCTATCTAATTAGTTGCTCTCCCCTCCTCTTTCCCCAGACTCCTGTTGCCAATGTGTAAAAACCTTTCCTTCAATCTCAGTTTCTCCCTCTTGCAGCAGTCACACAGCTTCCAACCTCTTCACACAGCCACAGTCAGCTGAACCTCGTTAACTACTCAGCACCTCCAATTAGGCAGCAGCCAACCCCAGTGCTGTCCCTGTCCTGGGAGTATTTAATGGGGGACAGTGTAGAGTGAGCTTTATTCTGTATCTTAGCCATGCTGTACCTGTCATGGCAGTGTTTGATGGGGACAGTGTAGAGTGAGCTTTACTCTGCATCTAACCTGTACTGATTCTGCCACAAATATTTGTTCATCTAAAACTCTGCTGCCTGTATCTAAACTCAAAGCAAGTCCCGTTCATCCATCACTCCAGTGCTCGTTGACCTACATTGGCCCCTGCTCCGGCAACATCTTGATTTGAAAACTCTCATCCTCATGTTCAAACCTAACTCATTCTGAACTGTCCAGTGGTGAAACTGCCTCATCAAAATACTAAATGTTATTTTGTTTGTTAGAACCACACGGACTGCAGTGGTTCAAGAATCGCAATTTTCTCATGGTAGCCAGGGATGGGGAAGAAATGCTGGCCTTGTCAGTATCACCCATATCCTGAGAACAAATAAACAGGAAATAAAATAGGAATAAAAGCAACGAGTTTGTAATTGACGGATTGAAACCAGGCGAGGTCTGTGATCAAAGAGAGACATCATAACCCAATAAACACATTGTCAACACAATTTACCTCACCAGCCCCTTGTATTTGTCTTTCTGCTGTTGTCTTCATCAGAAAACAAGTCACAATTAATCTCTGGATTAAAAACTGCTGAGTGTCAATTGCACACACGAGATACGTACTCAATGGTTTCTGTTATCAGACAGTCAGAGAATCACACCGCACAGGAGGAGACTATTTAACAAATCGTACCAGTTCCAGCTCTTTGAAGGACATTTTCAATGATTCCTCTCCCCTGTTCTTTTCTCCCAGTCAAGTAAATCACCCTGGTAGTATTGATCCAATTCCCGACTGAAAGTTTCTGTTAAATCTGCTTCCACAACCCTTTCAGGAACTGCATTCCAAATCATAAACATTAGCTGTGTAAAGAAATGAAAATCTGCTCATCTCTCCTCTGTTTTTTTTGTTAATCAACATTAAACTGTTTTCTCTGGTTACTGACCCTTCATCCAGTGAAACCAGCTTCTCTTTATTTATTCTAGCAAAACACATCATTATTTTCAGCCCCTCTATTAACTCTCCCTTTTAGCTTCTCTGCTCTACGGAGAACAATCCCAGATTCTCTCCCCAAAACTGAAGTCCCTCATCCCTGTTACCATTCTAGTGTAACACCTAGGAACCATCTCCAAGGCCTTGGAATCTTCATAAAGTGTGGTGTCCAGAATTGGACACAATATCTCAGCTGAGGCTCAAACATTCATTTCTAGTCTTAGTAGAATGTTCTTGTGGTTTTTAAAATTCTTTGCTTCTAGTTATAAAGTTAAGGATCCCGGATGCCTTTTTAAAATCTTCAGAACTTATCCGGCCACCATTGAAGATTTGTGTACATATGCACCCTGTCTCTGTGCTCCGGTAACATCTTTTAAATGGTGCAGTTTAGTTTCTATTCACTCCCCTTATTCTCCCTCACAAAATAATCACTTCCCCAATTCTATGTGTTAAATTTCATTCACCATGTGTATTCCCATTTTACCATCTGACTGTCCATGTCCTCCTGAAGCAGCTACTGTCCTTCACACTGGTTACTACATTTATAATTTTCCTGCCTTATGCAAATGTTGAGACTCTGCTCTTCACACGTAAGTCTTTGTCATGCATCTATTTATCTATATGTCTGGAAGAGTACTGGTTCTAATACTGACCCCTGAGAAATTGCACTTTATGCTTCCCCTCCTCCACCAGTCTAAATAATGACTGTTCACTACTTCTCTCTGCTTTCTGTCCCTGAGTCAGTGTCATATCCACACTATCACTGTCACATTAATCCATGTGTTCCATTTTCATAACAAGTCTATGAAATGTCATTTGATCACAGGCCTTTTGAAAGTCTGTTCACATAAGTGTATATACATAATTGCATATGCATGTGCAGGGGTGGAAGATGTTGGTATGGTTCTTAATGAACACTTCGTGTTTCACGTTACAAAAGAGGGGTATGATGCAGATATTGTAGCTAAGGAGGAGGAATATGAAGTATTTGATGTGATATACTTAGGGAGAGAGGAGGTATTAATGGGAATAGCATCCTTGAAAGTTGATAAGTCACCAGATCCAGATAAAATGCATCCTATGCTGTTAAAACAAGCAAGAGAAGAAATAGCAGAGGGTTTGGCCATCATTTTCCAGTCCTCACTGGGTACAGGTGTGGTGCCAGAGGATTGGAGTACTGTTAACATTGAACCTCTGTTTATAAAGGGACCCCAGGGTTAGAATGAACAATTACAGGCCAGTCAGTCTAACCTCAGTAGTGGACAAATTATTGGAATCTATTCTGAGAGACAGGATAAACTGTCTCTTAGAAAGGCACAGGCTAATCAAGGATATTCAGCATGGATTTGTTAAGGGACGCTCTAGTTTGACCAACTTGATTGAATTTTTTGAAGAAGTAACAAGGAAGATAGATGAGGGTAGTGCAGTTCATGTGGTCTACATGGCTTTAAGCAAGGCTTTTGACAAGGTCCCACATGGCAGACTGGTTAAAAAAAAATAAAATCCCATGGAATCCAGGGAAATAAAGCAAGGTTGATACAAAATTGGCTCATTGGCAGGAAACAAAGGGCAATTGTTGATGGGTGTTTTATTGACTGGAGGACTGTTTCCAATATAATAAAAGCAAGATACTGCAGATGCTGGAAATCTGAAACAAAAACAAGAAATGCTGGAATCATCAGCAGGTCTGGCAGCATCTGTGGAAAGAGAAGCAGAGTTAACGTTTCGGGTCAGTGACCCTTCCTCGAAACCCCGGACTGTTTCAGACAGACCTTCGGACTGTTTCCAATGGTGTTCCACAGGGCTCAGGACTGAGTCCCCTGCTTTTTGTGGTATATATTAATGACTTGGACGTAAATGTAGAAGCATGATCAAGAGGTTTGCAGATGACTCACAGATTTGCCGTGTGGTGGATAGCGAGGAGGATTGCTGTAGGTTGCAGGAAGATATCGATGGCAGAAAAGTGGCAAATGGGATTCCAACTGATTAAGAATGAGGCGATGCAAATTGAGGAGGTCAAACAAAGCAAAGGGATGCACGATTAATGGGAAAATACTGGGAAGTGTAGAGGAAGTGAGGGAACTTTGGAGTCAATGTCCACAGATCCCCGAAGTAGCTGGACAGGTTGATTAGGTGGTTAAGAAGGCATACGGAATCCTTTCCTTTATTAGCCGAGGTATAGAATACAAATCAGGGAGGTTATGCTGAAACTGTATAACTCTTTGGGTAGACCATAACTTGAGTATTTTTGTGCAGTTCTGGTCACCTCATTACAGAAAGGATGTAATTGCATTCGAGAGGGCACAGAGGAGATTTACGAGGATGTTGCCAGGACTGGAAAAATGCAGCTATGTGGAATGATTGGATAGGCTGGGGTTGTTCTTCTTGGAACAGAGAAGGCTGAGGGGAGATCTGATTGAAATGTATATATTTTTAGAGGCCTGGATAGAGTGGAGGTGAAGGGTATAATCACATTAGCAGGGAGATCAGTGATGAGGGGGCATAGATTTAAAATGATTGATGGAAAGATTAGAGGGGAGTTGAGGAAACACCTGTTCACCCAGAAATAGGAAATTGGCTCAGTGGCAGGAAACAAAGGGTAATTGTTGACGGGTATTTTAGAGTCAGGAGGGATGTTTCCAGTGGCGTTCCACAAGGCTCAGGACTGGGTCCCCTGCTTTGGTGTGAGTCTGGAACTCACTGCCTGAAAGGGTAGTTGAGGCAGGGACACTCAACCCATTCAGAAGGAGTCTGGACATGCAGCTCAGGTGCCACAATCTGCAGGGTTATTGGCCAAATGCTGGATGGTGGGATTAGAATAGTGGATCGTTTATCGGCTGGCACAGCAATAACGTTCCAACTGGCCTCTTTCTGTGCCTTAACCTTACCATGATTCTATGATCCCATAACACGAAACACGCTATTCTCATTAACACTCACAGTTACGTCCTCAACGAACTCGATCAAGATTAGAAAATGATTTTCCATTAACCTATCTATGCTGCTTGTCATTTATTAACTATGATTTGACAGGCAAGAAATAATTTGTGCTGGGTTACGGACTCCAGAAGTTTCCAACTATCAACATTAGACTGACTGGTCAGTAGTTACAGGGTTTGTCCAACCTTTCCTCTTTTTAAATAGGGTGTAACATTTACAGCCTTCCAGTCCTCTGTCACCAATTCCAAATCAAAGGAGGATTCGAAGATTCTGGCCAGTGCCGCTGTGTTTCCACAATTCCTTTCCTCATTAAATCTCAGATATCCCATCCAGACCAAATAAATGTTCTACTTTATTGTGGTACAAAAACGTTTAGATTGAAATGAGTTAACTGAACCTGTTTGTTCAGTGACTGTAGTTAATGTCCGTCTCCATGGACCCTAATTGTGTCACTGGGAGGCTTTCCATTGTCTATTAATATGGGGCTCCTTTCAATGTATTATCCCATTATGTCAGCGGGAACATAACAGAGATCAGCAGCTCCAGAGAGAGGGAGAGGATAGATCAGAATCTGAGAACAATAGATTGGAATGTTACAACAATGAGTCAGAATCTGAGAACAAGAGATTGGAATGTTACAACAATGGGTCAGAATCTGAGAACAAGAGATTGGAATGTTACAACAATGGGTCAGAATCTGAGAACAATAGATTGGAATGTTACAACAATGGGTCAGAGTCTGAGAACAATAGATTGGAATGTTACAACAATGGGTCAGAATCTGAGAACAATAGATTGTAATGTTACAATAATGGGCAGCAGGAGTTTCTCCTATTGGTTTTACTGGCTCACTGCAGATTATTACTGGATAACATTAGAAGAGCGGATCGTTTGTGCTCTGAAGATGATTCAATCGATTTATTATCCCATCCTCGCTATTATTGGTGTCCCTGGTAAGTCTCTGTATCCAACTATTAGACTCATAAGCCATATTTCAATGATTTAGTGTTCTCGTAATTTATATCGTGAGCAGACTGAAACCATTGTCTTCGGTTTCTGTCGCAAATTATATTCCCCATCCACGATCTGCATCCCCCTCGCTGGCCATTGTCTGAGGCTGAACCAGGAAGTTAACAACCTCTGCTATTTAATGCTGAGCTGACTTCATACCCGTGTTCTCTCCATCTCCAACCCTGCCTATTGTTACAGCCAGGTGAAGAGGGGTCACAGTATCTCCTCTTGCACTTCCTCTTATTTGACCGCAATAGGGTTTGTCCTTTCTAAAGAGCGGATGTGGTAACCATCTCAGTGAGTATTTTCCCATTTCCCGTTGGTGTGATGGTAAAGGATCCAATCGTACTGGTTCTCTAGAGTTTAAACAGGAAAGAGGTGAGTTTATTATACTTAGCAATCTAAACTGTATCTAAATACAACCATTAAAAAATACACCACACATTTACGCACACACTCACACGAGAATCATATGCAAATAGATTACAGAGTGAGAATTACATTTGTGATTGGATTGGAGTCCTAAATAATTTTTAAAAAAATACTCATTCTGTGAGGTTGGATGATTCGGTAGTCTTCTGGCTGAAGTTATATTCTTGAAGTCTTTGGATGGTCAAAGTGCCCTTTGTGGCTGACCCACGTGGCTCAGGGTTTTCTTGGAGGCAGACTTGTGGGTGGCTTTCTTCCCCTGGTGTATCTGTCTGTAGTAATCTGTAGGCTTGGAGGGCTCACAGCCGCACGTGGTCTTCAAACTTGTGAAGTTATCCGGACAGAGAGATGGAGAGAGGGAAAGGGGGACACAGCCCTTCGGCTTCTGCACAGTTTGAATCACTGGCTTGTCTGTCTTTGTCCAGGGGCAACTCCCAGCTTTCACATAGATGACAGAAGGCCTCCTGACTGCCTCACTGCATTTGCTGGACCCTTATTAAGAGATTCAAAGTTAGGAACTTCTATCTCCCCAGGTTTCAGGATACCAGTATTTACACTTGGAGGAGTTTGCTCTTTTAAAGTCAATTTGTCAGGATGTCCTTGCATACCGTGTTAATGAATGTAATCTTAGGTAATTCAGTAACTAGAGAAAGCCAATGTTTTGGATACAGGCTCATCAGACATGTGTCTCCTGTTGCCTCTGGAATGTGAAAAGGTGTTTCAGATGCCAATTGCGGTGGCCATCTTGGCTGCCAGTTTTTTCAAGGTTAGCTGCAGGATTTTTTCCATTAAAAGATTACTGTAAGTGTCTAATCGATGAATTAAAATTCCTCATTGGGCATATTGTGTTATCTTGACACCGCTGCAGCACATGGAAAGAAATGTGATAATAGGAACATTTTATTACACAATTGTGAGAAGAAATAGAAGGAAACACAAATTCATTCTCAATAATCACTTCTCAAATTCAAACATTAATCTTAGAATTACTGCAGCTGACATTGTCTATTACAGTTGTGCTGATTTAATTTTTTGGTGTTTTGTCTGGGATGATGATGTGTCGGGTTCGACCTTTTTTTTCTCTCCTGCAATGAAGCTTTCACCATTCAGGTTCCTGTCGAAACTTCCTCCCTAAACTGACAATGTGTAATAAATTGTTTTTTTTATTGGGTTTGTTTAGCTTTCGGTTTGAGACCTGATCATTGGAGTCTTCAGTGGGTAGATCCACACTGACCTCACTTTTAGCTTCTGGTGAGGTACACAAATGCTGTTTATTTTAGGGTATTTTGCCCTCACTTTTCCATTTTCTATAGGGAGCATCATTTTTTTCTGATCTGCCCCATGTCCTCTGGGACATTAGTGCTCGCAAGTGTCTGTCCAGATTTCACTTCACTCTACTGTGGCACTTCGACTAGGTGAGGCATCACCCTCAGCATCGGCTTGCCTTTTTTGGAACCTACCTTGCCCTTGCAGCTTTCTGTAAATGCTGTTAGCAGCCTTTTTGGGGTGCCTTTTTTGGGTTGTATTTAAAGAGGAGAGCGTGTGGTCTAATTTATCTAACATTTCAGGGTTGGCTAATCGGAGACTAGGGGATTCCAGTTGAGATTCCTCATGGCCCTCTTCGAACCTGTCCTCACTGTCCTTTTCAAGCCTCCCCTTTTGACTGTCTGAAAGATCTGTGCATGTCTGTCCCCTCCAAAGCCTTTGCTTTTTTCCTTTGGTCTGGGGTGTCAATTAAATAATTTACCTGACTATTCCTTTTGCCACTCGGAATGGACCACCGAACTGGGCTTTTAGGGATTCACTCTGCAGTGGGAGTAGTAACAATACATGGTCTCTGTCCTGAAATGTTCCAGCCTTGGCATTTCAGTCTGATTACCTTTTCATAGCTGCCTGGGAGGTCTTTAGGCGTTACTGAGCCAAGGCACAGGCCCTCGTGAGCCACTTCCAGAGCAAGGAAATGTAGTCTAGCAAGGAAGTGTGATCCCTCTGCCCCAAAAACTTCTCCTTGATTAGTTTAAGAGGACCTCTCATCTCGTGTCCATAAACTAATTCAAAGAGACTAAAGCCAGTGGAATCATTGGATAAGTCCCTGGGAACCAACAGGAGAAATCCCAGCCCTTTGTCCCAGTCATGGGGTTGCTCATAGCAGTATGGCCTGATCATTGTCTTTCAGGTCCGGTGGTGCCGCTCCAAAGCCCCCTGTGACTGTGGGTGGTAGGCTGAGGACTTGCACTGGGTTATGGCCAGATTACCGATGACCTTTTCAAACATACTGGACATAAAATGTGTGCCCTGTTCCATCTGGATCTCAGCAGGCACCCCATATCGGGTAAAAAATTGGGTTAACCCCTCCACCACTACCTTGGCAGAGATAGTTCTTCGGAAGAATGGCCTTTGGGAATCGGGTCACCACATCCATAATGGTGAGAAGATACTGGTAATCCCGTTTTGTTTTCAGCAGGTGTCCCACACAATCCACTAGCACTCTGCTGAAGGGTTCCCCAAAAGCTGGTATGGCAATGAGGGGTGAAGGTTTTATTGCATTTTGGGGCTTCCCCACAACCTGGCAAATGTGACCAGTTCAACAGAACTCCACCACATCTTTGTGGAGTTGTGGCCAGTGAAGATGCTGTCTTATGCGGGCTTCGATTTTTCATATACTGACATGTCCAGTCTTTGGAAGTTCATGGGCCATTCTGAATATTTCTTAAAGGGCACTGGCAAAAATAACTTGGTTTAAAGTGTGCCTACTTCAACGCCAGGGGCATCCGGAATAAGGTGGGTGAACTTGCAGCATGGGTTGGTACCTGGGATCTCGATGCTGTGGCCATTTCGGAGACATGGGTAGAGCACAGACAGGAATGGATGTTGCAGTTTCCGGGATTTAACTGTTTCAGTAAGAACAGAGAAGATGGTAAAAGGGGTGGGGGGGGGGAGGGTGTGGCATTGTTAATCAAGGAGAGTATTACGGCGGCAGAAAGGACGTTTGAGGACTCGTCTACTGAGGTTGCATGGGCCGAGGTTAGAAACAGGAGAGGAGAGGTCCCTGTTGGGAGTTTTCTATAGACCTCCGAATAGTTCCAGAGATGTAGAGGAAAGGATAGCGAAGATGATTCTCGACAGGAGCGAGAGTAACAGGGTAGTGGTTATGGGGGACTTTAACTTTCAAAATATTGACTGGAAGTACTATAGTTCGAGTACGTTAGATGGGTCAGTTTTTGTCCAGTGTGCGCAGGAGGGTTTCTGACACAGTATGTAGACAGGCCAACCAGGGGCGATGCCACATTGGATTGGTACTGGGTAATGAACCCGGCCAGGTGTTTGATTTTGATGGAGGTGAGCACTTTGGTGATAGTGATCACAATTAGGTTAGGTTTACCTTAGCGATGGGCAGGGACAGGCATATACAGCAGGGCAAGAATTATAGCTGGTGGAAAGGAAATTATGATACGATTGGGCAAGATTTAGGATGCGTAGGATGGGGAAGGAAACTGCAGGGGATGGGCACAATCGAAATATGGAGCTTATTCAGGGAGCAGCTACTGCGTGTCCTTGATAAGTATGTACCTGTGAGGCAGGGAGGAAGTTGTCGAGCGAGGGAGCCATGGTTTACTAAAGAAATTGAAGTGCTTGTCAAGAGGAAGAAGAAGGCTTATGTTCGGATGAGACGTGAAGGCTCAGTTAGGGCGCTTGAGAGTTCCAAGCTAGCCAGGAAGGATCTAAAGGGAGAGCTAAGAAGAGCAAGGAGAGGACACGAGAAGTCATTGGCGGATAGGATCAGGGAAAACCCTGAGGCTTTCTATAGGTAGATCAGAAATGAAAGAATGACTAGAGTTAGATTAGGGCCAATCAAGGATAGCAGTGGGAAGTTGTGTGTGGAATCAGAGGAGATAGGGGAAGCGTTAAATGAATATTTTTCGTCAGTATTTACAGTAGAGAAAGAAAATGTTGTCGAGGAGGATACTGAGATACAGACGACTTGGCTAGATGGGATTGAGGTTCACAAGGAGGAGGTGTTAGCAATTTTGGAAAGTGTGAAAATAGACACGTCCCCTGGGCCAGATGGGATTTATCCTAGGATTCTCTGGGAAGCCAGGGAGGAGATTGCAGAGCCTTTGTCCTTGATCTTTATGTCGTCATTGTCGACAGGAATAGTGCCGGAAGACTGGAGGATAGCAAATGTTGTTCCCTTGTTCAAGAAGGGGAGTAGAGACAGCCCTGGTAATTATAGACCTGTGAGCCTTACTTCGGTTGTGAGTAAAATGTTGGAAAAAGTTATCAGAGATAGGATTTATAATCATCTTGATAAGAATAAGTTCATTCGCGATAGTCAGCACGGTTTTGTGAAGGGTAGGTCGTGCCTCACAAACCTTATTGAGTTTTTTGAGAAGGTCACCAAGCAGGTGGATGAGGGTAAAGCAGTGGATGTGGTGTATATGGATTTCAGTAAGGCTTTTGATACGATTCCCCACGGTAGGCTATTGCAGAAACTACGGAAGTATGGGATTGAAGGTGGTTTAGTGCTTTGGATCAGAAATTGGCTAGCTGAAAGAAGACAGAGGGTGGTGGTTGATGGCAAATCTTCATACTAGTGTTTAGTTACGAGTGGTGTACCGCAAGGATCTGTTTTGGGGCCACTGCTGTTTGTCATTTTTATAAATGACCTGGATGAGGGTGTAGAAGGGTGGGGTAGTAAATCTGCGGATGACACGAAGGTCGGTGGAGTTGTAGATAGTGCCGAAGGATGTTGTAGGTTACAGAGGGACATAGATTGGCTGCAGAGCTGGGCTGAGAGATGGCAAATGGAGTTTAATGCGGAAAAGTGTGAGGTGATTCACTTTGGAAGGAGCAACAGGAATGCAGAGTACTGGGCTAATGGGAAGATGCTTGGTAGTGTGGATGATCAGAGAGATCTTGGTGTCCAGGTACATAAATCCCTGAAAGTTGCCACCCAGTTTAATAGTGCTGTTAAGAAGGCATGTGGTGTGTTAGCTTTTATTAGTAGGGGGATCGAGTTTCGGAGCCACGAGGTCATGCTGCAGCTGTACAAAACTCTGGTGCAGCCGCACCTGGAGTATTGCGTGCAGTTCTGGTCACCGCATTATAGGAAGGATGTGGAAGCTTTGGAAAGGATGCAGAGGACATTTACTAGGATGTTGCCTTGTATGGAGTGAAGGTCTTACGAGGAAAGGCTGAGGGACTTGTGGTTGTTTTCGTTGGAGAGAAGAAGGAGGAGAGGTGACTTAATAGAGACATATAAGATAATCAGAGGGTTAGATAGGGTGGATAGTGAGAGTGTTTTTTTCCTCGGATGGTGATGGTAAACACGAGGGGACATAGCTTTAAGTTGAGGGGTGATAGATATAGGACAGATGTCAGAGGTAGTTTCTTTACTCAGAGAGCAGTAGGGGCGTGGAACGCCCTGCCTGCAACAGTAGTGGACTCGCCAATTTTCCGGCATTTAAGTGGTCATTGGATAGACATATGGATGAAAATGGAGTAGTGTAGGTCAGATGCTTTCACAGGTCGGTGCAACATCGAGGGCCGAAGGGCCTGTACTGCGCTGTAATGTTCTATGTTCTAAAGTACCTCAGCGGCATCCATATCTGGTGAAGCACTGTGCACTCTTCATCCGCAGGTCTGTGAGGCAGTCTCCACCTTATTATTTAAATAGTTGCACTCTGCAACTCCCTCTGCTTCAGTTTTGGTTTGGACCAGTCTGTGCCTTTTTTAACATTGGGTCAGATTGTTGAGCCTCAACTAAGGACGATCTGTTTAACACATCCTTTGGGTCCTCTAACTTCCCAAAGAAGGTTTCAGATAACCAGACAGTAGGGTCATTGTTGGAGAAAATCCAGATTGTGCCCAATTGTTGAACAAATTCTCCAGACTCAGACGTTGAGAATCAAACCCTTTAATGCATGATATCATGGGGGAGCACACCTTATCTAAATGAGGTCCAGTGCTGCTCCCAAAGAGCTACAGATCGCTGTGGACGTATATAGTATAAAAAAAGGCAGAGCTAACAGTTTCACAATTAGATAAGCACCCACAAGACTGCCTACGTAACGGTGCACCATGCAGGGTCCGAGGTCAGCGAAACATCAGTTTCAACAATAACAAGCTAGTTCCTTAATTCAATTCCCACTCCAGACACCATATCTGGCCGTAATGTCTGATTGTGGTTAGCTGCTCTGTCTACAATTTATGACCGTTGGTTGTGGTTAGATTAGCTACAAGCTGTGTCCTGCTTTTCTGCTTCTACAAAGTTAAGTAATAATTAGCAAAGCTCAGAGAATTCTCCAACAATCCCTCCTTTTATCATACCATGATAACACAATATCATCGGATGTGGAGGGGAGAGGTATTTAAAGTAGTCATTGAAGCATAATATCTTTTTCTGCCATCGTGCTGTCGCAGCCGCAAGGCTAAGCTCGGAATACATGATTGATTAATCTCAGCTTAAATGTCCCCATAAATTCTGTTCTTAAAATTCTAAAATTCTGTTCTCACAGTCCCCTCTTGACTCTTCTACAACCCTTTTAAGAATCCTTCCCTTGATCCCACCTTGGTGCCTTTAATGGTCTCTATTGTCAGAAACAGCCTTCAACACCCAGAGGGGTCGCACTCAATACGTTGCCTGCTTATATCACAAGGGGGCAGCGGGAACTCTGTAAAGGCATAAGTTTTGCAGGGGCTTCAAATACTTGTTTACAACATAAAAGGTGGCACACTTGTACATTTATCATCTCATTTAAACATCACTGTTAGATAATCGATTTTACAAACATAATACAATTTCATTAAGTACATTGATCATTCATTTGCTCACTTTAAGCATGTATGAAAAGGTTATACAATTACCCTTTTATGGCATAACTAATTGTCCCTCCTTTGACAGAGCAAGTTCAAACACTAATTGCTTTTTGGGGTTGCTGTCCAACCTGTGTTCATACATCCTCTTGCATTGCCTAATTAATTTCTTAAGTTTCCATATTAAGTAAGTCACATCTAACACCATGATACCCAAAACCACTATCAGGGCATGGGAGATAATTCTAAACCAGGGGTTTATCTGCACATCTGACCCCCAGTTCCAGAAGTCCTCCTGCCAGGTAGAATCATTTATCTTGTCAATCTCATCTTGTAGCATCTTCGACTGTTGTTCCAGATTGCAATGGCTTCTAGCTGCTGTCTAGCTTTACCCAAGCGTGTGGGCAATGGCTAAATAGTATATTCATAGTCCCGGAGGTAATTTGTCAAATCCTCCTTAATACTTTCTGTCACAGTTATCGTTCCTGTCTTTTGTTTATGTATCTGTACCAACTCCATCTTCTCTACTCGGGTTTGGATTTGTGGGTTGAACCAAAATGTACTGTTGCTCACCGGACAGGTCCGTTTATGTCCATACTGGTGCTCCTTCGCTGTGGTGGTTATGCGATATCTCCCCTTTCCCATATAGGCCATATGGGTTAGTCCTGACAATGCTTTCCTAGTTTCCATGGTGCAATTTACAGTGGCATTAAATCCACATTTTGATTCTGCTGTTTTATATTTAGGATGAGGACATATGATCACCTGGTTTTCCAGACTACACTCAGACAATGGACAATGTTGTTCCAATTACCTCTTTTCCAATTTCCATAACATAGGGTAACACATCATTGTATTTTATGTAAAAGCAAAATACTGTGGATGCTGGAAATCTGAAACAAAAACAAGAAATGCTGGAATCACTCAGCAGGTCTGGCAGCATCTGTGGAAAGAGAAGCAGAGTTAACGTTTCGGGTCAGCGACCCGAAATGTAATCTTTTTATCATTTTCTCATTACCAAATTCCTGTCTCAACAATTGTTACAGTAATACATTGTCCAACTCTCGGGTCTTCTCAGGGCACCAGTCAGGTAGCTTGATATCTGAGAAAATCAATATTACCGGTACCAACTCAAGCTTTACATCATCATATACCATTTTATTAGTTTTTATTATCACAAGTCCATTTTCTGGTCCTGTAGTCAATGCAAGGCAAGGGAGACCAGTCACTTGTGTCTTTTGGGTTGTAACCTTACTCGTCGGTAATTCGAATGTGGAGTTAACCGTGGGGGTTGTTGCTTCTTGTCTGTTTAATCTCACAACCTGAAATAGGAACTGTCCTTTTTTTTATCTTCGAGCCTTACTATCTTGCGCTAGGGGGAGTTCGAGGATTGTCTGCACTCACTTTTGCTCTGTCTCATGCTTTCCCTGTGTTATTACTATTCCCAAATAAGAAACCTTTTCCTTCATTATCGGTGCCATTTTCAGCCTAACTTTCACTCTAACCTTCTTGAAGGAAGGTGGAATATCGATGGATTATTATAAAATCCCTGGGAGAGACACGTCCAGATGTACTGTTGTCCCTTGAACGTAAATCCAAATTTACATTGACACTCTTGTGCCAACTGTATGGACCAGAACCCATTGCTAATGTCCAATACAGTCAACCACTGATTTGTTATTTTCTAAAACGTTGATTGTCCTCTTAAATATCAGATAAATTTCCCTTTTAGTGCTTTAAATAACCACTCATATCAATGAAATGTTGTTTATTGATACCAATTTCTGATGCCCAGACTTGGTTGTACTTTTGTACGTTAAGGACAGAAATGTTTGCAACTATCTTTCCTTCTGAAACATTTTGTCTTATTGATAAAGATGCAATGATATTTGATGTCTGCAATTAAGTTTTAAATTCTCAAAGCTGCTGGATCTCTTGTTGTGGCATCAGTTCTCATGTGGCCTTGGAACCTGCCGTCACCTGCTTAAAAATAATCCATTGTGGCTCTGCCCCTGAGCCCAATCGGTTAATTTGTCCAATTCTATCTGTCAACTTAGAAATGTAAAATTTAACAATGTCCAATATGTATAAATTTGACTCTCAGCAATGCAAAAAGCTGCAGCGGGTTAAGTTCTTTGTTTGTCTCCAAGGGCGCGGAGCAAAACATTCTCAGCTACGTCACTTTACGAAACTTTTTTTTTATGATCTAAAAGAACTATCCATTTTAAATTTATTTCAATCCTTTTGGTATCCTTAGGGTTTAAAAACAACAAAATCATGTGTAACATTTTCAACTTCAAAGGAAAGCATCTCCATCAGGAAAGACAGCATTTTAGATTACACTCCAATTGTTTCCAAATTTTTTAGTATCTTTTGTAAGAGGTTCCTAATCCAATGATTTTTACAACAAAGATGATTCCAATTCCAATTTACTACAATAATATTTAAATCAAAATTGCCGATGTTATATGAGTGAGTCCTCTGTCCGGAACTTAAGACTCCTCCAAAACTCGACATAATAAACTTGAAAGTTCATTGTGGTTGCAAATGACATTTCCAGTTCTTCAACTTAAACAGGTCAATTAACCTTAACAGTATTAATTCAATTCATACTTATTAACTTATAGTACTTATTAACTACACACAGAACAGAATAGCACGTGCTTATTTTAAAATATAGGAAAAATACATCATTTTCTTGCTCTTTCTTCAGGCGCCTTTTCAAATGACTGTAATAAAACCAAAAACTAAAGAAAAAGTTATTTAACATTCTTACAACAAAAGACTTAACACTAGGTCCTTACACAAACTTTAATCTTTTTAAACAGACAGAATCTTGCCGATACCTCCTTTTCTATCCTTTCTTTCCCTTGGAACAATATAACTGTCAGTAAAACATGTCTTCAAATTTAGACTGCAAAATAAAACAATAGCAGAGTTTCCAATTAAAACAATGTTCCAAACCCCAAATTAGATTTCTGCCAGACATCCTCAGACCTTCAAGGCTGAAGCTTATCCCTCAGAAAATTGTTCATTGCCTTTTCACAGTTGCAAAACCAACTAAAAATAAAACTTTAAATTAAAATATAATTCAATTTTATATCCCATTCCTGGGTACACAACACTAAATAGAAATGAACACACTGAACAATCACTTTTCACAATCATTCAATTCCAAACAACTTAATAGACTTCAATTTTCAACATTAAAGCCAGACAACAAAGAGTTAACGACAGTCAGTTTTACAGAACACAAACTGTACATCCCAGATATTCAGTTCATTCGTGGAAGCTTCCAACATTCTCACAATTAGAATTAGAATTTTTAGAATTAGAATTAGAACATTACAGCGCAGTACAGGCCCTTCGGCCCTCGATGTTGCGCCGACCTGTGAAACCATCTGACCTACACTATTCCATCTTCCTTTGAATCAAAGACACCGTAACTTGTTTTTACTTTAAAACATACCTAGCTTTAAAACACATATTTTCCGTGACACTTCTGCGTCTCCTTCAAGGGGACAAACGGACATGGGTCGCCTTTCTCCAGAGGACATGGATTACTCGTCCCCGGGGGAGACCCTTCCTTTTTGGAAGCCATTGAGTCCATTCTTGCATCTACTTTCTCACAACCTTCTAATTTTACGAGTTAATTTCTATGGAGTAAACAACATTAACACAAACAAAAGACAAAACCTCACACAAGGAGATGAACAAGCGCAGTTAATGTTAAATTCTCAAGGTCAGCGAACCGGCTCATCCCTGTCTCTTCAGGTCAACGGTATTTTCGTTCTCCAACTCTTGTCACCCGCATCTTTCTCTAGGGCCAGATCAGCGGGTGTACGCAGGAGCCCCGAAAACGTGCCTGTTGGGTCAATTTGGTAATTTAGTTACAGCCCCAGTCATCTCTGTCCCATATCTTGTCAACGTATTTTACTCACTTCCCATGTGTGAGAGTTAACTTCCTATACTCAATGGGATCAGGTATTCGGCCCAGCCGACGATGCCAGATTCCTAAATTTACTGGATTTTCCACTTATCTACTTTTCAAATTCCCTTCGCAGAATTACTCACTTCTCATGTGTGAGATTTAATTTACTCAATTTTAGAACTTTTCTGATCAGGTTTCATCCAATTCTTCCTTGACCACTCTGTCCCCCCTCTCCCCATTATCTGGCCTTCACGTGGGGCCCAGTCGCCCTCTTAATTCCGGCTCAGGCAGCGTGATTGAGACACTAGGGTCGCAGAAAAGTTGACTTACCCCTGATCCTGTCGATTAGTTTTTTCACTAGGTTCTTTTGGATCCCGTGAACTCAGGGATCCTGACGACTACACAAAACTGTTGGAGAAAATCCAGATTGTGCCCAATTGTTGAACAAATTCTCTGGACTCAGACGTTGAGAACAAACACTTTATTTTTGATATCATGGGGGAGCAGCACTGGATCGCCTTTAGGTAAGGTGTGCTCCCCCATGATATCAAAAATAAAGTGTTTGTTCTCAACGTCTGAGTCTGGAGAATTTGTTCAACAATTGGGCACAATCTTGAGTTTCTCCAACAGTCATCCGTCTGCAGTGACAGTTCAGGGGATTGTTTGTCCATGGAATGAGTCACCACACAATCAGTGAGAATGCCAGGGACCTTCTCCTGTAACTGCTCTGTCTCCCTGACCTCTTTTGGTCTCTCCAGAGCTACTGGGGAAGCTGCCACCTTTTCCCCTGTCAGATCATTACCCAGGAGCTGATCGACCCCTCCACCGGTAAACTAGGTACAATCCTCATGGTTACCGGTCTTGAAACTGGGTCACATTCCAAGAGCAGTTGATATACAGGTATGGTCATATATCATCTTCCGATACCATTCACTAACACTCTAGCATTCACTGCACTCTCTCGGGTAAAGGTGTTTTCCCAGCAGAAGGGTTTGTTTGGCCCCTGTATCCCTCAGTATGACGATGGGTTTGCTTGTCTCACTCGAGGGGTATGGGGTCACTTTTCCTTGGAGTACAAATTCCTGGTAACTCTCAGGGATTTTGTTAAGTTTTCCTGCACGCTCAGTGGTGGGGTTACTGTGTCTGACTGTTACAGTTAAAGGCACAGCCTGACCTGCTGTGCTTTCCATCAGGGCCCGTTTTCCAGCACTGATCTGGTGGACTCTGATTAATCCTACAGGTTTTCCCCGTCACTTCCATTAGTCAACTCAATGGTGACCTGCCTTATTACTGTGGAAACACGCAGATCCTCAGCCATTACTCCTGCTCTCAGCACCTATTTGACCTGAGGATGGACCCTTGTGTGTCACGCTTCTTGCCCATGACTGCTCGGGCTCCGATCTCCCTTCCACCTTTTATTCTCGGATCTTTGGGGTGACGAGGAAAGGGTTTTCCTCTGGGGTTAAGGCTTTGTGTACATGGGAAAATTCATCAGCCAGAATACCTTTGAACCTTCTGTCCCTCTTTGTGGGTTTTACTGGGAGGGGGCGAGTTTGTGAACTCCTCGAGGAGGATCACCGCTCTGAGGGTTTCATATGTGGGCTCTATCTTGAGCGCTCATATCACTGGCCAAAAACAAACACAAAAATGGACTGTAAAATCTTCTATAGATACGTGAAAAGGAAACGTTTAGCTAAGACAAATGTGGGTCCATTACAGGCAGTGTCAGGAGAATTTATAATGGGGAATAGAGAAATGGCAGAGAAGTTAAATGATTACTTTGTGTCTGTCTTCACTGAGGAAGATACAAGAAATCTCCCAGAATTAGAGATCCAAGGGATTCGTGTGAATGAGGAAATGGATGAAATTAGTATGAGTAAGAAGGTTGTCTTGGAGAAAGTAATGGAGCTGAAGGTTGACAAGTCCCCAGGTCCTGATATTCTACATCCCAGGGTGTTGAAAGAGGTAGCTTTGGAAATAGTGGATACATTGGTGAATATCTTTCAATATTCTGTAGATTCTGGAACTGTTCCTGTAGATTAGAAGATAGAAAATGTCTCCCCAGTATTTAAGAATGGACGGAGAGAGAAAACAGGGCACTACAGACATGTTAGCCTTACATCAGTCGCTGGGAACAAGCTGTACTCTATTCTAAAGAATGTGATAAATGGATCTGATTAGGTAGAGTCAACATGGATAAATGGGAAACAATGTTTGACAAACCTGTTGGAGTTTTTTGAGGATGTTTCTCACAGAATTGATAAAGGGAATTCGGTGGACGTGGTATACTTGGATTTTCAGAAAGCTTTTGATAAAGTCCCCGACAGGAGGTTGGTTAGTAAAATTGAAGCACATGGGATAGGAGATAATGTACTGGCATGGATTAAGGATTAGATAACAGGCAGAAAGCAGAGAGTAGGAATAAATGGGCAATTCTTGCCTTGGCAGGCTGTGACTAGTGGGGTACTACAGGGATCAGTGCTTGGGCCCCGGCTCTTCACAATATGTATCAATGACTTGGATGTGGGGACCAGTGTAATATTTCCAGGTTTTCGATGCCAGTAAACTAGATGAGAATGAGTGTTGCGAGGAAGATGCAAAGCGGCTTCAAGGGGATTTGGACAGCCGTAGTGAGCGGGCAAGAACATGGCAGTTGAAATATAATGTGGAAAAATGTGAGGTTATCCACTTCGGTAGCAGGAACAGATGTGCAGAGTACTTCTTAAACGGTAAGAGATTAGAAAGTGTAGTTGTACAAAGTACAACTTTGTAGTATGTCCTCATCAATAAGTCAGTGAAAACAAACATGCAGGTGCAGAAAGCAATTAGGAAGACTAATGGTATGTTAGCCTTTATTGAAGTGGATTTGAGTGCAGTAGTAGTGACGTTTTGCTGCAATTGTATGGAACCTTGGTTAGACTGCCCCTGGAGTAATGTGTGCAGTTTTGGTCCCCTTACCTTAGGAAGGATGTTATGATCATAGAGGGAGTGCAATGACGGTTCATCAGACTTGTTCCCGAGATGGCGGGACCATCCCATGAAGAGAGATTGGGGAAACTGGGCCTGTATGCTCTAGAGTTTCGAAGAATGAGAGGTGATCTTATTAAAACCTACAAAATACTGAAAGTGATAGACAGGGTAGATGCAGCTAATTTGTTTCCCCTGGTTGGGGAGTCTAGAACCAGGAGAAACAATTTAAAAATAAGTGGAAATCCACTTAGGACAGAGATGAGGAGACATGCCTTTTCTCAGAGGGTTGTGAATCTTTGGAATTCTCTACCCCAGAGGGCTGTGGAAGCTCAGTCATTGAGTATGTTTAAAGCAGAGATTAACAGATTTATAAATGAAGTCATAGAGTAGTACAGCATAGAAACAGGCCATTCGGCCGTCCGCGTCTGGGCTGACTATAATGCCGATCCATACTAATCCCAACTGCTTGCATTAATTCCATATCTTACTATGCCTTGCTCATTCAAGTACCTGTCCAGATGCCTCTTAAATGTCGTTACTGTTCCTGCCTCCACCACATCCTCAGACAGTTCATTCCAGATACCCACTATTCTTTGTGTGAAACATTTACCCCTTTGATCCCTTTAAACCTCCTCCCTCTCACCTTAAATCTATGCCCTCTAGTTTTAGTCACCATTACCATGGGAAACAGACTCTGACTATCTCCCCTTTCTATGCCTCTCATAATTTTATATACCTCTATCATGTCTCCTCTCAGCCTCCTTCGTTCCAGGGAAATCAGACCCAGCCTATCCAGTCTCTCTTTGTAACTCAAGCCCTTCAAACCAGGCAACATCCTTGTGAATCTTTTCTGCACCCTCTCTAGCTTAATCACATCTTTTGTGTAGTGCGGCGACCAGAACTGCCCACAATACTCCAAATGCGGCCTAACCAACGTTATGCACAACTGCAACATGACGTCCCGACTCTGTTCCTCAATGCCTCGGCCTAAATACCAGTGACATAAAGGGAAATGGGGATTGTGTCGGAAAAAGGCATTGAAGTGGATGATCAGCTATTATCATATTGAATGGTGGAACAGGCTCGATGTCCTACTGCTGCTCCTATGTTCCAATGTTCCGAAATTGCTTAACTCTTTCAAACGCCAGGTAGGTTTGGTCAGGCTGCTTTCCAAAGATTCTGAATTTCTGCTGGTCCAGATCCAGTACTATCTCATATGGGCCAGGATAACATTTTAAGTCCTCTCATAATCTGATGAACTTTCATCTTTCCTGTCATTTTATTTTGTAAAAACAGCATCCAGTTCTCTGACGGTCATTGCAGTTGCTTTGAAAACTTTTTTAAAGTAATGAAAAGTGCTGCCATATCCTCCTCATTGAACTTTATAATGAACTGGGAGAACTTTAAGAGCTCAGCACATGGTCCTGAGCTAGGGATTGCTCCGTCAGCAGCTGTGCCTTCACTGGGTGTACTGGGAATTCCTCTAGTTGTTTGAGCTGTCTTAACTCCCTTTTCTCCTTCTCCTTCTGGAACACTCTTATATTTTCCCTTTCTTGACTCTCATTCTGCTCTTTCTCGCTCTCTCTGGAATTCTAATTCAAGTCTCTTCTGTTCTAGTTTTACCTTAGCTAACATTACTCTATCTGTTAGTGATTCTAACCCTGTTTGAGCCTTCAGCTTCAAGTGAAATATGGTTGGTCACAGTCTTACTATTTCGGGTTTCCTAGCTTTTGGACGGAGTGTAATCCCTAACCTTCCAGCTACATTACTCAACTTTCCAGCAGACAGGGTTTTAACCTGTACCGAGTTACTTCACTCTGTATGTAACTCCTTTATTCAAAAAGGGAGGCAGACAGAAAGCAGGAAACTACAGGCCAGTTAGCTTCACATTTGTCTTGGGGAAAAAGTTGGAAGCTATTATTAGAGGTGGTATAACCGGCACTTAGACCAAATCGAGGTAATCAGGCAGAATCAATATGGATTTATGAAAGTTAAATCATGTTTAATCAGTTTGTTGGAGTTCTTTGATGGAGTTACATGTGCTGTGGATCAAGGGGAACCGGTGGATGTACTGTACTGAGATTTCTATAATGCATTTGATCAGATGCCACATCAAAGTTTATCGCAGAAAATAAAAGCTCATGGTGAAGGGAGTAACTTATTGGTATGGATAGAAGATTGAGTAGCGAACAGGAAACCGAGTGTCGGCATAAATGGGTCATTTTCTGGTTGGCAAGATTAAACAAGTGGTGTGCGATGGGGATCAGTGCTGGGGCTTCACCTTTTTACAATTTATATTAATGAATTGGATGAAGGGACCGAAGGTATAGTTGCTAAATTTTCCGATGACACAAAGATATGTAGGAAACTAAGTTGTGAACAGGACATAGGGGACTGCAAAGGAATATAGATAGGTTAAGTGAGTGGGAAAAGACCTGGAAAATGGAGTATACTGCAGGAAAGTGTGAAATTGCTCACTTTGGCAGGAACAATAAAAAGGAAGCCTGTTATCTAAATGGTGAGAGATTGCAGTGCTCTGAGATGCAGAGGGATCTGGGTGTCCAAGTGCATGAATCACAAATGGCTAGTATGCAGGTACAGAACGTAATTGGAAAACTAATAGCATGTTATTGTTTACTGCAAGAGAAATTGAATACCAAAGTATGGAGGTCTTGCTTCAGTTTCACAGGGCATTGGTGAGACCACATCTGGAGTACTGTGTACAGTTTTGGTCTCCTTGTTAATAGAAGAATGTAAATGTATTGGGGGCAGTAAAGAGAAGGCTTATTAGACTGATACCTGGAATCGGCGGGCCGTCTTATGAGGGAATATTGGACAGGTTAGGCTTGTATCCGCTGCAGTTTGGAAGGGCAAGAGGCGGCTTGATTGAAACATATAGGACTCCGAGGGGTCTTGACGGGGTGGATGTGGAAAGGATGTTTCCCATTGTGGGAGAATCTAGAATTAGGGGTCACTATTTAAAAATAAGGGGTGGGGGTCACCCATTTAACACACAGATGAGGAGATTTTTTTCCTGTGAGGGTCGTGTGTTTTTGGAAATCTCTTCCTCAAAAGGCGCTGGAAGCAGAGTCTTTGAATATTTGTAAGGCAGAGGTAGATAGATTATTGATAAGCAAGGGGTTGAAGGTTATCGGGGGCTGGTGGAAATGTGAAGTGGAGTTTACAATCAGATTAGTCATGATCTTATTGAATGGCAGAGCAGGCCTGAGGGGCCGAGTGCCCTACTCCTGCTCCTAATTCATCTGTTCATATTTTCATAAACTGTGGCTTAGGATGGTACTGTCTCCGAATGTGAACTTTTTAGTGCTGTAGCAGCGAAAGCCACAATAAAATCTACATTGAAATCTTCATTTTTTTCTGGGAATCAATTGTTTTTCCTACTTCTAATTTCTCGTTTGTCATTGGGTGACAATCAATTTCTGTTACAGCCATGTGAGGAGTGGTCCCAGGTCCCCTCTTGTCCTATCTCATATTTGACCACAATAGGCTTTATTCCTTTATAGCAGTGGACGTGCTGACCACCTCAGTGAGTATTTTACCTTATACTTTTATTGTGCTCGTGAAAGAGCCAATCAGACAGGTTTTCTTGAGATTAAACAAGAGGTGAGTTTATTATACTTAACAAACTAAACTGGATCTAATTAAAATAATAAACATGTACGCTACACATTCACGCAGACACGAGAATCATACACAAATAAATTAGAGTGAGAAATACACTGGTGTTGGATGAGAGTCCATGATAAATAAAAAAAAATACACAGTCTGTGAGGTTGGATAATTCTGTGGTCTGCGCCTTTGCCACTCTTGCATATGAGTTTCATGTCATCTGCAGGAGTTGAAATTGTTTATTTTTACATTTAATTCTATATCATGTATCTATCTATATGTCAGGAACAGCACTGGTTCTAACACGGACCCCTGAGAAATAGCACTGTACACTCCCCCTCCCCCAGAATAAACAATGTCTGTTCACAACTTCTCTCTGCTTTCTGTCCCTGAGTCAATGTCATATCCACACTATCACTGTCACAGTAATCCATGTCATCCATTTTTCATAACAAGTCTATGAAATGTCATTTGATCACAGGCCTTTTGAAAGTTCATATACATAACACGAAACAAGCTGACCTCATCAACACTCACAGTTATGTCATCAACTAACTTGATCAAGATTATCAGACATGATTGGTTATCAAGAAATCCATCCTGTTTGTCATTTATTATCAGATGTTTTTCCAAGAAAGATATATTTTTGAGCTGGGTTATGGCCTCCAGAAATTTCCAATCGCCGACATAAGACTGTTTGGTCAGAAGTTACAGGGTTTATCCCATCTCTTTTTTTAAACAGGGTGCATAATTTACAGTCCTCCACTCCCCTGTCACTACTCCCATAGCCAAGGAGGAGTGAAAGCTTCTGGCCAGTGCCTCTTCTACTCCTTCCCTCAACAAACCTCATACATCCCATCCAGTCTGGGTCACTGTTATACTTTATTTTGGAACACTAAATGCTGGTTTGACAGGGGTTAACTGTATCTGTTTGTTCAGTGTGTGTAATTAATGTCAGTCTCCATGGACCCTAATTGTGTCATTGGAGAGTTTTCCACTTCTATTAATAAGGGAGTTCCTCCAATGTGTTGTTCCAAGCCGGGAGCGTCACCCCCACACTAACAGCAGCTAAAGAGAGCGGAAAAGGATTGATTAGGATCTGAGAGCAATAGATTGGTGTTTTACAACAATGGATCATAATCTGAGAATAATAGATTGGAATGTTACAAAAATGGATCCGAATCTGAGAATAATAGATTGGAATGTTACAAAAATGGGCAGCAAGAGTTTTTCCTATTGGTTTGGCGAAGTTACTGCAGATTATTATTGGAGAACATTAGAAATGCGCATCTATTATGCACTAAAGATGATTGAAACGATTTACTATCCCATCCTCGCTATTATTGGTGTCCCTGGGAAGTCTCTGTATCCAACTATTATATCTATCAACCATATGTCACTGATTTGTGTTCTTGCCATGTAAATCCTGGGAATACTGAAGCCTCTGTCTTCAGTCTCTCTCACAAAATCTGTTCCCGATCCACTGTCTGTATCCACCTCATTAGCCAATGTCTGAGGCTGAACCAGACAGTTTACTACCTCTATGTTCTATTTATAACTGAGCTGAGTTCATCGCCATGTTTTCTCCATCACTTAACCTGCCTACTGCCACTTCTGTAATATCACCCGTCTCCACCTCTGTCTCAAAACATCTCCTGCATAAACCCTCATCCGTGCCTTTGTTAAATCCACACTAGACTATTCCAATTCTGTCCTGGTCACCCTTCCAGTTATAATCCTCCATAAACCACAGCCCATCCGGAACTCAGCTGCCTGTATCCTAACTCACATCAAATCCTGATCACCCATCACCCCTGTGCACACTGATCTACATTGGCTCCCAGTCTGGCAGCACCTTAATTTAAATATTCTCATTCTTGCGTTTGAATCCCTCCATGGCCTCACACCTCCAATTAGTCCCATTCCCCTGTCCATATCCCATATTCTTGAAAATCATATCAGAATTGGACACAATTCTCCAGCTGGGACCAAACCAATGATGTGTAAAAATCAGCATTTCCTGCTGAGTTTTATTACTCTGTGCCTCTCTCTAACACCAAGGACACTACATGTTACCTTCAATGATCTGTGTGTGTACACCGCAGGTCTCTCTAATCCTTCACCCACTTTATAATGGTACCATTTAGTTTATATTGTTTCTCCTCATACGTCCTCACCAAATGTCTCACTTCGCACTTCACTGTGTTAAATTACATCTGCCATGTTCCTGCCCATTTTACCAGTCAGTCTCTGTCCTCCTGAAGTCTGTTACTATCCTTCACACTGTTTATTAACATTTCTGAGTTTCCTGCCATCTGAAAACTTTGACATTATCCCCTCTGTATACAAGTCCATTGTATTAACTTACAGCAACTGTGATCCCAACAGTGACCCTGGGGAATCCCACTGTGTACTTCCCTCCAGACTGAACAACAACCATTCTCCACTACTCTCTGCTTTCTGTCACTTAGCTAATTTCCTGCATGCTGGCATTGAATATAAAAAAGAGCTGCATTTCTATAGCGCCTTTCATGACCACTGGACGTCACAAAGCATCTTACTCCCAACTGGTACTTTTTAAAGTGTGGTCACTCTTGTAATCAATGAAGGAGAGCAAACTCCCACAAGCAGCAATGTGATAATAATCAGTCCTGTTTTTGTGATGTTGATTGAATGATAAATATTGACCAGGACACAGGGAATAATTCCCTTACTCTGCTTCTAAATAGTACGATGGGATATTTAACATCCACCTGAGAGGAGAGACGGGGCCTTGGTTTAACGTTTCATTCAAAGGACGGTGCATCTGGCAGTGCAACACTCCCTCGGTATTGCACTGCAGTGTCAGCCTTGATTCTTGTGATCAAGTCCTGCAGTGACACTTGATCCTAGAAGCTTGTGACTGAAAGGGGAGAGAGCTGCAAACTGAGCCACGGCTGGCATTGGTCCTTTAATCCCATATGTTTCTAATTTGGTAACACAGCTGTTATGTGGTACATTATCAAACACCTGGTGAAAGGATAGGAGTATTGGGTAAGTACAGGCAGGAACAATCATAGAATTATAGAATATCATTGCACTGAAGGAGGCCATTTGGTCCATCAAGTCTGTGCTGTCACCTTTGAAGAGCTTCCAGTTAATCCCACACCCGGGCTCTTTCCCAGATTCTTCCATTTCGTTCGCCTTAAGATATCTATCCAATTGCCGTTTGGAATCTACTATTGAATCTGTATCCTTCAGCCTATCAGACAATACATTGCAAATCCTAAACACCCATTGCATAAAAAAATCCCTGTGTCACCTCTGCTTCTTGTTTCCAATCACCGTAAATCTGTGTCCTCTGGTTAATGGCCCCTCATACGTTGGAAACAATTGCATTTTATTTAATTTATCTAAACTCCACATAATCTTAAACATTTCGATCAGATCTCCTTTTAAATTTCCCTACTCTAAGGTGAACCATCCCAGCTACATAACTGTAATCCCTCATCCCTGGAACAGTTCCAGCAAAACTTTTTTATCCCCTCTCCAAAGGTTTCATGTGCTACCTAAAGTGGGTTTCCCAGTATTGGACACAATATTCCAGGTGGAGATGAACTAGTCTTTTCTATAGGTTTAATATAACATCCTATTCTACTCTGTGTCTCTATTAATAAAGCCTAAGTATCTATTTGCTTTGTTAACTGTTTGTTAACCTGTCCAGCTAACTTCAAAGATTGCACACAAACACCCCAGGTCTCTCTTTTATTCTCACCACTTGTAAAGTGGAACCATTTAGCTTATATTATCTCTCCTCATGCATCCGCATGCAGCTCACCATCACCTTCGCACGGACAATAAATGCTGGTCTAGTCAGCGACACCCACATCCCATGAACAAATAATATAGTAAAATATTCCCACAACGTACCACCTCACACATCTGCCATGTCAATTAAATATTGGGCGGCACAGTGGCGCAGTGGTTAGCACTGCAGCCTCACAGCTCCAGCGACCCAGGTTCAATTCTGGGTACTGCCTGTGTGGAGTTTGCAAGTTCTCCCTGTGTCTGCGTGGGTTTCCTCCGGGTGCTCCGGTTTCCTCCCACATGCCAAAGACTTGCAGGTTGATAGGTTAATTGGCCATTGTAAATTGCCCCTAGTATAGGTAGGTGGTAGGGAAATATAGGGACAGGTGGGGATGTGGTAGGGATATGGAATTAGTGTAGGATTAGTATAAGTGGGTGGTTGATGGTCGGCACAGACTCGGTGGGCCGAAGGGCCTGTTTCAGTGCTGTATCTCTAAACTAAACTGAACTAAGACTGAAGCCAATGTTTGCAAACCCCACATCAAACCCTCCCTCGCTACATACTCCATCCCTCTCCTTGACAACTGTCTGAGACTAAACCAAACTGTTCACAAACTGCTGTCATAGTTGACCCTGCGATGATATTCCTGTCAAATATTCATGCTGTCACTAAAATTGACTATTTCCACCTCCGTATCATCACACAACGTTGCCCCTCTCTCAGCTGTTCTGCTGATGAAACACTTGCCCTTGCCTGTGTTACCTGTAGACTTGACTATTCCAGCACACTCCTGGCTGGTCTCCCACATTCTACATTCTATAAACTTGAGGTGATCCAAAACAGTGCTGTCCATGTCCTAACTCACACCAAGTCCTGTTTACCCATCACATCCTGTACTCACTGACCTACATTGGATCCTGGTCAGTAACACCTCAATTTTAAAACTCTTAGCCTTCTTTTCTAATCCCTCATTGCCTCACAGCTCCCTATATCAGCACACATCTAATTCTGGCCTCTTGAGCATACCCCATTTTAATTACTCTACCATTGGTAGCCGTGGCTTCAGCTGCCGAGGCCCTAAGCTTGGAAGAGAAGAGCAGAACTTCTTCAAGGTAGGCATTCCTGGAGGAGAAGTGGCAGTGAATTAAACACTAAAATAAAAACAAAATACTGCCGATGCTGGAACTCTGAAATGAGAACATAAAGTGTTGGAAATACTTAGCAAGTCTGGAAGCAACTGTGTAGAGAGAAACAGAGTTAATGTTTCAGATCTCTGACACTTCATCGGAACTGGTAAACGTTAGAAATGTGACAGTCTGTCATTTAATCTCTCCCCTCTCTGTCCCATGACTGTCCTTCCTTTTTCTTCTTCTTCCCCCTTCTCCTCTTTCAGTTGCTCAAAGACTGTTACATTTCTAACGTTTACCAGTTCTGATGAATGGTCACAGATCTGAAACATTAACTCTATTTCTCTCTACACAGATGCTGCCAGACTTGCTGAGTATTTCCGGCATTTTCTGTTCTCATCCCTAAGCCCTGGAATTCTCTCCCTAAACTCTAAATGCAGTAAGTTGCACAGAGTCCAGATTTAGGGAGTACGGTTTGTACAGAGTGCTAGATGCAGTAAAGTTAATGAGTGACTGAATTTTGAGTTGATCTCTTTCCAAAATTTAGTTATTTTTTACATTTAGCATTTCACTTAATTTTAATCTGCACTTGTAGTTTCTTTCACAGTCTGTTAGTGACAGCTGGACAGTTAATTGATGATCATGGAATAGGAGGGTAGGACAGCTTGGATAATACAGAAACTGGCTTAATGAAAGATAACAGTGAGTTGTGGTAGATAGTTGTTTTTCAGACTGGAGGAAGGTAGACAGTGATGTTCCCCAAGGGTCAGTGCTAGGACCACTGCTTTTTTATGATATGTATAAATAATTTGGAGATTGGAATACAGAGCAATATTTCAAAATTTGCTGATAATGACGAACTTGGAGGCGCAGCAGACAGTGAGGTTGATACCGATCAATGTAACAGGACATAGATAAACTAGCAGAATGAGCAGCCAAGCGGCAGATGGAATTAAATATAGACAGGTGTGAGGTGATACATTTTATCAGAAGTAACAGATTGAGGCAGTGTACACTTAATGGCACAGTTCTCAAGAGTGTGGTACAGTTCTCAAGAGTGTGCAGAGACAGAAGGACATAGGTTTCATGTACATAGATACTTAAAGGTGGCAGGACATATTGAGAGAGTCGTTCGTAAAGCACATGAGATCTTTGGATTCGTAAATAGAGGTAGTGAGTACAGAATAAGTAAAGTCATGCTGAAAATTTATAAAGCTCTCGTTATGCCCCAACTGGAGTACTGCATCCAGTTCTGTTCACCACACTTTAGGAAGGATCTGAGGGTCCTTGACAGGGTGTAGAGGAGATTTTCCAGAATGGTTCCAGGGATGGAGGATTTTAGCTACAAGGTTAGTTTGGAAAAGCTCGGATTGTTTTCCATGGAGTACAGGAGATTGAGGGGAGATTTGATAGAGGTATATAAGATGGTAACATGTTTGGATAATGTAGACAGGAAAATATGTTCCCATTAGTTAATGGTGCAAGGACTAGAGTTCAGGTTGTGGACAAGTGATACGGAGGATGTGAGGAACAACTTTTTTACACAGCGAGTGGGAAAGGCCTGGAAATCACTGCCTACGAGGGTGGTGGAAACAGAGATGGTGAATGATTTCAGAAGGATATTGGATGAACAATTGAGGGAAATAAACTTGCAGGAACATGGAGACAGAGCTGGGGAATGAGACTGACTGGATTTATCTACAAAGAGCTGGCATGGACTCGATGGGCCGAATGGCCTCATTCCCTGCTGAAATGACTACGACTCTCTGACAGCGGAATACTATTATTATTGCTTTCCTGTAATGGTAACGTTTATAATGGACTGGGCAGTATCACCCTGTTGAACCCCGTGATGTAAGTGAAATGTTTGATGCCCCAGAACGTGGTTAATAAATGTCCTTCACAAACTGAGTATATCAGTTCAGACCCACACACAATTCTGGATCATTCACAATAGGGAGTAGTTTCTCCTGGTTTTCTCTACATAGGTCAGCAGTCAGGCTTTTCACTGTGTCCCCCAACTCCATGTGGAAAGTATTGTCAGGGTTAGGTGAGATAAGACACGTTGTGCGACAGATTTCTTCAATTGTGTTACTGCTTCCGTGATCTCTTCAGTCCAACCGGGTTAAATCTGGTCATCGCCATCATTAGGTAGTTCATAAAGAGGAGTCACAGTCCCTGCAAATCGAGGGATGAGGGTCCACTGATACCCTATCAGCCTGAGGATAGGACACAGGGCAGTCTTTGAGATGGACAGGGGTAGACACTGGATGAGGGTCCACTGATACCCCACCAGTCTGAGGTTAGGACACAGGGCAGTCTTTGAGATGGACAGGGGTAGACACTGGATGAGGGTCCATTGATACCCCACCAGCCTGAGAATAGGACACAGGGCAGTCTTTGAGATGGACAGGGGTAGACACTGGATGAGGGTCCATTGATACCCCACCAGCCTGAGGAGAGGACACAGGGCAGCCTTTGAGATGGACAGGGGTAGACACTGGATGAGGGTCCATTGATACCCCACCAGCCTGAGGATAGGACACAGGACAGTCTTTGAGGTGGACAGGGGTAGACACTGGATGGTCTCAGCTTTTGCTGAAACCCTCATCCATGCCTTTGTTATCTCGAGACTTGACTATTCTAACACACTCCTGGCTGCTCTCCCACATTCTACTCTCTGTAACCTTGTGGTCATCCAAAACTCTGCTGCATTCTTCTAATTTACACCAAATTCTGTTCACCCAACATCCCTGTGCTCACTGGCCTACATTGTCTCTTAGTCCAGTAACACCTCAATTTTAATATTCCCACTCGTATGATCAGATCCCTCCATGGCCTCACCCCTCTGATTATCCCAATCCCCTGTCCATTTCCAATATTCCTGAAACTGACCACACATTTCATCTCTCCAGCTCCACTGGTGCTGTGGAAGTTTGGATCCATAACATGGTGTGAGCTGCACTGCCGGTCACATCCAGTACATTGTACAGGACAGCCAGGCTGGCCGGGGTGCTAGCGTGGGTGTAACGTGTGTGTGTGTCTGTAGCATGAGGAGGGGTCTGAATATGGTGTCAATCAGCCATTCCGGCAGCTTTGATGTACATCTTTCAAACTTGGTCTGTGCTTATCCACTGACTGCCTGTGTCAGTCTCTCTCAGCTGAACATACAGTCAGCAGCACAAGGAACCCCCTCTAGTGCTATTTAAAATGACTAGGCATCCAGCTTAAAGGTGAGGGGCCTTTGACTTACTTCTGCTATTATAAAGTTGGTGGAGGTGCTGTGGATGGTTATCTGGAGGCTGTGTTGTGAGCTGCTGCAAACAGTCAGGGAGGACAGAGGATTTGGTGACCTAACTCTGGACGAGGTTTGGGGACTGCAGTTACAGTGTCTCTCGAGATGCTTCTCTCTTTGTGTTGGGAATTTCTGGACGGGGTAGATCTTATAATCCGTGTTAAGGAGGGAGACCAGACGCCAGTTCGTAAGCAAGCAGAGATCACCCCTCTTCAGCAACAGGATGACAACCGCCCTGTGGCACGAGAGGGGCACCTCACGGGTCGCCAGGCTTTCCCCCAGGACCCGCATGTATTTGTCCCCCAGGACATCCAGGAACACGCTGCCAAACTCCATGGTCAGCTCATCCTGCCACTGCGATTTGCTCCTTGAGAACTGGTGGAGGGCACCGTACAGCTCCGCCAATGTGAGCGGAGACTCCAATTCTTTCGCAGCCTCCGGGCTGACCTTCGGCGGGTCCTCCTATAAAACTCTGCACGTGTCCTCGCTGGAGTGGTTCAGAGAAAACAACACACTGTAATAGGTACGGTCCAGGAAGCCCATTCCCTCCGGATCCGTGATGGAGGATCCGTCATCTGCCAGCAGCTCAGCGAGCTGCTTATGGACCCCCGGCCATTTTTCCAGTGAGTAGAAGAAACAGGAAATCTTCCAGTCCAAATCTTCCAGGATCTGGATCTGCGACCATAAATATGCGCCTCGGGACGATATGAATTGCAGGTCCCTCAGCGCGCCCTTCTTCTCTTTGCACACCTGTCACAGCGTGGGGTCTGTGATGGCCTGATTGAGATGGGACTCCAAGTCGAGCACCTCCCTCTCTAGGCGCCATTCTCGGTTTCCCGCCTCTTGGTCGACCCCTTTGCTTACTTCTGACAGAAGACATGGATGTGAGGCTTGCCACATCCCGCCATAGACTCAGGGAGAGGACGCCCCCCTGCTTCCTTCTCCAGCCGGCCCAGATCGACGGAATGAGTCATGGAATCGCTCGTCCTCCAGCAGCCAGTTGTAAAAAGTGCCAGTACACGGTACCCTCCCGTGTGCAGAGTGGAGTTAACTCCGCCCACACCAGGTGGTAGTCTGAGCACGGCACCAGCCACATGAAGGCCACCAAGATGCAGGAGGCGTATGTCTGTGAAATGTAGAGTCGGTCAATTCGGAACTCTCCTCCTGACGCCTCCTGATGAGGGCACTGGAGTTGGGATGGAGATTCCACCAGGCGACCACCAAGTCGAGGGAGTTGATCCATCAAGTCACCCTGCCACTCCAGGAGCCAGGTAGCATCGTCTCCCAATGTGGGCTTCCTGCAGAAAGCTCATCGCATATCTCCCTTCCCTGAGGACTGTGAGATTGTGATAAAACGGCTGAGAGACGCCCCCTGCTCCTGTTGATGTTGAGTCTGGCTATGGATATCTTCATGTCAACAATACCACCATCCTGTCACCAATACCTTACTGTGAGGAGAGAGTGGAACTGCCATCGCCTTCCACTCCCCCAGCAATCCAGAGAGGACACATTGAACAGACATCGCACGATCTTTTTCACATTTACCACCCACCGCAGGATCGATGATGGAGGAGTCATTCCTAGATTTCTCTGGGGAAACTAGGAATATGAGTGCCTGTGGTGCAGGACACTCTCTCCCCCTCCGTCCCCGGGCTTGTGATCAGCCTAGTGGGAGGCAGTTGTGTCTCGACACTGGAAATCCAGCCGGAGCGGGACCCGATGATCAGCGCCAGCTCCACACACTGGTCAAGGGCCAGCTGAACTTTATTGTGACAATCCCTGCAAGCAGCAATGAAGTTCCGGAGTTCTGCAATGGGCATGAGAGGAGACTCGGTAGGAGGCATGAGGGAGTGCACCGCCTCACTGGCAATGGATTCAAGGTCGTCCTCCGTGCCCCACACCGAGTCCCCATCCTCCTCCGTGCCGTCACCGCCCGTGGCCTACACATCCACCACACTCTGTGGAGTGGAAATCCAGGCCACGACAGCTAGTCTCACCTCCCTCATGATCGAACCCGCAGGATCGATGGTGGAGGAGTCATTCCTAGATTCCTCTGGGGAAAC
Source organism: Heterodontus francisci (assembly GCF_036365525.1). Classification (NCBI taxonomy): domain Eukaryota; kingdom Metazoa; phylum Chordata; class Chondrichthyes; order Heterodontiformes; family Heterodontidae; genus Heterodontus; species Heterodontus francisci. The sequence continues at coordinate 409,641 of NW_027141699.1, forward strand.
TAGGAATATGAGTGCCTGTGGTTCAGGACACCCTCTCCCCCTCCGTCCCCGGGCTTGTGATCAGCCTAGGGGGAGGCAGTTGTGTCTCGACACTGGAAATCCAGCCGGAGCGGGACCCGAGGTGGAGAGAGGAGGCCATCTCCCACCCTGCCAGCGCCACAATACCAGCAGACAGAGCACTGTTAACATTATTCAAATCAACCTCCGAGTCAGATCCATCCTGGATGGCAGGAACAGGTGGCCGAGAGCGTTGACCCTCACAGGTCTCAGCCCCACCCAGGACACCGGACCCAGTGGGAGATGGAATGTTTTCTCCTGGTGGATCCACAGTCTCCCCCATCAGGGGAGGGGAGCTTCACCACTCCCCCCCCCCCCCAACCTCGCGTGTTGTGAAAGGTACAGAGGCTTCTGTACCCACTCCATTTTGTGGGATAAAAAGCTGTAACTTAGGCCTCGAGCTCCAATGGTACTGGTAGCGCAGGGAGTCCGAGGACCAACCAGGAGACAGACCCTGTTCCTCTCGGCAATCTGCAGTGAAGGGACGCCTCCTTCTCTTATTCATGGAGAGATGAGGAGGTTCAGAGACCTCGGTCTCATTAGACATCTCTGTTTCTACCTCCAAACCCTCCACTGTGTGGAGGGAGATTTACTCTGGATCTAACCCCGTTTGTTTTAAAGCTGGCCTTTATACCTCAGGCCCCTTTTGTATTTTTGTCGATGGGGACTTTATTCCCCAGGTCCCCTTTATATACATTTTAAAATAATTTTATTAAAATAGATAAATAAACCAAATGCTCAAATTAAAATGCCATTCTCGGCATTACTGATGCACCTTTTTTCTTTGTCTCCCAGCCCCTGCGGTATCCACCGATGGTGGAAGGCCTCAAGTGTGCCAGATTCTGAATAGATCCCGGTTAAACACAGGAACTTCAGTCCGTGTCATCCACACCCATAGCGGCAAGAGGTGGAAAGAGGGTTTTCAAGGTTTTTACCTACAGGAACAATCAAAGTGCCAGAGCTCACATTTCCTCTGTCCCTGAGTGTCATTACTCATTATCCCCCCCTGGAGGAACACCTCTCTCTCTCTCTCACTCACTCACTCCCTCTCTCACTCTCTCTCTCTCTCTCTCTCTCTCTCTCTTTCTTTCTCTCTGTCTCCTTCCCAGCTGAAAGCAATTGCTATTTAACACTCCAACATCCATGTTATCAAAACTTTTGTCCTCCCCACTCACACCAATTTAAAATATAACTATACACACATGTTAAACAACCAGCTACTTTCAGACAGCATGCAGGACCAGACGGAACTGGCCGTAATAGACACTGGTTGAGACAGACAAAGAAATCAAACAGGAAACTTCAAATACAAAAACAGACCCACTTACTCAAACACAAGCTTTTCCTCCTGTTCTCCTCAGACATTGTTTAAGCCTTACTGTGGCTCCGAAAGATTTCCTTTCCTTTTATATCTCAATCTCACACGTGACTTGGTGGGACTGAGAGTAACAGACTGTTCCATTCGGTGTTGTCACCACATTAACGGGACAGCCTGTCAAGGAGGTTACCTTAACGGGACAGATTGGTAAACGTTCTCCCGCTCCAACATTGTCCCCCTCCGAGGCCTCCTGCTCCGTTTTAGTGCCACCTGTGTGATACTCTGCTTATTGTGACGGCTGCTACACCCGCCTGGGAGCTGCTTTCCCTCTGGGTTTGCAATCACTGAATGTTAGACCTGTACTGTGCATGCTCTGTCTTCCGGTGGGGTCACTCCTGTAACTCCCTAAGGACACCTCTAGAATCCTCTAACTGCTGGGTCAACTGGACATTATCCTGTGTGACAGTGACAGTATGTTTCTCTGCAATCTCTAACTGCTGCTGAACTGCACAAGCTTGTCCTGCATTAAGTGTCTGTTGTTGTATAGTGACAGTAAAGGACACTAGCTTATTGTGTAACTCATGTAGCTGTGTCTGCTGTTGCTGCTGAGTCTGTTCACTTTGAGCTACTATTTCTCTCACCTGTGACTCTATCACTTCCTCATCGCACTGTGCACTGTGTGATGCTGGATATGGAGTCAGATTTAAAGCCTTTTCACCCTTCTGATGTTTAGCCAAGACGTGTGCCTGGATAAACTTCACTATATTTTAAAAGGAACGTGTTCATGCTTCCATAGACAGTCTCCGAACAGGGACCGGATACTGTCCATATTACACTTAGTGCTTAACTATTCCTCATATGTTTCCCAGAGACCCTTCTTCCCATTGTCTTTTTGTGACATAATGTGTATTTAAAGAGACATCACTGGGTCAGTATAATCGTCTGCCCCTCGAAAGAGTTTATCCCTGCAAGAATTTTCACTGGTCAAACGAATATTCCTATGTTTGCAAAACTTTGCTCCAACAGCCTCGGTTTGCACAGTAGTCAAAGTCCCGGGTTTCAGCTCCACTTGTAAGATCTGGGGTTTGATTTAATGTAATTGTCAGACTTAGGTCAATTACAATGACAGTCTATCTTGGGAGATCAGATCTAAAAGGGACTTGCAGCTCAGACTAGCTATCAAACTACATGGATACAAGGCTGTTTTCACAAGCTTCACAGACTGAATGAAGTTCTGCACAATAAGCAGAACATGGTGATACTGAGCAAAGGGCAGTGGTCAGCAGTTGTGTTCACAATGGAACACCCGGTCCTCAACCTCCGGTTAACTGTGGAACCTTGTCTCTTCATTGGAGTCTATCTTCTGTCTTCTTCTTGATGATGATGTGCGCTTTTGGGGTCTTACAAGCTCTTAATTTATACACATTTCCCAGCTTGGTTCTGTTCCATATTAGGTAAAAGGCCATTTCTGTTCATTTGATTGGTCAGTCATTAACTAACTACCCTTCCATGATGGTACTTTGAGCCTGGTTTAAGTCATTGTCTTTATCGTTCAGTGGGGGGTGGGGGGGGGGGGGGAGGGGCCTCTAGATTCCAGCTGCCTTGACTCTATGAATTCCTTTACAATGTCTTGTTTTGAAATGCAAATAAACTAGAAATTCTCGAAGTAACAGTTTGTAAGACGTCAGGAATGTAAGGGATTTGGATTGTTTAATTGACCTGTGGTTTAAAATGTGTCTGTGACCAGGAATGAAATCTGCTATTTTTTGTTCTGATAACAATCCTGATGCATCTGTAACATCCACAAGGGGTGATGAAATTACTGAAGGAAATGTAAACACATGCTCACCAGCAAGGCAGTATCTCATACCATAGTCTGAACAAAGAATTAGACATCTCATTGGACAACTGTAGCCTACGGTGGATTTTGATAGGACAGTGTGATCTTGTCAGTGAAACATTCAGCCCACCTTGATATGAAAGGTGTAAAAATCATTGAAAATAGTGATTCTGTGATAAGGTCGAGGAGCTTGGTCAGCGACAGAACGATTAGCAGGGAGGGAAATGCTCACTGGGTTATCATGTATGCATGACTCTTTGCAAAATGTTTGTGACTAATGGGTGTATTGTTGACCGGTCCATTGTGAATGGGTATTTTGTATAATTGTTAACTAGTAGTATTCCTATTGAATCTAATAGAGTCATTGGTGTTTAATTTGAACTTTGAGTGCTGTCTCATTCTTTCATGTAATTCTCATGTTTGAACCATAGAGTAACCAATCAAAAAGATGACAGTTTATAAACAACATTTGTTTATATATGTGGACATGAGGCTTCACATTATCATTGTCAGGAATGTATACACAAAGACCTGTGTCCAGAGTTATGTCCTAGACAGTTTATAAACAACATTTGTTTATATATGTGGACATGAGGCTTCACATTATCATTGCCAGGAATGTAGACACAAAGACCTGTGTCCAGAGTTATGTCCGAGACAGTTTATAAACAACATTTGTTTATATATGTGGACATGAGGCTTCACATTATCATTGCCAGGAATGTAGACACAAAGACCTGTGTCCAGAGTTATGTCCTAGACTAGTTAACGACCCTTATGAAAATCTCTGGAATACCATTCCTACATCTTTATTGTCCATCCATAATTATTCTTGACACTGAGTGGCTTGCTAGACTATTTCAGAGGACAGTTAAAAGTGAACCACATTGAGTTACATGGAGACCAGAACAGATAAGGATGGTAGATCTCCTTCCCTAAAGGACATTAATGGACCAGATAGATTGTTATAAAAATCGATGATGGCTTCATGGCAACATTATTAAGTCCAGATTTCAATTCCAGTTTTTATTCATCAATTGAATGCATTACATAATTGAATTTTAAATTCCACCATCAGTTATGGTGGGCTTTGAACCCATGTCCCCCGGGAATGAGCCTGCGCCTCTGGTGAGATTGCCAGTATCCCACTGTCACTGTCACGCTGCATCACATTCCTCCCTTAAGATACTACATAAAAACTTCCTCTTGGACCAAGCTGTTGGTCATCTGACCTCATATCTCCAGTTGTGTCTCTGTGTCATACGTTGCTTCATAATGCTCCTGTGAAGCATCTTGTGATGTTTTATTACATTAAAGGCACTATATAAATATAAGTTGTTGTTGTTGACATTTACTAGACATGACTTGTCTTACCATATACTTCCTGCTGGCCATTTGTTGTCCATGTTTTTTTTTCTTTTCTCCAGCATCAAATACGTTTATCCTGGGATGTGAACTCTAGAAATTTCCCCATCAGTGACAGTAAATATAGAGTTTACTCCACCTCTCCATTTTTAATCAGGGTGCAACATTGACAACCCTCCAGTCCTCTGTCACGAATCACATATCCAAGGAGTATTGGAAGATTCTGGCCTGTGAATCTGCTATTCCCACCTTTCCCTCCCTCAGCAACCCTCATACATCCCATTCAGACTGGTCAAATGTTATCGTTGATTGTGGTACAAAAGGTGTTGAAATGAAAAGGGTTAACTAAACCTATTTGTGCAGTAACTGTAATTAATGTCAGTCTCCATGGGCCCTAATTGTGTCACTGGAGGGTTTTCCTTTTCTATTAATAAGGGACTCTTTCAATGTGTTATCACATAGCGTCAAAGGGATCATCACGCTCGGCACTGACAGGGATCAGTGACTCCAGAGAGAGGGAAGGGATAGATCAGAATCTGAGAACAATAGATTGGAATGTTACAACAATGGATCAGAATCTGAGAACAATAGATTGGAACGTTACAACAATGGATCAGAATCTGAGAACAATAGATTGGAACATTACAACAATGGATCAGAATCTGAGAACAATAGATTGGAATGTTACAACAATGGGTCAGAATCTGAGAACAATAGATTGGAACGTTACAACAATGGATCAGAATCTGAGAACAGTAGATTGGAATGTTACAACAATGGACAGGAGTTTCTCCTCGGATCTTTACTATCTTTCTACATATTGGGATTGGTACTCATTAGACGATCGGATTTTGTATGCACTTGAGATAATTCAATATATTTACTATCCCATCCTGACTGTTGTTGGCGTCCCTGGTAAGTCTCTCGATACAGCTATTAATTCTACAAACCATGTTTAATTGCATTACTGCTCCTGTAGTTTACTCTGCCCTTCTTGCTGCTGCTACTGTTGCTGGTGAATTCCTACCTCCAGCTATTAGCTGTCAACCCATTGCTAATTGTATTACAGTTCTTGTAAATTCATCTTTCATCTTGGGTCCTGTCTTTGCTCCTGATAAGTCTCTATTTCCCGCTAGGTGATCTGTAAACCCTGTTTCACTGAAATACTCTTATGTCTTGTAAATATTAGGAAGACTGAAGCCAGTGCCATTGGTCTTCATCACAAACTCCAGCTCCTATCTGTGAATCACCTACCCCACCCTGCCCAATATCCGAGGCTGTTTACAACATCTGTGTTCTATTTATACCTGAGCTGAATTCATCTCCATATTCCCTACATCACCAACCCTGCCTATTACCACCTCTGTAATATCACCGATCACAACCTCTGCCTCAGCCCATCTGCTGCATAAACCCTCATCTATGCCTTTATTTACTTGATTTTTCCAATTGTATCCTGGTCACCTTCCCAGTTATAAACTTCTATAAACCACAGCCCATCCAGAACTCTGCTGCCTGTGTTCTAACTCACACCAAATCCCGATCACCCATCACAACTGTGCTCACTGATCTACATTGGCAACACCCTTAATTTTAATATTCTCATTCTTGTGTTTGAATCCCTCCATGGCCTCACCCATCCAATTAGTCCCATTCCCCTGTCCATTCCCATATTCTTGAAAATCTTCCATCAAGTCTATTTCCATGTCCCCTTTCAAAGTGAATTTCCTTCCCTCTCTACCTCTTCTTGGTGGTGATTTTCAGCTCTTACAGCAGCACTGTTGCCCACATTGTGGAAACCTGGATCTATAAAAGGGTATGAGCTGAGCTCCCAGCCATTTCCGCTGTGGCCTGCACACTGTCCCATGCTGTGCAGTACTCTAGCCCGGGTGTACATTGTGTGCACCAGTAGCACGAGGAGTTGTGGAATGTCATGTCAAACTGCTATTCCAGCAGCTTTGATGCAGGGCTCTAGGTCAATAGCACCATGTATGTGCTGTTAGTGTGATTTGCACAGATGGGCACTTCTACTGTGGCCTGCACAATGCCCCACGCTGGGCAGGGCTCTAGGTCAATCGTTTCATGCACGTGTTGTTCATTTGAGGATGGTTTTGAATTTGATGTCAATGTACCATTCCAACAGCTTTGATGTGCGTCTTTGAAACTTGGTCTGTACATGTTCACTGACCCCTGTGTTAGTCACTCTCAGCTGAACATACATTCAGCAGCAGCAGCAGGAACCCCCTCTAGTGTTATTTAAACGGACCAGGCATGCAACTTATAGGCTTTTGACTTACTTCTGCTATTGTAAAGTTAGTGGAAGGTGCTGTGGATGGTTTCCTGGAGGTTGGGTTGTGAGCTGCTGCAAACATTCAGGGAGGACAGAGGATTTTGTGCCCCAACTCTGGACGAGGTATGGGGACTGTAGTTACAGTGTCTCTGGCTCTGTAACATCACCAACAAATGGAGCAGAAGCTGCAGAGAGAGGAAGCTCTGTAACGAAGGAGGAGGAGGGGGCTCTGCCCTACCCACTCCGGGTTTTCCTAGAGCACTTTTCCTACCAACATCTAAGCCTGGAGCAGTATGTGAGATGACTCTGTTTCAATAAGGATGTGTCACAGAGCTATGTCACCTCCTGAAACGAGAACTCGAGCCTCAGACCAGGGTGAGGACGGAGCTGTCAGTGGTTGTTAACGTCACAGTTTCATTGATATTTTATGTATCCGGATCTTTCCGGCATGAACGGGAGACATATCCAACATTCAGTCATAGACAGTGATAGAGTCAGAGTCACTTACCACACAGAAGGATTCAATTAGGCCCATCGAGACCGTGCTGGTTCTCTGTGGAGCAATTCAGTCAGTTTTACTCCCCCACTCAATCCCGTAGCCCTGCAAGGTCACTTCCTTCAAGCACCCATCCAGTTTTCTTTTGAAATTGGGAGGAAGGATCAAATTGGAAGGAAGTAAAGCTGGTAACAGGAGGTAGAAAAGTAGAAGGTGACATTCAAAGGTAGGTGAAACAAAGGTGAACATCAACTAGAATGCAGAATGTCAATAAGACACGGTTATGGGCACTGTTCCTGAATGCACTCAGTATTCAGAACAGGGTAGATGATTTAAAGGCCCAAATAGAGGTAAATGAGTATGATCCAATTGTCATAAAGGAAATGTGCTACAGGGTGACCAAGACTGAGGATTGAATTCGCAAGCAGATTCGACCTTTAGGAAGGACAGGCAAAAAGGGAAAGGACATAATGTTGCTCTGATAATAAGGGATGGTATCAGTACATTAGTAAGGGAGGATCTCAGTTCTGAAGAACAAAATATGTAATCTATTTGGGAGGAGCTAAGAAACAACAAGGGGAAGAAAACACTGGTAGGAGCTGTTTGTAGGCCATCAAACAGTAGTGTTTTTGTGGGGAATGGCATTAATGGAGATGAGAGAATCATATAACATGGGCAATACAGTCATCATGGGTGACTTCAATCCTCATATAGACTGGGTAACCTAGTGAGAACAAATGCTATGAATGACGAGTTTCTAGAGTGTGTTAGGGATGGTTTTCTAGAGCAGTATGTTGAGGAACCGACTAGAAAACAGGCTATTGTAGATCTAGTATTATGTAATGAGACAAGGATAATTAATAATTGTATTGTAAAGTTACCTTTAGGGATGAATTAACATAATGTGATAGAATTTTACATTATGCTTGAAAGTAAGGTGGTTCACTCTTAAGCCAGGGTGTTAAATTTGAGCAAAAGAAGTTATGAAGGTATGAGGGGCAAATTGCCCGAGGTGGATTGGGAAACTACATTGAAAGGTATGATAGTACATAGGCAATCGATAGTCTTTAAATAAATATTATATGGTTTACAGCACCTATACATTGCTTGCAGGCACATAAATCCCAAAAGTAAAGGCAGTCCACTGTGGACAACAAAGGAAGTTAAGGATTGTATAAGATTAAAACTGTGGTTAGCACTGCAGCTTCACAGCTCCAGCAACCCGGGTTCAGTTCTTGGTACTGCCTAAGTGGAGTTTGCAAGTTCTACTGTAAGCACGTAGGTTTCAGCCGAGTGCTTCAGTTTCCTCCTACAACCAATGACTTGCAGGTTGCTTGGTAAATTGGCCATTGTAAATTGCCCCTAGTGTAGGTAGGTGGTAGGAGAATGGTGGGAATGTGGTAAGGTATATGGGATTAATGTCAGATTAATATAAATGGGTGTTTGTTGGCAGGCACAGACTCGGTGGGCCGAAGGGCCGTATCTGTATCTCTCTATGACGCTATGACTCTATTAAAGGACAATAAAGTTGCCATAAATTGTAGTAAACCTGAGAATTGGGAGGATTTTAGAATACACCAAAGGAGAATGAAGAAACTGATAAAGAAAGGGTGAATAAAATATAAAAACGGACTGTAAAAAGCTTCTACAGGTACGTAAAAAGGAAACATTTGGCTAAGACAAATGTGAGTCCATCACAGGCAGTGTCAGTAGAATTTATAATGGGAGCAGCGAAATTGCAGAGAAGCTAAATGATTATTTTGTGTCTGTCTTCACCGAGACACATATAAGAAATCTCCCAGAATTAGAGATCCAAGGGATTGGGGGAATGATGAATTGAAGGAAATTAAAAGTAAAATACTGTGGATACTGGAAATCTTGAATAAAAACAAGAAATGCTGGAAACACTCAGCAGGTCTGGCAGCATCTGTGTAGAGAGAAGCAGAGTTAACGTTTCAGGTCAGTGACCCTTCTTCAGAACTGCAATGTATTAAAGGAAGTTAGTATTACTAAGAAGGTTGTATTGGAGAAATTAATGGGGCTGAAGGTTGCTATGTCCCCAGCACCTGATATTCTACGTCCCAGAGTGTTTGACGAGATAGCTATGGAGATAGTGGATGCATTGCTGATCATCTTCAAAAATGTTGTAGATTCCGGAGCGGTTCCTGCAGATTGGAAGGATGCAAATGTCACCCCACTATATAAGAAGGGAGGGAGAGCGAAAACAGGGAATTCCAAAGCTGTTAGCCTTACATTAATCGTTGGGAACCTGCTATAATCAATTCTAAATGATGTTATAAATGGACATTTGGATAATAATGATCTGATTGGGCATAGTTAACATGGATTTATGAATGGGAAATCATGTTTGACGAACCTGTTGGAGATTTTTGGGATTATAACAACAGAATTGATTAAGAGGAGTTGGCAGACATAGTATACTTGTATTTTCAGAAGGTTTGTAGAACCCCCAAAGGAGCTTGCTTCGCAAAATTAAAATACATGGTGTAGGAGGTAATATACTGGCATGGATTAAGGATTGGTTAACAGATTGGAAACAGTGAGTAGGAATAAACGGATCATTTTCGCGTTGGCATGCTATGACTAGTGGGGTACTGCAGGGATCAGAGATTGGGCCTCAGCTGTTCACAATATATTTCAATGATTTGGATGTGGGGACCAAATGTAATATTTCCAAGTTTGCGTCTGACACAAAACTAGGTGGGAATGTGTACAGTGAGGAAGATGCAGAGCCGCTTCGAGGGAAATTATTCAGACTCAGTGATTGGGCAAGAACATGTTAGGTGGAATATAATATTGAAAAATGTAAGGTAATCCACTTTGGTAGCAGGAATAGATGTGCAGAGTATTTCTTAAATGATAAATTAGGAAGTGTAGATGTACAAAGCGTCCTGGGTGTCCTTGCCAATAAGTCACTGAAAGCTAACATGCAGGTGCAGCAAACAATTACAAAGGTTAATGGCATGTTAGCCTTTATCGTAAGAGGAGTTGAGTACAGGAGTAGTGAAGGCTTGCTACAATTGTACAGAACTTTAGTTAGACCGCACTTGGAGTATTGTGCGCAGTTTTAGTCCCCTTACTTTAGAGATACAGCACTGAAACTGGCCCTTCGGCCCACCGAGTCTGTGCCAACCAACAACCACCCATTTATACTAACCCTACAGCAATCCCATATTCCCTATCACCTCCCTACACTAGGGGCAATTTACAATGGCCAATTTACCTATCACCTGCAAGTCTTTGGATGTGGGAGGAAACCGGAGCACCCGGCTAAAATCCACGCAAACACAGGGAGAACTTGCAAACTCCACACAGGCAGTACCCAGAATCGAACCCGGGTCCTTGGAGCTGTGAGGCTACGGTGCTAACCACTGTGCCACTGTGCCGCCCGTAGGAAGGATATTATTGCCATAGAGGGAGTGCAACGACGGTTCATCAGACTTGTTCCTGGGATGGCGGGACTGTCCTATGAAGAGAGATTGGGGAAACTATTCTCTAGAGTTTCGAAGAATGAGAGGTGATCTCATTGAAACCTACAAAATACTTTAGGAGATAGACAGGGCAGATGCAGCTAAGATGTTACCCCTGGTTGGGGAATCTAGAATTAGCAGACACAATTTCAAAATAAGTGGGAAGCCACTTAGGACAGAGATGAGGAAACATTTCACTACTCAGAGGGTTGTGAATGTTTGGAATTCTCTACCCCAGAGGGCTGTGGAAGCTCAGTCATTGTTTATGTTGAAAGCAGAGATTGACACATTTCTAAATATCAATGAGATAAAAGGATATGAGGATAGTGTGGGGAAAAGGCATTGAAGTGGATGATCAACCACGATCATATTGAATGGCAGGTCAGGCTGGATGGACTGAATGGCCTACTCCTGCTCTTATGGTCCTATGTTCCTAAATCATTGATTGTCTCGGCTTCCACCACCCTCATGGGCAATGAGTTCCAGCTCATTACCATCCACTGTGTAAAAGAACTCTTCCTCATATTCCCCCTGCATCTCTTACCCAAAACCTTCCATCTGTGTTCCCTGGTCCGTGTTTCATCAGTTAATGGGAACAGTTTTTCCTTGTCTCTATCTTATCTAAACCTTTCAAAATCATGAGGGGTCTGGACAGAGTAGGTAGGGAAAAACTGTTCCCACTCGTCAAACGATCAAGAACGGATGGGTTTAGATTTAATGTATTTGGTTTTAAAAATAGCAATGCCAACATGAGGAAAATATTTTCACACAGTTAGTGGTTAGGATCTGGAATGCACTGTCAGAGAGTGTGATTGAAAGAGGTTCACTTGACACATTCGAAAGGGAATTATTTAGACACCTGAAAAGGAAGAATGTGTAGGATTATGGGGGAAAGGCAGGGAAATGGCGTTAAGTGAATTACTCACTCGGAGAACAGGTGCAGATGCAATGGGCTGAATGAGCTCCATCTGTGCTGTAACAACTCTGTGATTCTCTATGATTCTCTTATAATCTTATACACTTCTAGGAAATATTCCCTCAATCGCAATTACTCCAGGGAGAACAACCCCAGCTTTTCCAACTTAGTATTGTAACAAAAACCCCATCCCTGGAACAATTCTGGTAAATCTCCGCTGCACCCTCTCAAGGACAGTCACATCCTTCCTAAAGTATGATGACCAGAGCTGGACACACTCCACTTGGGGCCTAACCAGAGTTGTATACATTTTCAGCATAACTTCCTGCTTTGTACTCTATGCCTCTATTTAAGAAGCTCAAGATCTCATATGCTTTGTTGTCATTCTCTCAATATGTCCTTCCACCTTCAGAGATCTCTGCACATCCACACACAGGTTCATCTGTTCCTGCATACTCTTTCGAACTGTACCATTCTGTCTGCATAGCCTCACACTATTGCTCCTGCCAAAATGCATCACCTCACACTCCTCTGTATTAAATTCCACCTGCCACTTCTCTGCCCATTCTGATAGCCCATCTCTATCCTGTTGTAGGCAGTTTATATCATCCTCACTGTTTACCACTCCTCCAAGTTTGGTGTCATCGGCAAATTCTGAGATTCTACTCTGAATTCCAGGATCGAATTCATGGTTCAATTGAATCTGAATAGACTGTTATATGAAAGTCCATGTAAACCCCATCAACACCATTGCCTTCATCAACTCTCTCTGTTACCACCACAAAAACTCCAGCAAGTTAGTTAAACATGATTTTCCCTTAAGAAATCCATGCTGGCTTTCCGTTATTAACTCGCATTTGTCCACGTGACTATTGATTTTGTCCCAAATTATTTTTTCTAGAAGTTTTCCCACCACTGTAGTTCAACTGACTGGCCTGTAGTGGCTGTGCTTAACTTTACACCCTCTTTTGAACAAGGGTGTAACGTTTGCAATTCTCCAGCCCTCTGTCATCACCCCCGAGTCTAAGGAAGATTGAAAAATTATGGTCAGTACCTCTGCGATTTCCACCCTCACTTCCCTCAGTATCCTTGGATGCATGTTATCTGGTCCTGGTGCTTTATCCACTTTAAGTACAGATAGCTAATCTAATACTTCCTCTTTCTCAATTTTAAACCAGTCTAGTATCTGACCTACCTTGTCTTTCAACATTGCCTGAGTTGCATCTTAGAAACATAGAAAGTTTATAGCACATAAAGAGACCACTTGGCGCATCGTGTCAATGCCAGCTGAAAACGATCCACCCATTCTAATCCCACCTTCCAGCATTTGATAGATTTTGGCACATGAGGTGCATATTCCGTTTGGAATGAGTTGTGGGTTCCTGCCTTAACTACCCTTCCGGGCAATGAATTCCAGACTCCCACCACCCTCTGGGAGAAAGTAAAGTCCTCATCTCCTCTATAGTCTTTCTACAAAGCACTTTAAATCTATGCCACTTCGTCACTGATCTCCCTGCTAAGGTGAATCGACCCTTCACCTCCACTCTATCCAGGCCCCACGCAATTTTGTACATTTGAATCACATTTCCCCTCTGCCTTCTCTGTTCCAAGGAGAACAGCCCCAGACTATATAACCTTCCTGGTAGCTGACATGATCGAGGTTTACAAAGTTATGAGCGGCATGGACAGAGTGGATAGTCAGAAGATTTTTCCCAGGGTGGAAGAGTCAGTTACTATTGGACATAGGTCTAAGGTACGAGGTGCAAAGTTTAGAGGGGATGTGCGAGGCAAGTTTTTTACATCGAGGGTGGTGAGTGCCTGGAACTTGCTGTCAGGGGAGGTGGTGGAAGCAGGTATGATAGCGACGTTTAAGAGACATCTTGACAAATACATGAACAGGATGGGAATAGAGGGCTATGGGCCCCGGAAGTGCAGAAGGATTTAGTTTAGGCAGGCATCAAGATCGGTGCAGGCTTGGAGGGCCGAATGGCCTGTTCCTGTGCTGCACTGTTCTTTGTTCTTTCTTCTTTGTTATTCTGTGAGGTTGGACGATTCGGTGGTCTTCTGGCTGAAATTGTATTCCTGAAGTTTTTGGCTGGTTGAAGTGCATTTGTGGCAGGCACACATGGCTCAGTGTTTTCTTGGAGGCAGATTTGTAGGTGGCTTTCTTCAACTGGTTACTCTGTCTGCAGCAATCGGAAGGCTTGGAGGGCCCACAGTCGCATGTTTTTTTCAAACTTGTGATGTTATCTGGAGAGAGAGACGGACTGAGAGGTGGGGGGGGGGGGGGGAGCAGGGGCACAGCCCTTCTGCATCTGCACAGTTTGAATCACTGGCTTGTGTGTCTTTGTCCAGGGGAAACTCCCAGCTTTCACAGAGATGGACAGAAGGTCTCATGACTGCAGCAGTGTAATCTTTGTACCCTTATAATGAGATTCAAGATTAGAAATTATATCTCCCCAGGGCTCAGAATACTGCTATTTACTGAGCCCTGGGGAGATATATACCGAGAAGTTTGCTCTTTCAAAGGCAATGTGTCAGGATGGCCTCGTATGCCGTGTTAATAATTGTAAGCTTAGGTAAATGAAGCACTAGAGCAAGCCAGTGATTTGGGTCCAGGCTCATAATATATGTGTCTCCTGTTGGAGGCCTTGGAATGTGAAAAGGTGTTTCAGATAACAATTGTGGTGGCCATCTTGGCTGCCTGTTTTTTCAAGGTTAACTGCAGGATTTTCTCCATTAAATGTTTAGTGTAAGTTTCCAACTGATGAATTAAAATTCCTCATTTGGCACATCGTGTTATCTTGACACCGCCGCAGCACATGGAGAGAAAAGTGAGAATAGGGACATTTCATGACAGAATTGTGGGAAGAAATAGAAGGAAACCCACATTCATTCTCAATAATAACTTCACAACTTCACACATTAATCTTGGATTTACTGCAGCTGACATTGTCTGTTACAGGTGTACTGATCTAATTGTGTTGGAGTTTTGACGAGGATGGTTATGTGTCAGATTTGATCCTGGCTGTTCTTGCTGAGTTCTGTTTTGAAATTGTTGGGTTTGATGAGCTTTGGGTTTGGGACCTGATCATTGGGTTCTTCAGTGGGTAGATCCACACTGACCTTACTTTTAGCTTCCTGGTGAGGTACACAAGTGCTGTTTACTTTAGGGTGTTTACCGTTCCCTTTTCCCTTTACGATGGGGAGCATCTTTTTTCTGATCTGCCCTATGTCCTTGGGGACATTACCGCTCGCAAGTGTCTGTCCAACTTTCATTGCACTCTCTTGCGGCACTTTGACTAGGTAAGGCATCTCCAACACCATTGCCACCGTTTTTGGGAACTTTCCTTGCCCTTGCGCTTTTCTGTAAATGCTGTTTTGAGCCTTTTTAGGGTGCCTCTTTGACCTGCATTTAAGGAGGAGAGCGTGGGGTCTAATCTATCTAGAATTTCAGGGTTGACTAATCGGAGAGCAGGGGGTTCCAGTTGGGAGTACTCCTGGCCCTCCTCTAACCTGTCCTCACTGTCCTTTCCAATCCTTCACTCCTGACTGTCTGACAGATCTGTACGTGTCTGTCCCCACCACAGCCTTTACTTGTTTTCCTTTCGTCTGGGTGTCAATTAAATAATTTACCTGAATTTTCCTTTTGTCACTCGAAATGGACCACTGAACTGGGATTTCAGGGGTTCACCCTGAATTGGGAGTAGTAACAATACATGGTCTCTGGGCTGAAACGTTCCAGCCTTGACATTTCTGTCTCCTTATCTTTTCATAGCTGCCTGAGAGGTCATTAGGTGTTCCTGAGCCATTGCACAGGCTCTCGTGAGCCACTCCCAGAGCATGGAAATGTCGTCTAAAATGGAAGACTCATCCCTGTGTCCCAAAAACCTCTCCTTGATTCTTTTAAGAGGACCTTTCACCTTGTCTCCATAAACTAATTCAAACAGACTAAAGCCAGTGGAATCATTGGATAAGTCCCTGGTATCCAACAGGAGAAATCCCAACCCTTTGTCCCAGTCATGGGGTAACTCATAGCAGTATGGCCTGATCATTGTCTTTAGGATCGGGTGGTACTGCTCCAAAGCCCCTTGTGACAGTGGGTGATAGGCTACGGACTTTAGCTAGGTTATGTCCAGAAAACCCATGACCTTTTCAAAAATACTGCAGGTAGAATGTGTGCCCTGGTCCACCCGGATCTCAGCAGACAGCCCATATCGAGTAAAGAATTGGGTTAGCCCCTCCACCACTACCTTGGCAGAGATGGTTCTTCGGGCGAATGGCCTCTGGGAATCGGGTCACCACATTCATAATGGTGAGAAGATACTGGTAGTCCCGTTTTGTGTTCAGCAGTTGTCCCACACAATTCACCAGCATTCTGCTTAAGGGTTCCCCAAAAGTTGGTATGGGAATTAGGGGTGCAGGTTTTATTGCAGGTTGGGACTTCCCCAGAACCTGACATGTGTGAGCAGTTTTACAGAACTCCACCACATCTTTGTGGAGTTGTGACCAGTCAAAATACTGTCTTATGCGGGCTTTGATTTTTCATGCAATGACATGTCCAGTCATCGGAATCTCGTGGGCCATTCTTGAAGAAATATTAAGGTACCTCAGTGGCACCACTATCTGGTGAACCACTGTCCACTCTTCATCCACAGGTCTGTCAGGAGGTCTACACTTCCTCATCAGCACCTCATTCTTTAAATAGTAACACTCTGCAACTCCCTCTGCTTCAGTTTTAGTTTGGACATTCTGTGCTACTTTTTAACACTGGGTCAGGTTGTTGAGGCTCAACTAAGGAAAATCAGTTTAACACATCCTTTGGGTCCTCTAACATCCCAAAGAAGGTTTCAGCCAAACAGACAGTAGGGTCATCCGTCTGCAGTGTTAGGCCAGGGGATTGTTTGGCCATGGACCGAGTCACCACACAATCAGGGAGAATGCCAGGGACCTTCTTCTGTAACTGCTCTATCTCCCGGACCTCTTTTGGTCTCTAAAGAACTACTGGGGAAGCTACCACCTTTCCCCCTGTCAGAGCATTACCCAGGAGTAGTTCGACCCATACACTGATAAACTAGGGACAATCCCGATGGTTACCAGTCCTGAAACTGGGTCACACTCCAGGTGCAGCTCATATTAAGGTGCATATACTGTCTTCCGATACCATTCGCTAACACTCTAGCATTCACTGCACTCTCTGGAGGAAAGGTCATGTATTTTCTCAGCAGAAGGGATTGGGTGGCCCCTGTATCCCTGAAAATGACTATGGACTTGCTTGCCTCAGTCGAGGTGTATGGGGTCACCGTTCCTTGGGAAAACATTCTGGTAACTCTCAGGGATTTTGTTAAGTTTTCCCACAATTTCAGTGGTAGGTTTACTGGGTCTGATTGATGCAAAGACACAGCCTGATCTGCCGTGCTTTCCATCAGGGCCCCTTTTCCTGCACTGATCTGGTGGACCCTGATTAATCCTACAGGTTTTCCCATAACTTCCAACATTCAGCTCGATGGTGACCTGCCTTATTGCAGTGGAAACACACAGGTCTCGGCCATTCCTCCTGCTCTCAGTAATATCCAATTTGGCCTGATGAGGGTCCCCTGTGTGTCCAGCCTTTCCTTCTTGCCCATGGCTGTTCGGGCTCCTATCACTCTCCCACCTTTTATTCTCGGGTCTTTGGAGTGACTGGGGAAGTGTTTACATTTGGGGTAAGGCCTTGTGTACCAAGGAAAAGTCATCGGCCAGAATTGCAACCTGTCTGGCTCTTTGAACCTTTTGTTCCTCTGTGTGGGTTTTAATGGGAGGTGGCCTGCCTTAATACAGTGGAAACTCCTGGAGAAGGATCACCATTCTGAGGTTTTCATATGTGGGCTCTATCTTGAGTCTCCATATCTACTGGTCAAAAGTAAACTCAAAAATGCATTGCAAAATCTTCTATAGGTACGTATAAAGGAAGTATTTAGCAAAGACAAATGTGGATCCATTACAGGCAGAGTCAGGAGAATTTATAATGGAGAATAGAGAAATGGCAGAGAAGCTAAATGATTATCTTGTGTCTTTCTTCACTGTGGAAGATACAAGAAATCTCCCAGAATTAGAGATCCAAGGGATTTGGGAGAATGAGGAATTGAGGGAAATTAATATTAGTAAGAAGTTGTATTGGCGAATTTAATAGTGCTGAAGGTTGATAATTCATCAAGATCTGAAAGTCTACATCCCAGAGTGTTGAAGGAAGTAGTTATGGGGATTGTACATACATTGGTGATCCACTTTCAAAATTCCATCAATTCTGGAACGCTTCCTGCAGATTGGAAGGTCGCAAATGTCACCCCACTATTTAAGAAGGGAGGGAAAGAGAAAATTGGGAATTACAGACCTGTTAGGCTTCCATTAGTACGAGGGAAAGTGCTAGAATCTATTCTAAAGTATGTGATAAATGGATCTGATTGGGCAGAGTACACATGGATTTATGAATAGGAAATCATTCATGCTGAACATGTTGGAGTTTTTTTAGGATGTTACTCACAGAATAGAAAAGGGGAGCCGGTGGATTTTCGGGAGGCTTTTGATAAAGTGCCCCACAGGAGCTTGGTAAGCAAAATTAAAACACATGGGAAAGGAGGTAATATACTGACATGCAGTAGGGATTGGTTAACAGGCAGGAAACAGAGAGTAGGAATAAACGGGCCATTCTTGCGTTGGCAGGATGTGACTAGTGGGGTGCCAAAGGGATGTGTGCTTGGGCCCCAGCTGTTCACAATATATATCGATGATTTGGATATGGGGACCAAAGTAATATGTTCAAGTTTGCAGATGACACAAAACTAGGTGGGAATGTGAGTTATGAGGAAGATGCAAAACGGCTTCAAGGGGATTTGGACAGACTTAGCGAGTGGGCAAGAACATGGTAGATGGAATATAATGTGGAAAAATGTGAGGTGGGCCACTTGGGTAGAATGAATAGATGTGCAGAGTATTTCTTAAATGGTAAGAGATGAGAAAGTGTAGATGTACAAAGGGACCTGGGTGTCCTTGTCAATAGGTCACTTAAAGCTAACATGCAGGTGCAGCAAGCATTTAGGAAGGCTAATGTATGTTACTTTTATTGCAACAGGATTTGAATACAGGAGTAGTGAAGTCTTGATTCAATTGTTTAGAACCTTGGTTAGATCGCACCTGGAGTACTGTGTGCAGTTTTGGTCCCCTTATCTGAGGAAGGATATTATGACCATAGAGGGACTGCAACAAAGGTTCACCAGACTTGTTCCTGGGATGGCGGAACTGTTCTACGGAAAGGGATTGAAGAAACTGAACATGCATTCTCTGGAGTTTCGAAGAATGAGCGGTGATCTCATTGAAACCTACAAAATATTTAAAGGGAGAGACAAGGCAGCTAAGATGTTTCCCCTGGTTGGGGAATCTAGAACAAAGGGACACAATTTCAAAGCCACTTAGGACAGAGATGAGGAGTAATTTCTTTACTCAGAGGGTTGTGAACCTTTGGAATTCTCTACCCCTCTGTGGAAGCGCAGTCATTGAGTATGTTTAAAACAGAGATTGACATATTTCTAAATACCACTGACAGAAGGGGATATGAGGATAGTGTGGGGGAAAAGGCATTGAAGAAGATGATCAGCCATGATCATATTGAATGGTGGAGCAGGATCGATGGGCTGAATGGTTGAATTCAGCTCCTATGTTCCTATATTCCTTAGCTGCGTAACTCCTTCAAACTCGAGGTCAGTTTAGTCAGGCTGCTTTCCGATGGTTCAGAATCTTTGGTGGTGACTTCCGATGCTATCTCATATACACCCAGGATAGCATTTTTAGTCACCTCATAATCTGATGTACCTTTATCTGTACCTTTATGGCAGCAGTGAATAAACCTCATGGGCTTTGACTGTTATTTTGCATTGTACAAACAGCATCCCACTCTCTGCTGGCCATATCAGCTGCTTTGCAAGCTTTTCAAAAGTGATGAAAAATTCTGCCACATCCTCCTCATTGAACTTTGGAATGAACTGGGAGACGTTTAAGAGCTCAGCACATGGTCCTGAGCTAGGAGCAGCTCCCTCACTAGCTGTGCCTACACTAGGTGCACTGGGTCTTCATCTAGTTGTTTGAACCACCTTAACTCCCTTTCCTCCTTCTCAATCTGGAACACTTACTTTTTCCCTTTCTAGACACTCACTCTGATCTTTCTCTCTCTCTATCTGGAATTCTAATTCTAATCTCTTCTGTTCTAGTTTTACCATAGCTAACATTACTCTATCTGTTAGTGATTCTAACCCTGTTTGAGTCTTCAGCTTCAAGTGAAAAATGGTTGGCCACAAGTCTTAGGATTTCGGGTTTCCTAGTTTTGGACGGAGAGTAATATTTAACTGTCCTGCTAATTTACTCAACTTTTCAACAGAGAGGGGTTGTCGCCTGCACCAAGTTACGTCACTCTATATGTAACTCCCTTATTGCGAATCTACCTCCTTTATTCAAAAAGAGTGAGAGACGGAAAGCACGAAAAATTATGAGGGCACAGATCGGGTAGATAGGAAGAAACCTTTTCCCTTAGTGGAAGTGCCAATAACCATGGGGCATTGATTTAAGTTAAGGGGCAGGCGGTTTAGAGGTGATTTGAGGGAGACAAATTCACCGAGAGGGTGGTTGGAATCTGGAACACACTACCTGAAGGGGTGGAAGAGGCAGGACCCTTACAAGATTTAAGAAGTATTTAGATTAGCACTTGAAGTGCCATAGCATACAAGGTTACTGGACTGGTGCTGGAAAGTGGGATTAAAATGGACAGGCTTGATGGTCGGCAAGGACACAGTGGTGCGAATGGACTGTTTCTGTCCTGTATAACTCTGTGACTCGATGACACTTCCAATTTCTCGATTGTCGTTGGGTTACGATCTCGAGAACCTCCACATTTCTGTTACAGCCAGGTGAGGAGAGGTCTCAGGCTCCCCTCTTGTCCTATTTTTTATTTGTTCGCAACTGGATTTATTCCTTTTTAGCAGTGGACGTGCTGACTACCTCAGTGAGCATTTTACCTTTTACCTTTATTGTGATCGTGAAAGAACCAATCGGACAGGTTTTCTTGAGTTTAAACAAGAGGTGAGTTTATTATACTTAAGAATCTAAACTGGATCTGAATAAAATAAGAAAAATATAAGGTACACATTCATGCACACACTCATAGGCAAATCACACAAATAAGTTATAGAGTGAGAAATAAATTTGAATTTGTATTGGAGTCCAGAATAAATTAAAAATAAACAAAGTTTGTGAGATTGGATAATTCTGTGGTTTGCGTCTTTGCCATCCTTATTTATGAGTTTCATGTCATCTGCAAGCATTGAAATTATGTTTTTTAACATATAAGTCTCTATCACTTGTATATCTATCCACATGCCAGGAAAAGCACTGATTCTATTACGAACCCCTGAGAAACAACACTGAATACTCCCCCTCCACCAGTCTGAACAATGACCGTTCATCACTTCTCTCTACTTTCTGTCCCTGAGTCAGTGTCATATCCACACTATGACTGTCACATTAATCCATGTGCTCCATTTTTAATAACAAGACTATGACATGTCATTTGATCACAGGCCTTTTGAAAGTCTGTATACATAACATAAAACACACTATCCTCATTAACACTCAGTTATGTTATCAACGAACTTGATCATGATTATCAGACGTGATTGGTCATTAACCTATCCGTGCTGTTTGACATTTATTATCCCATGTTCTTTCAAGAAATATATATGTTTGTGCAGGGTTATGGCCTCTAGAAATTTCCAAGCACTGACATTAGACTGACTGGTCAGTAGTTACAGGGTTTAGCTAATGTCTCCTTTTGTAAGCAGGTTGTAACATTTACAACCCTCCAGTCCTCTGTCAGCACTCCCAGATCCAAGGATGATTGAAAGCTTCTGGCCAGTGCCTCTGCTATTTCCACCATTCCATTTTTCAACAAACCTCATATATCCCAACTAGACATAGGAACACTTCCACACTCTTGTGGTACAAAAAGTGTTGAAAAAGGGGTCAACTGAACGTGTTTGTTCATTGACTGTAATTAATGTCAGTCAAAATGGACACTAATTGTGTCACTGGAGGTTTTCCCTGTTCTATTAATAAGGGAGTCCTTTCAATGTGTTAACTCATAGTGTCAGTGGGAGCATTACCCACGGCACTAACAGGGATCCGTGACTGCAGAGAGAGGGAGAGAGAGAGAGAGAGAGAGGATCGATCAGAATCTGAGAACAATAGATAGGAATATTACAACAATGGACAGCAGGACTTTCTCCTTTTGGTTTGGCCTGGTTACTGCTGATTATTTTTCGATGACATTAGAATTTCGTATCTATTATTAGAATTAGAATTAGAATTAGAACATTACAGCGCAGTACAGGCCCTTCGGCCCTCGATGTTGCGCCGATCATCTGACCTACACTATTCCATTTACATCCATATGTCTATCCAATGACCACTTAAATGCCCTTAAAGTTGGCGAGTCTACTACTGTTGCAGGCAGGGCGTTCCACGCCCCTACTACTCTCTGCGTAAAGAAACTACCTCTGACATCTGTCCTATATCTTTCACCCCTCAACTTAAAGCTATGTCCCCTCGTGTTTGCCATCCTCATCCGAGGAAAAAGACTCTCACTATCCACCCTATCTAACCCTCTGATTATCTTGTATGTCTCTATTAAGTCACCTCTCCTCCTCCTTCTCTCTAACGAAAACAACCCCAAGTCCCTCAGCCTTTCCTCGTAAGACCTTCCTTCCATACCAGGCAACATCCTAGTAAATCTCCTCTGCACCCTTTCCAAAGCTTCCACATCCTTCCTCTAATGCGGTGACCAGAACTGCACGCAATACTCCAGGTGCGGCCTCACCAGAGTTTTGTACAGCTGCATCATGACCTCGTGGCTCCGAAACTCGATCCCCCTACTAATAAAGGCTAACACACCATATGCCTTCTTAACAGCCCTATTAACCTGGGTAGCAACTTTCAGGGATTTATGTACCTGGATACCAAGATCTCTCTGCTCATCTACACTACCAAGAATCTTCCCATTAGCCCAGTACTCTGCATTGCTGTTACTCCTTCCAAAGTGAATCACCTCACACTTCTCCGCATTAAACTCCATTTGCCATCTCTCAGTCCCTCTGTACCCTACAACACCCTTCGGCACTATCCACAACTCCACCGACCTTCGTGTCATCCGCAAATTTACTAACCCACCCTTCTACACCCTCATCCAGGTCGTTTATAAAAATGACAAACAGTATTGGCCCCAAAACAGAACCTTGCGGTACACCACTAGTAACTAAACTCCAGGATGAACATTTGCCATCAACCACCACCCTCTGTCTTCTTTCAGCTAGCCAATTTCTGACCAAAGCTCTAAATTACCTTCAACCCCATACTTCCGTATTTTCTGCAATAGCCTACCGTGGGGAACCTTATCAAACGCCTCACTGAAATCCATATACACCACATCCACGGCTTTACCCTCATCCACCTGTTTGGTCACCTTCTCGAAAAACTCAATAAGGTTTGTGAGGCACGACCTACCTTTCACAAAACCGTGCTGACTATCGCAAATGAACTTATTCTTTTCAAGATGATTATAAATCCTGTCTCTTATAACCTTTTCCAACATTTTACCCACAACCGAAGTAAGGCTCACAGGTCTATAATTACCAGGGCTGTCTCTACTCCCCTTCTTGAACAAGGGGACAACATTTGCTATCCTCCAGTCCTCCGGCACTACTCCTGTCGACAATGACGACATAAAGATCAACAACAACGGCTCTGCAATCTCCTCCCTGGCTTCCCAGAGAATCCTAGGTTAAATCCCATCTGGCCCAGGGGACTTATCTATTTTCACTCTTTCCAAAATTGCTAACACCTCCTCCTTGTGAATCTCAATCCCATCTAGCCTAGTAGGCTGTATCTCAGTAATCTCCTCGGCAACATTTTCTTTTTCTGCTGTAAATACTGACGAAAACTATTCATTTAACGCTTCCCCTCTCTCCTCTGATTCCGCACACAACTTCCCACTACTATCCTTGATTGGCCCTGTTCTAAGTCTTATCATTCGTTTATTCCTGATATACCTATCGAAAGCCTTAGGGTTTTCTTTGATCCGATCCGCCAATGACTTCTCGTGTCCTCTCCTTGCTCTTCTTAGCCCTCCCTTTGGATCCTTCCTGGCTAGCTTGTAACTCTCAAGCGCCCTAACTGAGCCTTCACGTCTCATCCTAACATAAGCTGCCCTCTTCCTCTTGACAAGCGCTTCAACTTCTTGAGTAAACCACGGCTCCCTCGCTCGACAACTTCCTCCCTGCCTGACAGGTACATACTTATCAAGGACACGCATTAGCTGCTCCTTGAATAAGCTCCACATTTCGTTTGTGCCCATCCCCTGCAGTTTCCTTCCCCATCCTACACATCCTAAATCTTGCCTAATCGCGTCATAATTTCCTTTCCCCCAGCTATAATTCTTGCCCTGCGGTATATACCTGTCCCTGCCCATCGCTAAGGTATACCTAACCGAATTGTGATCACTATCGCCAAAGTGCTCACCTACATCTAAATCGAACACCTGGCCGGGTTCATTACCCAGTACCAAATCCAATGTGGCATCGCCCCTGGTTGGCCTGTCCACATACTGTGTCAGAAAACCCTCCTGCACACACTGGACAAAAACTGACCCATCTAAAGTACTCGAACTATAGTATTTCCAGTCAATATTTGGAAAGTTAAAGTCCCCCATAACAACTACCCTGTTACTCTCGCTCCTGTCGAGAATCATCTTCGCTATCCTTTCCTCTACATCTCTGGAACTATTCGGAGGTCTATAGAAAACTCCCAACAGGGTGACCTCTCCTCTCCTGTTTCTAACCTCGGCCCATACTACCTCAGTAGACGAGTCCTCAAACGTCCTTTCTGCCGCTGTAATACTTTCCTTGATTAACAATGCCACACCCCCCCCCCCCTCTTTTACCCTCGTCTCTGTTCTTACTGAAACATCTAAATCCCGGAACCTGCAACATCCATTCCTGCCCCTGCTCTACCCATGTCTCTGAACTGGCCACAACATCAGGATCCCAGGTACCAACCCATGCTGCAAGCTCACCCACCTTATTCCGGATGCTTCTGGCGTGGAAGTAGACACACTTTAAACCAGGTTCTTGCTTGCCAGTGCCCTCTTGCGTCCCTGTAACCTTATCCCCTACCTCACTACTCTCAACAGCCTGTACACTGGAACTACAATTTAGGTTCCCATTCCCCTGCTGATTTAGTTTAAACACCCCCGAAGAGCACTAACAAATCTCCCCCCCAGGATATTGGTACCCCTCTGGTTCAGGTGAAGACCATCCTGTTTGTGCAGGTCCCACCTACCCCAGAAAGAGCCCCAATTATCCAGGAAACCAAAACCCTCCCTCCTACACCATCCCTGCAGCCACGTGTTCAACTCCTCTCTCTCCCTATTCCTCTCTTCGCTAGCACGTGGCACAGGCAACAACCCAGAGATAACAACTCTGGTTGTTCTCGCACTAAGCTTCCACCCTAGCTCCCTGAATTTCTGCCTTAGGTCCCCATCTCTCTTCCTACCTATGTCGTTGGTGCCTATGTGGACCACGACTTGGGGGTGCTCCCCCTCCACCTTAAGGATCCCAAAAACACGATCGGAGACATTACGTACCCTGGCACCTGGGAGGCAACACACCAACCGTGAGTCTCTCTCGTTCCCACAGAACCTCCTATCTGTTCCCCTAACTATGGAGTCCCCAATGACTAATGCTCTGCTCCTCTTCCCTTTTCCCTTCTGAGCAACAGGGACAGACTCTGTGCCAGAGACCTGCACCCCATTGCTTACCCCTGGTAAGTCGTCCCCCCCAACAGTATCCAAAACGGTATACCTGTTGTTGAAGGAAACGGCCACAGGGGATCCCTGCACTGCCTGCTGGTTCCCTTTCCTTCCCCTGACGGTAACCCATCTACCTACTTCTTTTACCTGAGGTGTGACTGCCTTCCTATAACTCCTGTCAATAATCCCCTCCGCCTCCCGAATGATCCGAAGTTCATCCAGCTCCAGCTCCAGTTCCGTAACGCGGTCTCCGAGGAGCTGGAGTTGGGTGCACTTCCCGCAGATGCAGTTAGCAGGGACACTCTTGGCGACCCCTACCTCCCACATTCTGCAGGAGGAACATACAACTGCCTTTACCTCCATTCCCACTATTCTAGATTCCCAATAAATCTACTGAAAAACCAAACGCAAAAAAAAAAAGTCAAAACTTGTTCGCTGAGCAATCCGACGGACTGAACTTTTTAAATAAAAAGCTTACCTTATCAACACACCAGAGTCCTTTTTTTTGGTTAGAGGAGGAGGGTGGGTGGGAGACACTACACGTGTCGTGTCTCGGGTACTGCCACTGCCCAAATAAATAGTTTTCCCCTACCCAGCAGTCCCCTTGTCCTCCGAAACAAAAGGGGATTAACTTGTAATTTACTGAAATTGACCGCTCAGCTGAAAGTCCGCTCCGCACCTCGTTCTGTCAAAGCTGCTCCTCGCAAAAGACAAAGATTTTAAAACTGCCCAAATAAATAGTTTTCCCCTACCCAGCAGTCCCCTGGTCCTCTGAAACAAAAGGGGATTAACTTGTAACTTACTGAAATTGACCGTTCAGCTGAAAGTCCGCTCCACACCTCGTTCTGTCAAAGCTGCTCCTCGCAAAAGACAAAGATTTTAAAACTGCCCAAATAAATAGTTATGCTCTGAAAATGATTGAAACGATTTACTATCCCATCCTCTCTATTATTGGTGTCCCTGGTAAGTCTCTGCATCCAACTATTAGATCTATAAACCACATTTCATTGATTTAGTGTTCTTGTCATGTAAATCTTGGGAAGACTTAAGCCACTGTGTTCAGTCTCTGTCACAAACTCCACACTATGTCCACTATCTGAATTCCCCTCCCTACCCAATGTCTGAGACGTAAACAGACTGTTTGGAACCTCTGTTTTATATTTATACCTGAGATGAGTTCATCACCATATTCCCCCCCAAGACCAACCCTACCTACTACCACTTGGACGGTCTACACCTGGGCCGGACTGGAACCAATGTCCTTGGAGGTGCTTTTGCTAACGCTGTTGGGGAGGGTTTAAACTAATGTGGCAGGGGGATGGGAACCAATTGAGGTCAGTTGACAGTAAGGAGGTAGTAACAAAAGCCTGTAAGGAACTAGATAATGAAGTCAGTGTGACTAAGGGGAAGAGCAGGCAGGGAGCAGATGATGAATATAAAGGGACTGGTGGTCTGAGGTGCATTTGTTTTAATGCAAGAAGTGTAGTCGGTAAGGCAGATGAACTTAGGGCTTGGATTAGTACCTGGGAGTATGATGTTATTGCTATTACTGAGACTTGGTTGAGGGAAGGGCATGATTGGCAACTGAATATCCCAGGATATCGATGCTTCAGGCGGGATAGAGAGGGAGGTAAAAGGGGTGGAGGAGTTGCATTACTGGTCAAAGAGGATATCACAGCTGTGCTGAAGGAGGGCACTATGGAGGACTCGAGCAGTGAGGCAATATGGACAGAACTCAGAAATAGGAAGGGTGCGGTAACAATGTTGGGGCTGTACTACAGGCCTCCCAACAGCGAGCGTGAGATAGAGGTACAAATATGTAAACAGATTATGGAAAGATGTAGGAGCAACAGGGTGGTGGTGATAGGAGATTTTAATTTTCCCAACATTGACTGGGATTCGCTTAGTGTTAGAGGTCCAGATGGAGCAGAATTTGTAAGGAGCATCCAGGAGGGTTTTCTAGAGCAGTATGTAAATAGTCCAACTCGGGAAGGGGCCATACTGGACCTGGTGTTGGGGAATGAGCCCGGCCAGGTTGTTGAAGTTTCAGTAGGGGACTACTTTGGGAATAGTGATCACAATACCGTAAGCTTTAAAATACTCATGGACAAAGACGAGAGTGGACCAAAAGGGAGAGTGCTAAATTGGGGGAAGGCCAACTACACCAAAATTCGGCAGGAGCTGGGAAATGTAGATTGGGAGCAGCTGTTTGAAGGTAAATCCACATGTGATATGTGGGAGGCTTTTAAAGAGAGGTTGATTAGCGTGCAGGAGAGACATGTTCCTGTGAAAATGAGGGATAGAAATGGCAAGATGAGGGAACCATGGATGACAGGTGAAATTGTGAGTCTAGCTAAGAGGAAAAAGGAAGCATACATAAGGTCTAGGCGGCTGATGAAAGACGAAGCTTTGAAAGAATATCGGGAATGTAGGACCAATCTGAAACGAGGAATTAAGAGGGCTAAAAGGGGTCATGAAATATCTTTAGCAAACAGGGTTAAGGAAAATCCCAAAGCCTTTTATTCATATATAAGGAGAAAGAGGGTAACTAGAGAAAGGATTGGCCCACTAAAGGACAAAGGAGGAATGTTATGCTTGGACTCAGAGAAAATGGGTGAGATTCTAAACGAGTACTTTGCATCGGTATTCACCGAGGAGAGGGACATGACGGATGTTGAGGTTATGAACAGATGTTTGATTACTCTAGGTCAAGTCGGCATAAGGAGGGAGGAAGTGTTGGGTATTCTAAAGGGCATTAAGGTGGACAAGTCCCCAGGTCCGGATGGGATCTATCCCAGGTTACTGAGGGAAGCGAGAGAGGAAATAGCTGGGGCCTTAACAGATATCTTTGCAGCATCCTTAAACACGGGTGAGGTCCCGGAGGACAGGAGAATTGCTAATGTTGTCCCCTTGTTTAAGAAGGGTAGCAGGGATAATCCAGGTAATTATAGACCGGTGAGCCTGACGTCAGTGGTAGGGAAGCTGCTGGAGAAGATACTGAGGGATAGGATCTATTCCCATTTGGAAGAAAATGGGCTCATCAGTGATAGGCAACATGGTTTTGTGCAGGGAAGGTCATGTCTTACCAACTTAATAGAATTCTTTGAGGAAGTGACAAAGTTGATTGATGAGGGAAGGGCTGTCGATGTCATATACATGGACTTCAGTAAGGAGTTTGATAAGGTTCCCCATGGCAGGCTGATGGAGAAAGTGAAGGCGCTTGGGGTCCAAGGTGTACTAGCTAGATGGATAAAGAACTGGCTGGGCAACAGGAGACAGAGAGTAGCAGTAGAAGGGAGTTTCTCAAAATGGAGACGTGTGACCAGTGGTGTTCCACAGGGATCCGTGCTGGGACCACTGTTGTTTGTGATATACATTAATGATTTGGAGGAAAGTATAGGTGGACTGATTAGCAAATTTGCAGACGACACTAAGATTGGTGGAGTAGCAGATAGTGAAGGGGACTGTCAGAGAATACAGCAGAATATAGATAGATTGGAGAGTTGGGCAGAGAAATGGCAGATGGAGTTCAATCAGGGCAAATGCGAGGTGATGCATTTTGGAAGATCCAATTCAAGAGTGAACTATACAGTAAATGGAAAAGTCCTGGGGAAAATTGATGTCCAGAGAGATTTGGGTGTTCAGGTCCACTGTTCCCTGAAGGTGGCAACGCAGGTAAATAGAGTGGTCAAGAAGGCATACGGCATGCTTTCCTTCATCGGACGGGGCATTGAGTACAAGAGTTGGCAGGTCATGTTACAGTTGTATAGGACTTTGGTTCGGCCACATTTGGAATACTGCGTACAGTTCTGGTCGCCACATTATCAAAAGGATGTGGATGCTTTGGAGAGGGTGCAGAGGAGGTTCACCAGGATGTTGCCTGGTATGGAGGGCGCTAGCTATGAAGAGAGGTTGAGCAGATTAGGATTATTTTCATTAGAAAGACGGAGGTTGAGGGGGGACCTGATTGAGGTGTACAAAATCATGAGAGGTATAGACAGGGTGGATAGCAAGAGGCTTTTTCCCAGAGTGGGGGTTTCAATTACTAGAGGACACGAGTTCAAAGTGAAAGGGGAAAAGTTTAGGGGGGATATGCGTGGAAAGTTCTTTACGCAGAGGGTGGTGGGCACCTGGAACGCATTGCCAGCGGAGGTGGTAGATGCGGGCACGATGGAGTCTTTTAAGATGTATCTAGACAGATACATGAATGGGCAGGAAGAAAAGAGATACAGAACCTTAGAAAATAGGCGACATGTTTAGAGAGAGGATCTGGATCGGCGCAGGCTTGGAGGGCCGAAGGGCCTGTTCCTGTGCTGTAATTTTCTTTGTTCTTTGTACCACCTCTGTAACATCACCCGACATCACCTCTGCCTCAGCCCGTCTGCTGAATAAACCCTCATCTGTGCCTTTGTTAAATGCACACTTGACTATTCCAATTCTATCCTGGTCACCCTCCCAGTTATAAACCTCCATAAAGCACAGCCCGTCCAAATCTCTGCTGCCTGTATCCTAACTCACACCAAATCCTGATCACCCATAACCTTTGTGCTCGCTGATGTACATTGACTCCCAGTTTGGCAGCACCTTAATTTTCATATTCTCATTCTTGTGTTTGAATCCCTCCATGGCCTCACCCCTCAAATTAGTCCCATTTCCCTTCCATTTCACATATTCTTGTCAATCTTATGCCTTCAAGTCGTTTTCCAATTCCCTTTTAGAAGTGAGCTGTTATCACTCTATTTCTTCATCTGCTGTGATTTTCACTCTGTGGCAGCACTGGTGCCAAAGCGATGAAACCTGGATCCAGAAAATGATGTGAACTGCACAGCCGGCCACTTCTAATGTGGCAAGCACAGTGCCCCGGGCTGGGCAGGGACCTAGCCTGTGTATACCATGCATGTGCTGTTCGTGTGAGAAAGGGTTTGAATTGATGTCAATCAGCCATTCCGACATCTTTGATGTACTTCTTTGACACTTTGTCCGTGCATGTCCACTGACTGCCTGTGGTAGTCACTCTCAGCTGAACACACATTCAGCAGCACTTGTAAGTCCATCTAGTGTTATTTAAAAGGACCAGGCATCCAACTTACAGGTTAGGGGCTTTTGACTTACTTCTGCTATTGTAACGTTAGTGCTGTGGATGGTTTTCTGGAGGTTGTGTTGGAAGCTGCTGCAGAGACTCAGGGCGGACAGAAGATTTGTGACCCAACTCTGGACGAGGTATTGGGACTGTAGTTACAGTGTCTCTGGGTCTGTAACATGACCAACAAATGGAGCAGAAGCTGCAGAGAGAGGAAGCTCTGTAAAGCGGGAGGAGGAAGGGGTTTTTCCCACCCACCCTGGGTTTTCCAAGAGCACTTTTCCCACCTACATCTAACCCAGGAGCAGTGTGTGAGGTCACTGATTCAAAAAGGAGGTGGTCACAGAGCTGTGTAAACTCCTGCAACAAGATCTGGAGCCTGACACCAGGGTGAGGATGGAGCTGTCAGTGGCTATTCAGGTCTCAGTTTCATTGAACTTTTATGTAAATTTGAAAACTGATAATCAAACAAACTTAAAGGCTTTGGATCTGAATGCACGAAGCATTCAGAATAAAATAAATGAGTTAGCAGCACAAATGAAGACGAATGGGTATGATTTATTGGCGATGACTGAGACGTGGGAATTGAATATCCAAGGGTACTCAGTATTTTTGAAGGATAGACATGAAGGAAAAGGAGGAGGTGTAGATTTGTTAGTATAGAAGAAGATCAGTGCTATGGTGAGAAATGATATAGGCACTGGAGATCAAGATGTAGAATCAGTCTGGGTAGAAATAAAAGATAGCAAGGGGAAGAAGTCCCTGGTGGCAGCAATCTACAGGTACCCAAACACTAGTTCCGCAGTGGGGACCATTATAAACCAAGAAATACTGTGGGCTTGTGAGCAAGGTACGGCAAGGGTGATTTTAATATGTATATAGACTGGATTAGTCAAATTGGCAAAGGTAGCCTCGAGGGAGAGTTCATTGAATGTATTTGAGATTGGTTTTAGGAGCAATATGTTGTGGAACCAACCAGGGAGCAGGCTATTCTAGATTTGGTATTGGGAAATGAGGTGGGATTAATTAATGACCTCATAGTTAAGGATCCTCTTCGGAACAGTGATCATAACATGCTGGAATTTCAAATCCAGTTTGAGGGCGAGAAACTGGAGTCCCGCTCCAGCGTTCTGGAGTTAAACAAAGGTAATTACATAGACATGAGGACTGGTTTGGCCCGAGTGGACTGGGAAGGAGGACTAGAAGGTAGGAAAGTTGATGAGCAGTGGCAGATGTTTGAGGAGAAATGCAATTCCTCCCAACTAAAATATATACTGGAGAGGAAGAAAGGTTCAATGAGCCGGAAAGACATCCATGGCTAAGCAAGGACGTTAAGGATAAAATAAAGACAAAGACGAAGGCATACCATATTGCAAAGGCCACTGGCTGGCTGGAAAATTGGGAATTTTTTAAAGATCAACAAAGGGTTACTAAAAAAGTAATAAAAAGTGCAAAAGTAAATTGTGAAAGAAAATTAGCACAAAATATAAACACGGATTGCAAAAGCTTCTATAAGTTTATGAAAGGTAAGAGAGTAGCTAAAGTTAATATTGGTCCCTTGGAGGATGAGACTGGGAAGTTGATAGAGGGGGAAACAGAAATGTAGGAAACATTAAATCAGTATTTTGCCTCATTTTTCACGGTTCAGGACACTAGTACCATCCCAATAATAACAGGTAATGCAGAAGTTATAGAGAGAGAGGAATTTAGAACAATAATTATATGGGGAAGCGGTAGCGTAGCATGGGTAGGCGGTGGTATAGTGCTATTGTCACTAGACCAATAACCCAGAGACCCAGGGTATTGCTCTGTGGACATGTGTTCCAATCCCACCACAGCAGAAGGTTGAATTTGAATATAATTTATAAATATGGAATTAAAAGCTAGTTTAGTGATGGCCATGAAACCACTGTCGATTTTTGTAAAAACACATCTGGTTCACTAATGTCCTTTAGGGAAGGAAATCTGCTGTCCTTACCTGGTCTGGCCTACATGTGACAGCAATGTGGTTGACTCTTACATGCCCTATGAAGTGGCCTAACAAGCCACTCAGTTGTAACTAACTGCTACAAAGTCATTATAAAGGAATGAAACCAGACGGACCACCCAGCATTGACCTAGGCACCGGGAACGACCACGGCCAAACCTAGCCCTGTCCACCCTGCAAAGTCCTCCTTACTAACATCTGGGGGCTTGTTCTAAAGATGGCAGAGCTGACCCACAGACCAGTCAAGCAACAGCCTGACATAGTCAGACTCACGGAATCAACCTTACAGACAATGTCTCAGACACTGCCACCTTCATCCCCGGGTATGGCCTGTCCCACCGGCTGGACAGACCCAGCAGAGGTGGTGGCACAGTGGTATACAGTCGGGAGGGAGTTGCCCTGAGATTCCTCAACATCGACTCTGGACCCCATGAAGCCTCATGGCATCAGATCAAACATGCGCAAGGAAACCTCCTGCTGATTACCACATACCGCCCTCGCTCAGCTGATGAGTCAGTATTCCTCAATGTTGAACAGCACTTGGAGGAAGCACTGAGGGTGGCGAGGGCAGAACTGTATTCTGGGTGGGGGTCTTCAATGTCCATCACCAAGAGTGGCTCGGTAGCACCAATAGTGACCGAGCTGACCGAGTCCTAAAGGACATATCTGCAAGACTGGGTATGTGGCTGGTGGTGAGGGAACCAACAAGAGGGGAAAACATACTTGACCTCGTCCTCACCAATCTGCCCGCCACAGATGCATCTGTCCATGACAGTGTTGGTAGGAGTGACCACTGCACAGTCCTTGTGGAGACGAAGTCCCAACTTCGCATTGGGGATATCCTCCATCGTACTGTGTGGTTCTACCACCGTGATAAATGGGACAGATTTCCAACAGATCGAGCAATGCAAAACTGGACATTCGTGAGGCGCTGTGGGCCATCAGCAGTAGCAGAATTGTACTCAATCACAATCTGTAACCTCATGGTACGGCATATCCCCCACTCTACCATTACCATCAAGCCAGGAGGCCAACCCTGTTTCAATGAAGAGTGCAGGAGGGCATGCCAGGAGCAGCACCAAGCATATCTCAAAATGAGGTGTCAACCTGGTGAAGCTACAACACAGGACTATCTGCGTGTGAAACTGCGTAAGCTAAGCGAACAGAGCTCAGCAAACCCAGAGCCAATGGATAAGATCTAAGCTCTGCAGTCCTGCCACATCCAGCCCTGATTAAACAACTAACTGGAGGAGGTCGCTCCACAAATATCCCCATCCTCAATGATGGGGGAGCCCATCACATCAGTGCAAAAGATAAGGCTGAAGCATTTGCAACAATCTTCAGCTAGAAGGGCCGAGTTGATGATCCATCTCGGTGTCCTCCTGATGTCCCCAGCATCACAGATGTCAGACTTCAGCTAATTCGATTCATTCCACGTGATATCAAGAAACGACAGAAGGCACTGGATACTGAAAAAGCTATGGGCCCTGACAATATTCCGGCAACAGTGCTGAAGACCTGTGCTTCAGACCTTGCCGCACCCCTAGCCAAGCTGTTCCAGTACAGCTACAACACTGGCATCTACCCTGCAATATGGAAACTTGCCCAGGTATGTCCTCTACACAAAAAGCAGAACAAATCCAACTGGCCAATTACCGCCCCATCAGCCTACTCCCATCGTTAGTAAAGTGAAGGAGGGTGTCATCAACAGTACCATCAAGCGGCACTTGCTTCGCAATAACCTGCTCAGTGATGCTCAGTTTGGTTTCCGCCAGGACCACTCAGTTCGTGACCTCATTACAGCCTTGGTTCAATCATGGACACAAAAGTTGAACTCAAGAAGTGAGGTGAGAGTGACTGCCCTTGACATCAAGACAGCATTTGACTGAATATAGCATCAAGGAGCCCGAGCAAAACTGAGGTAAATGGGAATCAGATGAAAGCCCTCCTCTGGCTCGATTCAAACCTAGCCCAATGGAAGATGGTTGTGATTGATGGAGGTCAATCATCTGAGCTCCAGGACATCACTGCAGGAGTTCCTCAGGGTTGTGTCCTGGGCCCAACCATCTTCAGCTGCTTCATCAATGACCTTCCTTCACTCATATGGTCAGATGTGGGGTTGTTCGCTGATGACTGCACAATGTTCAGCACCATTCGTGACGCCTCAGATACTGAAGCAGTCCATGTAGAAATGCAGCAAGACCGGGACAATATCCAGGCTTGGGCTGATAAGTGACAAGTAACATTCGCGCCACACAAGTGCCAGGCAATGACCATCTCCAACAAGAGAGAATCTAACCATCTCCCCTTGGCATTCAACGGCATTACCATCGCTGAATCCCCCACTATCAACATCCTAGGGGCTACCATTGACCAGAAACTGAACTGGAGTAGCCATAGAATTACCGTGGCTACAAGAGCAGGTCAGAGGCCAGGAATCCAGAGGCGAGTAACTCACCGCCTGACTCCTCAAAGCCTGTCCACAAGGCACAAGTCAGCACTGTGATAGAATACTCTCCACTTGCCTGGATGGGTGCAGCTCCAACAACACTCAAGAAGCTAAACACCATCCAGAACAAAGTAGCCCACTTGATTGGCACCCCATCCACAAACATTCACTCCCTCCATTACCTTCGCACAATAGCAGCTGTGTGTACCATCTACAAGATGCACTGCAGCAATGCACCAAGGCTCCTTTGACAGCACCTTCCAAACCCGCGACCTGTCCCAACTAGAAGGACAAGGGCATAAAATACATGGGAACACCACCACCTGAAAGTTACCTTCCGAGTCACACACCATCCTGACTTGGAACTATATCGCCGTTCCTTCACTGTCGCTGGGTCAAAGTCCTGGAACTCCCTTCCGAACAGCACTGTGGGTGTACCTACCCCACATGGACTGCAGCAGTTCAAGAAGGCAGCTCACCACCGCCTTCTCACGGGCAATTAGAAATGGGTAATATATGCTGGCTTAGCCAGTGACGTCCACGTCCCATGAATAAATAAAAAAAATCACTCGGAAAAAAGTACAGAACAAACTATTGCGATTGAAGGCAGGCAATTCCCAAGGCCTGATGGCCTACATCCTAGGGTCTGAAAGGAAATGGCAGCGGAGATAGTGGATCCATTGGTTATAATATTCCAAAATTCCCTGGATGCGGGAAAGGTTCCAGTGGATTGGAAAAAAAGCCAGTATAACGCCCTTATCCAAAAAGGGAGGGAGACAGAAAGTAGGAACCTCTAGACCAAATAGTTTAACGTCTATCATTGGGAAATAGTTACAATCCATTATAAAGGAAGTAATAACAGGACATTAGAAAGTCAACATGCAACCCATCAGTGTCAGGTTTTATGAAGGGTCAATCCTGTTTGACGAATTTGCTAGAGTGCTTCGAAGCTGTGACAAGAAATGTGGAAAATGGGGATCCTTTCGATGTATTCTATCTAGACTTCCAGAAGGCATTTGACAAGGTGCCACACAAAACGACAATACACAAGGTAAGATCACATGGGGTTAGGGGCAATTTATTAACTTTGAGAGAGGATTGGCTGACAAAGAGAAAACAGAGAGTCGGGATAAATGAGTCTTTTTCTAGTTGGCAAGATGTAACAAGTGGGGTACCACAGGGCTCGGCCCTTGGGCCCCAACTATTTACAATCTATATTAATGACTTAGATGCAGGGATAGAAGGTACGATAGCCACATTTGCAGATGACACTAAAATAGATTGGATAGTAAGTTGCAATAAATACATAAGAAATTTACAAATTGAAATAGGCATGTTAGGTGAAGGGGCCAAAAATTTGGAAGATTGAGTTTAACGTGGATAAGTGTGAGGTTATCCATTTTGGTTAGAAAAATAGAAAAATAAATTATTATCTAAATGGAGGGAAACGTCAGAATGCTTCGATGCAGAGGAATCTGGGTGCCCTCGTGTATGAATCACAGAAAGCTAGTTTGCAGGGACAGCAGGGGATAAGGAAGGCACATTGAATTTTGGCATTTATTGCTAAAGGAATAGAATGTAGGAAAGTGTTGCTGCAACTGTACAAGGCATTAATGAGACTGCACCTGGAGTATTGTGTATAGTTTTAGTCTCCTGACTTGAGGATGGATGTAGTTGCATTGGAGGCAGTTCAAAGGAGGGTCACGAGATTGATTCCAGGGATGAGGGGTTTGTCTTATGAAGAGATATTAAGCAGTTTATGCCTTTACTTTCCAGAGTTTAGAAGATCGAATGGGGTACAGAAGATGATTAAACGATTGACAAAGTAGACGTAGAGCTGACGCTTCCTCTTGTAGGGCAATCCAGAACGAGAGGTCATAGTTTTAGTATAAAGGGGGATCAGATTTAAAACAGAGATGAAGAGAAACTTCTTCTCTCAAAGAGTCCTGAGTCTGTGGAAATCACTACTCCATAGCGTGGTGGATGCCGAGACATTGAGTAAATTTAAGGAGGAGATAGTCAGATTTTTCATTAGTAATGGGTTGAAGGGTTATGGAGAACGGGCAGAAAAGTGGAGTAGAGGCCGAGATGAGATCAGCCATGATCATATTGAATGACAGAACAGGCTCGAGGGGCTGAACTGCTACTCCTGATCCTAGTTTTTATGTTCTTATCTGGATCTATCCAGGCAAGAGTGGGTGACGTATCCATTATCTCTATCTTTGTTGTCTATTGACATATCTGCTGTGTGACGGAAGCCATCTATGTCGGGTGAGGTGAATTATACTTCTGCTACCTCAGCAGGGAGAAGCAGGATGAGAGAACCCGTGGCATTGTCAGGAAAGCGGGAATCCTAATGGTGTAGGTGGCTCTGCGGGGTCCCCATGTTAACGGGGAGAGGTACAGGAACTGAAAGAACTCTCACTCCATTAATGTCCAGTTGGTGTGTGAGCATGCCCTGTACATCATGTTGGTAAATTTCCACTATCCTGGCAGCAGCCACCATACCTTCATTCTGAAGCAGTCAGCCATTCCCACACTTCGGGCCTCCATGCACTACCAGAATGTGGCTCACGACCTCTAAACTCTGGACACTCCCCTCCCCCACACAAAACCACCAGGTGAAGCAATGCTTCCGATGTCTGAACCTCTCGGGGGGAGCCCTCGGAGCCCTCCAGTACACACTGCAGCAGGTGTCCAAGTTCATGGTGTTCTGCTGCACCCTTCATATCATCACCATCATGAGGATAGAGGCTTTGGCACCAGGAATCCGGAGGCTACCTCAATAGGAGGAGGAGGACGCAGGGAGGATATTTCCTGGATGATTTCAACCCGGATAGGCTGTCGTAGAGACGCTGCTAAGATTCCAGTTCCCAGAGGACAACTTCCCTTTCCCAACATGGATCCCCCTCTTCTCCACCATTACACCCATCTGAGACGCCCCATCACAGCGTCCCCTTGGTCACTATCCTGCAATAGAAAACACCAATAAAATGTTTTTCATGATCATCTTCATCCAACAACACATGCAATTATACAAACAAAAACTGAACTATTTATCCTTGTGCACTCCCTTAGTCCCTGTCTTGTGGGTTCCCTCAACTGCTCCTACACAGTGTTTCTCAGTGACTGCAGCATGGCTGGTGGAAGGCTGCTGACTTTCACTGAGGGAGACTGCAGATGGCCTTGCAGGACGTCCTCGAGCAGCTCTGGGCCTTGAGGATTCGGATTCAGACTGCACCACCTCGACATGGGCAGCAGCTCCAGCAATGTTCACATCTGAGTCCTGTGTATTAGAACTTGTTTGTGACCTCGCCCTCCTGTGATCTGACACATGAACTATCCTTTCCCCCTGGCCTGGCTGCACCTCACTCGTGTACGGTGACTCACCACGTGCAGATTCCGACTCTATACCAGCCTCTAAGGTACATGCACTGTATGTATTTGATCTGGTGGCTGTGAGTATCAGACCAAATGATGGGGCTTCACCATCAGTGCTCTTCTGCTGCTCTCTTTCTGTCTCTGGAACTGCTGTGACTGGGAAGTTGGCAGTATTGGGCTATCATTGGAAAGTATAAAATCAGAAGGGGAGGTTTGAGGTGAAGGATCGGGGGTGGAATGGAATGCAGGAAGTCCATGGTCTTACCATCTGCAGCTTGTACATCAACATTTCTCAAGTTTACCAGTTCTGATGAGGGGTCACAGACCTGAAACATTAACTCTGTTTCTCTCCACACCGATGCTGCTAGATCCATTGAGTATTTCCGGCACTTTCTGTTCAGGTACACAGCTGTGCCCCATCGCCCAACTTACCTCGGTCCTTTTTTAGCTTAAATTTGCATTACTGGACATCCTCAGATATTCCATTGAGAATAAAATCATAATTCCCATCATACACCTCGAAAATCCTTACGATGTCCGTCTCCCCAGGTGTGCCTGTTTTTCTTCTCTACCAGGTTATCAATTGACTAGTTCCTGTGATATGCTAGTGACATTGTATTTCTGGCTTTATTTATTCAAAACTCTCTGAAAGTACCCCCCCCTCCCCCAACAACACCACCGCCCACGCTCTCAGTGATGAACACGCACGTTTGATTGAGTATAAATTCTCTTTGTTGCCAAATGTCCTACCCATTCTCAGCAATGATCGCTCAACTGAGTTTATTATTTCTCACAAACCAAGTAAACCAAGCCTATCATCCCGATGTCTCTGTTCCCTCTCCTACACCACAGTAAGGTCTGATCTAGGGTCGGAGATTACCCAAAAGGAGGTTCAAATACAGCACAAAATCAGAATAAACATGGTAGAGAAACAATCTGTGACAGATGAGAAAGGCTTTCTGGCTGTGGATTAGATTTTAGAAGCTATTATTAAAGATTTTATAGCAGGGCAGGTAGAAAAATTTAGAGTGATCAGGTAGAGTCAACATGTTTTTGTGAAAGGGAAATTATGTTCTCCCAATTAACTGGAGTTCTTTGAAGAAGTAACATGTGCTTTGGCTAAAAGGGAACTGGTGGATGTACTGTACAAAGATTTCCAGAAGGTATTTGATAAGGTGCCACATCAAAAGTTATTGCGGAAAATAAAAGCTCATGGTGAAGGGGGTAACATACTGGCATGGATAGAAGATTGGTTAGCTAACAGGAAACAGAGAGCAGGCATAAATGGTTAATTTTCTGGTTGGCAGGATGTAACGAGTGGTGTGCCACAGAGATCAGTGCTGAGTCCTCAACCTTTTTGTATATAAATGACTTGGATGAACGGACCAAGGGTGTGGTTGCTAAATTTGTTGATGACACAAAGATCTGAAGGGGACATAAGGAGGCTACAAAGGGACATAGATAGATTGAGTGAGAATGCAAAGATCTGGGAAATGGAGTAGAATGTGGGGAAATGTGAAATTGTCCATATTGGTAGGAAATAAAACTAAGCATATTATCTGAATGGTGAGGCATTGCAGAACTCTATGATGCAGGAGTATCTGGGTGTCCTGGTGCATGAATTGCATAAGGTTACTTGTTTTAGTTTTTTTATGTTTTAGAGATACAGCACTGAAACAGGCCCTTCGGCCCACCGAGTCTGTGCCGACCATCAACCACCCATTTATACTAATCCTACACTAATTCCATATTCCTACCACATCCCCACCTGTCCCTATATTTCCCTACCACCTACCTATACTAGGGGCAATTGCTAATGGCCAATTTACCTATCAACCTACAAGTCTTTGGCTTGTGGGAGGAAACCGGAGCACCCGGAGGAAACCCACGCAGACACAGGGAGAACTTGCAAACTCCACACAGGCAGTACCCAGAATTGAACCCGGGTCGCTGGAGCTGTGAGGCTGCGGTGCTAACCACTGCGCCACTGTTTATATTATCAGGAAAGATAATATAATGTTATCATTTATTGTGAGTGGAATTGAATACAAAGGTAGGGAGAGCATTGGTGAGACAGTATCTGGAGTTCTGTGTACAGTAATGGTCTCCATATTTCAGGAAGGATGTAAATGCGTTGTAAGCAGTTCAGAGAAGGTTTATTAGACTAATATGGGTGGACTGCCTTATGAGGAAAGGCTGGACAGGCTAGGCTTATATCAGCTGGAGTTTAGAAGAGTAAGGGGCGACTTGATTGAAACATTTAAGATTCTGAGCATGGGATAGAGAAAGTGAGGGTGACAGAGAGAGAGAGCGAGAGAGACAGAGAAAGAGAGAGAGAGAGAGAGAGAGAGAGAGAGAGAGAGAGAGAGAGAGAGAGAGACAGCTGAGCTCATCGACTGCTGAAACCCTCAACCTTGCCTTTGTTACCTCGAGATTTGACTATTCTAACACACTCCTGGCTTGTCTCCCACATTCTACTCTCTGTAACCTTGTGGTTATCCAAAACTCTGCTGCCATCTTCTAATTTACACTAAATTCTGTTTACCCAACATCTCTGTGCTCACTGACCTACATTGGCTTTTCGTCCAGTAACACCTTAATTTTAATATTCCAACCATGCGATAGAATTGGTGGCACACTGGTTAGCACAACAGCCTCACAGCTCCACCAACACTGGTTCGAATTTGCCTGTGTGCAGTTTGCAAGTTCTCCCTGTCACCGCGTGGGTTTCTGCAGGGTGCTCTGGTTTCCTGACAGCCAAAGACTTGCAGGTTGATAGGTACATTGGCCATTGTAATTTATCCCAAGTGTAGGTAGGTGGTAAGAGAATGGTGGGGATGTGTTACGAATAATGGGATTAATGCAGGTTGAGTATAAATGGGTGGTTGTTGGTCAGCACAGACACAGTGGGCCGAAGGGACTGTTTCAGTGCTGTGTCTCTGCGACAAAATCCCTCCACAGCCTCGTCCCTCTCATTACCCCAATCGCCTGTCCATTTCCAATATTCCTGAAACGTGTTCATCTTAAAGTGTTGTGCTAATTCCCTTTTTAAAGTGAGTTTCTTTCCCTCTGTTTCTCTCCCTGACCACACATTTCATCTCTCCAGCTCCACTGGTGCTGTGGAAATTTGGATCCATTAAATGGTGTGAGCTGCACTGCCGGTCACATCCAGCACATTGTGCAGGAATCAGGCTGGCCGGGGTGCTAGTGTGGGTGTAACTTGTGTGTGTCTGTAGTGTGAGGAGGGAATTGAATATGATGTCAATCAGCCATTCCAGCAGCTTTGATGTGTGACTTTGAAACCTGGTCAGTGCATGTCCGCTGACCGCCTGTGTTAGTCACTCTCAGCTGAACATACATTCAGCAGCACGAGGAACCCCCTCCAGTGTTATTTAAAAGGACCAGGCATAAAACTTACAGGTGAGGGACTTTAGACTTACTTCTGCTATTGTAAAGTTAGTGGAGGTGCTGTGGATGGTTTTCTGGGGGTTTTGTTGTGAGCTGCTGAAGACATTCAGGGAGGACAGAGAATTTGGTGACCCAACTCTGGACGAGGTATGGGGACTGTAGTTACAGTGTCTCTCGGTCTGTAACATGATCAACAAATGGAGCAGAGGCTGCAGAGAGGGGAAGCTCTGTGAAGAGGGAGGAGGAGGGGGCTCTGCACTACCCACCCCGGGTTTTCCAAGAGCAGTTTTCCTACCTACACCTAACCCAGGAGCGGTGTGTGAGGTGACTCTGATTCAATAAGGAGCTGGTCAGAGAGCTGTGTCACCTCCTGTAACACAACCTGGAGCCTCACACCAGGGTGAGGACGGAGCTGTCAGTGGCCGTTAAGGTCACAGTTTCATTGAACGTCTATGTATCTGGAACTTCCCAGGCAGGAGCAGGAGACATATCCAACGTAGAGTCATGGAGAGTGATGGAGTCATTTACAACACAGAAGGAGGCCATTCGCCCCCTCCATGCCAGCTCTCTGTGGAACAATCCAGTCATTCCCACTCTTCCGCTCAATCCCCTATCTCTGCAAGTTCGTTTCCTTCCGGTGTCCATCCAGTTTCCTTTTGAAATCATTGATTGTCTCGGCTTCCACCAGCCTCATGGGCAGTGAGTTCCAGCTCATTACCATCCACTGTGTAAAAAAGTTCTTCTTCATATTCCCCCTGTATCTGTTACCCAAAACCTTCCATCTGTGTCCCCTAGTCTGTGCTTCATCAGTTAATGGGAACAGTTTTTCCTTGTCTATCTTATCTAAACCTGTCAAAATCATGAGGGGTCTGGACAGATTAGGTGGGGAGAAACTGTTCCCACTTGTCAAAGGATCAAAAATGGATGGGCACAGATTTAATGTAATTGTTTAAAGAAAACAATGTGAACATGAGGAAAACATTTTTGTACAGTGAGTGGTTAGGTTCTGGATTGCACTGTTTGAGAGTGTGATGGAGGCAGGTTCACTTCAGGCATTGGAAAGGGAATTATATAGTGACCTGATAAGGAATAATGTACAGGGTTATGGGAAATAGACACTAAGTGAATTGCTCACTCAGTGAGCCGGTGCAGATATGATGGGCAGAATGGCCTCCTTCTGTGCTGCAATAAATCTGTGATTTTCTGTGATTCTGTCACAATCTTGCACACTTCCAGTAAATATTCCCGCAATCTTCTTTACTCCAGGGAGAACAATCCCAGTTTTTTCCAGACTAACCTTGTTGCTAAAATCCCCCATCCCTGGAACCATTCTGGTAAATATCCACTGCACCCTCTCAATGGCCCTCACATCCTTCCTAAAGTGTGGTGAACAGAACTGGTCACAGTACCCCACTTGGGGCCGAACCAGAGCTGTATACATTTTAAGCATAACTTCCCTGCTTTTGTACTCTATGCCTCTATTTATGAATCCCGAGGTCTCATATGCTTTGTCATCACTCTGTCAATATGTCCTGCCACCTTCAAAGATTTATACACATCCACACACAGGTCCGTCTGTTCCTGCACATACTGAAGAACTGTACCATTCTGTCTGCATCGCCTGACACTATCCCTTCTGCCAAAATTCATCACCTCACACTCCTGTGTATTAAATTCGATCTGCCACTTCTCTGCCCATTCTGCCTTTCTATCCGTGTCCTGTTGCAGACAGTTTGTATCATCCTCACTGCTTGCCTGTCCTCCAAATTTGGTATCATAGGCAAATTGTGAGACTCCACTCTGAATTCCAAGATCGAAGTCATTTATGTATAGCAAAAAAAAGCAGAGGTCCTAGCACTGATCCTCGGGGAACACCCATTACCTACCATTCTCCAGTCTGAAAAACAAACATTTCAAACATTTCTCTGTTTTCTGTGCTGAAGCCAATTTTTGATTCAATTGGACACCGACCCTTCAATTTCATGAAGCTCAGTTTTGTTCACCAGCCTTTTATGTGGC
Source organism: Heterodontus francisci (assembly GCF_036365525.1). Lineage (NCBI taxonomy): Eukaryota > Metazoa > Chordata > Chondrichthyes > Heterodontiformes > Heterodontidae > Heterodontus > Heterodontus francisci. Next base: position 453,623 of record NW_027141699.1, read on the forward strand.
ACCTTATCAAACGCTTTTAAAAAAACATTTATAAACAGCATCCACCACATTCCCTTCATCATTGTTATCTGATACATCATCAAACAATTCTATTAGATTAGTAAAGCATGATCTTCCTATTAAAAAAATCCATGCTGACAATCCTCAATTAACTCAAACCTCTATAAGTGTGTGTTGATAGTGTCTTCCCTTGACTATTGTTTCTAAAACCTTACTCACCACTGATATTAAACTAACTGATCAGTAGTTACGAGGCCTGTGTGTTGTCCATTGATAATTCAGTGAGGTGAGGGTGACCATCTATCTCATCATTTTCTCCCTCATCAGGGAGAAGCTGGATGAGAGATCCAGTGGCTTTGTCAGGATAGCGGGATTCCTGATGGTGTAGGTTGCTCTGCGGGGCCCCCATATCAACAGGGAGAGGTACAGGGACTGAAAGAACTCTCACTCCATTAATGTACAGTTGGTGTGTGAGCATGTCCATTAACCTGGCAGCAGCCATCATACCTTCATTCTGAAGCTGTCAGCCGGTCCCAACACTTCGGGGCTCCATGCAGCACCAGAATGTGGTTCACCGGAGATAAATAAACCCCCCTCTAGACACCGCTCATGTTTCTACATCCTCAAACCACCCCCACCGCCAACCATCCTCACACAATTAACATGTGTATAATGTGAGCAATGGAGTCACCAGGAACATGGTGGAACAGACCATCGGTGTGATGAAGCAATGTTTCTGATATCTGAACCGCTCGGGGCGAGCCCTCCAGTACACACTGGAGCAGGTGTCAAAGTTCATGGTGTTCTGCTGCACCATTCACATCATCACCATCATGAGGACACAGGCATTGGCATCAGGAATCCGGAGGCTACCTCAGGAGGAGGAGGCAGGAAGGATATTTCCTGGATGCCTTCCAGCCGGACAGGCTGTCGTAGAGACCCTGCTAAGATTCGAGCTCCCATAGGACAACTTCCCTTTCCCTCCATGGATCCCCCATTCTCCACCATTACACCCATCTGAGACGCCTCATCACAGCGTCCCCTTGGTCACCATCCTGCTATGAAACAATCAGAATTAATACATTACAGAAGGACCAATTCAGCTTTTCGTGTCTGCACTGGCTCTCTGAATGAACAATTCACCGAATGCCGTTCCCTGCATTCTCCATGTAACCTGCACACTCTTCCTTCTCAGATTAAAGTCTATTCAGCTTCAGTTGAACCTGCCTCCACCACACTCTCAGGCAGTGCATTCCAGACCCTGTTTCACTGTGTGAAAAAAGCTTTTCCTCTTGTCGTCTTTGCACCTTTTACCCATGACTTTAAATCTGTGCCCTCTCGTTCTTGATCCTTTCACGAGTGGGAACAGTTTCTCTCTGTCTACTCTGTCCAGACACATCATGATTTTTGAAACCTCTAATAAATCAAATCTCAGCCTTCTGCAAGGAAAACAGTCCTAACTTCTCCAATCTATCTTCATAACTGAAATTCCTCATCCTGGGAATCATTCTCGTGAATCTTTTCTGCACTCTCTCCAATGCCCTCACGTCTTTTCTCAAGTGTGGTGTCCAGAACTGGATGTAATACTCCAGCTGAGGCCGAAGTAGCGTCTTATGCAAGTTCAATATAGCATCCTTGCTCTTGTACTCTATGTCCCTATTAATAAAGCCTAGGGGATTATATGATTTATTAAATGCTCACTCAACCTGTCCTGCCACCTTCAATGACTTATGCACGTATACACCCAGGTCGATCTGCTCCTTCACCCCCTTTAGAATTGTAACCTTTATTTTACATTGTCTCTCCATGTTCTTCCTACCAAAATGAATCACTTCACGTTTCTCTGCATTGAACTTCACCTGCCACCTGTCTGCCCATTCCAGCAACATTGCAATGTCCTTTTGAAGTTCTTCACTATCCTCCTCACAGTTCACAATGCTTCCAGTTTCATATCATCTGTAAACTTTGAAATTGTTGCCTGTACACCAAGTTCTAGGTCATGAATATATATCAGGAAAAGAAAGGATCCGAACACTGATCCCTGGGGAACTCCACTGCAAACCTTCCTCCAGCCTCAAACACGTCTATTAACCACTACTCTTTGTTTTCTGTCACTCAGCTAATTTCGTATCCATGTTGCAACCCCTGTCCCTTTTATTCCGTGAGCTGCAAGTTTGCTCACAGGTCTGTTGTGTGGCACTGTGTTAAAATGTTTTTGCACGCAGTGAGTGGTTAAATGTCTGGAATGCACTGCTTGAGTGTGGTGGAGGCAGGTTCCATTGAAACTGAATAGACTGTCATATGAAAATCCATGTTTACCACATCAACAGCATTACCCTTATCAACTCTCTCTGTTACCAGCTCAAAAATCTCCAGCAAGTTAGTTAAACATGATTTTCCCTGAAGAAATCCATGCTGGCTTGCTTAATTAACTCGCATATATCCATGTGATTATTGATTTTGCCCAAAATTATTTTTTCTGGAAGTTTTCCCACCACTGTAGTTAAACTGACTGGCCTGTTGTTGCTGGGTTGATGTTTACACCCTTTTTTGATCAAGGGTGTAACGTTTACAATTCTCCAGTCCTCTGGCATCACCCCGAGTCCAAGGAAGACTGAAAATTTATGTCCAGTGCCTCTGTGATTTTCACCCTCACTTCCCTCAGTATCCTTGGATGCATCCCATCTGGTCCTGGTATTTTATCCACTTTAAGTACAGACAGCCTATCTAATACTTCCTCTTTATCAATTTTAAACCCCACTAGTGTCTGACTTACCTCCTCTTTCAACATTGCCTGGGTTGCATCTTAGAACCATAGAAAGTTTATGGCACAGAGAGAGACCACTTGGCCCATCGTGTCTATGCTGTCTGAAAAACGATCCATCCATTCCGATCCTAACTTCCAGCATTTGATTGATTACAGCACTTGAGGTGCCTATCCTTTTGAATGAGTTGTGCGTTTCTGCCTCAACTACCCTTTCGGACTGTGAGTTCCAAACTCCCACCACCCGCTGGGTGAAAAATAAAATCCGCAGCTCACTTATAACCTTCCTACCAATCACTTTAAGTCTATTCCCCCTTGTCACTGACCTCTTTGCTAAGGTGAATAGACCCTTCACCTCCACTCTAACCAGGCCCCTCAACATTTTGTACATTCCAATCAGATTTCCCCTCAGCCTTCTCTGTTCCAAGGAGAACAAGCTCAGCCTATCCAATCTTTCCTCATAGCTGCACCTTTCCAGTCCTGGCAACATCCTCATAAATCTCCTCATACCCTCTTTAGTGCAATTACATCCTTTCTGTAATGAGGTGACCAGAACTGCACACAGTACTCAAGTTGTGGCCTAAGCAATGAGTATTACTGTTCCAGCATAACCTCCCTACTCTTATATTCTATACCTCGGCTAATAAAGGAAAGGATTCCGTATCTTCTTCCTTGTTAAAGACAGATGCAAAGTATTTATTTAGTACCTCAGCTATGCCCTCTGCCTCCATGTGTAAATCCCATTTCTGGTGCTGAGTCAGCCCCATTCCTCCTTTTACTACCCTTTTTACTATTTATATGTTTGCATAAAACATTGGAATTTTCTTTTATGCTAGCTGCCAGTCTCTTTTCATGCTCTCTCTTTGCTTCTGTTATTTGCGTTTTCACTTCCCCTCTGGACCCTCTATATTCAGCCTGGTTCTCAATCGAATTTTCTACCTGGCCTCTGTCATAAGTTTGAACATCGGTGAATAACTTTCTCAACTTTTCGTGCGACCTTCAAAGATCTGTGCGAATACACTCCAAGTTGTTCTGTTCCTGTCTCCTCATTTAAACAATACCCATTTGTTTATATTGCCTTCCCTTACACCTTCTGCAAAAACATATCACTTCACACTTCACAGTGTTAAATTACATCTGCCATGTTCCTCCCCATTTCACCAGTCAGTCTCCATCATCCTGAAGTCTGTTACTATCCTTCTCACTGTGTATTAACATTTCCAACTTTCCTGTCATCTGGAAACTTCCCTCTGTACACAAGCCCATTGCATTAACATACAGCAACAGTAATCCCAACAGTGACCGTGGGGAACCCCACTGTGTACTTCCCTCCAGACTGAACAATAACCATTCTCCACTACTGCCTGCTTTCTGTCAGCGAGCTAATTTCCTGCATGCTGCCATTGAAAATAAAAGACTTTCATTGATGTAGCGCCTTGAATGACGACTGCATGTCCCAAAGTGATTTACAACACTTGTAATGTAGGAAACAGGGCAGACAATTTCTGCACAGCAAGATCCCAGAAGCAGCAATGTGATCATGATCAGATCTGTTTTTGTGATGCTGATTGAAGGAGAAATATTGACCAGGACACCGGGAATAATTCCCCTGCTCTGCGTCTACATAGTGCGGTGGGATCTTTAACATCCACCTGAGAGGGCAGACTGCAACTTTGTTTAAAGTTTCATTCGATAGACTGCACCTCTGACAGTGCAGCACACCCTCAGTACTGCACTGCAATGTCAGCATTGATTCTTGTGATCAAGTCCTGCAGTGACACTTGATCCTAGAGGCCTGTGACTGAAAGGGGAGAGAGATACAAACTGAGTCACGGCTGACATTGGTCCTTTAATCGCATGTGTTTCCAATATGGCAACATGGCTGTTATTAGAATTAGAATTAGAACATTACAGCGCAGTACAGGCCCTTCGGCCCTCGATGTTGCGCCGACCTGTGAAACCATCTGACCTACACTATTCCATTTTCATCCATATGTCTGTCCAATGACCACTTAAATGCCCTTAAAGTTGGCGAGACGACTACTGTTGCAGGCAGGGCGTTCCACGCCCCTACTACTCTCTGAGTAAAGAAACTACCTCGAAGATCTGTCCTCTATCGATCACCCCTCAACTTAAAGCTATGTCCCCTCGTGTTTGCCATCACCATCCGAGGAAAAAGACTCTCACTATCCACCCTATCTAACCCTCTGATTATCTTATATGTCTCTATTAAGTCACCTCTCCTCCTCCTTCTCTCCAACGAAAACAACCTCAAGTCCCTCAGCCGTTCCTCGGAAGACCTTCCCTCCATACCAGGCAACATCCTAGTAAATCTCCTCTGCACCCTTTCCAAAGCTTCCACATCCTTCCTATAATGTGGTGACCAGAACTGCACGCAATACTCCAGGTGCGGTCTCACCAGAGTTTTGTAAAGCTGCAGCATGACCTCGTGGCTCCGGAACTCGATCCCCCTACTAATAAAAGCTAACACACCATATGCCTTCTTAACAGCCCTATTAACCTGGGTAGCAACTTTCAGGGATTTATGTCCCTGGACACCAAGATCTCGCTGTTCATCTGCATTACCAAGAATCTTCCCATTAGCCCAGTACTCTGCATTCCTGTTACTCCTTCCAAAGTGAATCACCTCACACTTTTCCGCATTAAACTCCATTTGCCATCTCTCAGCTCAGCTCTGCAGCCTATCTACGTCCCTCTGTACCCTACAACATCCTTCGGCACTATCCACAACTCCACCGACCTTCGTGTCATCCGCAAATTTACTAACCCACCCTTCTACACCCTCATCCAGGTCATTTATAAAAATGACAAACAGCAGTGGCCCCAAAACAGATCCTTGCGGTACACCACTAGTAACTAAACTCCGGAATGAACATTTTCCATCAACCACCACCCTCTGTCTTCTCTCAGCTAGCCAATTTCTGATCCAAAGCTCTAAATCACCTTCAATCCCATACTTCTGTATTTTCTGCCATAGCCTACCGTGGGGAACCTTATCGAACGCCTTACTGAAATCCATATACACCACATCCACTGCTTTACCCTCATCCACCTGTTTGGTCACCTTCTCAAAAAACTCAATAATGTTTGTGAGGCTCGACCGACCCTTCACAAAACCGTGCTGACTATCGCTAATGAACTTATTCTTTTCAAGATGATTATAAATCCTGTCTCTTATAACATTTTCCAACATTTTACCCACAACCGAAGTAAGGCTCACAGCTCTATAATTACCAGGGCTGTCTCCACTCCCCTTCTTGAACAAGGGGGCAACATTTGCTATCCTCCAGTCTTCCGGCACTGTTCCTGTCGACAATGACGACATAAAGATCAAGGACAAAGGCTCTGCAATCTCCTCCCTGGCTTCCCAGAGAATCCTAGGTTAAATCCCATCTGGCCCAGGGTACTTATCTATTTTCACACTTTCCAAAATTGCTAACACCTCCTCCTTGTGAACCTCAAATGCATCTAGCCTAGTAGTCTGAATCTCAGTATTCTCCTCGACAACATTTTCTTTCTCTACTGTAAATACTGACGAAAAATATTCGTTTAACGCTTCCCCTATCTCCTCTGATTCCGCACACAACTTCCCACTGCTATCCTTGATTGCCCCTAATCTAACTTTAGTCATTCTTTTATTCCTGATATACCTATAGAAAGCCTTAGGGTTTTCCTTGATCCTATCCGCCAATGACTTCTCGTGTCCTCTCCTTGCTCTTCTTAGCTCTCCCTTTAGATCCTTCCTGGCTCGCTTGTAACTCTCAAGCGCCCTAACTGAGCCTTCACGTCACATCCTAGCATAAGCCTTCTTCTTCCTCTTGACAAGTACTTCAACTTCTTTAGTAAACCACGGCTCCCTCGCTGGACAACTTATTCCCTGCCTGACAGGTACATACTTATCAAGGACACGCAGTAGCTACTCCTTACCGAATTGTGATCACTATCACCAAAGTGCTCACCTACATCTAAATCGAACACCTGGCCGGGTTCATTACCCAGTACAAAATCCAATGTGGCATCGCCCCTGGGTGGCCTGCCTACATACTGTGTCAGAAAACCCTCCTGCACACACTGGACAAAAACTGACCCATCTAAAGTACTCGAACTATAGTATTTCCAGTCAATATTTGGAAAGTTAAAGTCCCCCATAACAACTACCCTGTTACTCTCGCCCCTGTCGAGAATCATCTTCGCTATCCTATCCTCTACATCTCTGGAACTATTCGGAAGTCTATAGAAGACTCCCAACAGGGTGACCTCACCTCTCCTGTTTCTAACCTCGGCCCATATTACCTCAGTAGACGAGTCCTCAAACGTCCTTTCTGCCGCTGTAATACTCTCCTTGATTAGCAATGCCACACCCCCCCCCTCTTTTGCCATCTTCTCTGTTCTTACTGAAACATCAAAATCCCGGAACCTGCAACATCCATTCCTGCCCCTGCTCTACCCATGTCTCCGAAATGGCCACTACATCGAGATCCCAGGTACCAACCCATGCTGCAAGCTCACCCACCTTATTCTGGATGCTCCTGGCGTTGAAGTAGACACACATTAAACCAGGTTCTTGCTTGCCTGTGCCCTCTTGCGTCCTTGTCACCTTATCCCTGACCTCACTACTCTCAACATCCAGTACACTGGAACTACAATTTAGGTTCCCATTCCCCTGCTGAATTAGTTTAAACCCCCCCCGAAGAGCACTAGCAAATCTCCCCCCCCCCCCCCAGGATATTGGTATCCCTCTGGTTCAGATGAAGACCATCCTGTTTGTAGAGGTCCCACCTACTCCAGAAAAGCCCCAATTATCCAGGAAACCAAAACCCTCCCTCCTGCACCATCCCTGCAGCCACGTGTCCAACTCCTCTCTCTCCCTATTCCTCGCTTCGCTATCACGTGGCACGGGCAACAACTCAGAGGTAACAACTCTGTTTGTTCTCGCTCTCAGCTTCCACCCGAGCTCCCAGAATTTCTGTCTTAAATCCCCATCTCTCTTCCAACCTATGTCGTTGTTATGTGGTACTTTCTCAAACGCATGTTGAAAGGATCGGAATATTGTGAAAGTACAGGCAGAAGCAATCATAGAATCATAGAATAGATTAGACTGAATGAGGTCATTCGGCCCATCATGTCTGTGCTGACCCTTTCAAAAAGCAATCCAGTTAGTCCCACTCCCTGGCTCATTCACTATATTCTTGAATTTCTTTCTGCTTCGGATATTTATCCAATTCCCTTTTGGGATCTATTATTGAATCTGTATTCATCAGCCTATCAGACAGTGCCTCCCAAATCCAAACCACTCAGAAACAAAAATCCTCTTATCTGCTTCTTTTACTAATCGCCTTAAATCTGTGTCTCTGGTTAACGGCCCCTTGGAAAGTGGAAACAGTTTCTCTTTATTTAATTTATCTGAACCCTTCCTAATGTTAAACACCTCAGTCAAATATCCTCTGAAAGTTCCCTGCTCTAAGCAGAACAACCCCAGCTGCACAACTGTAATCCCTCATGCCTGGACAAATTCTCGGAAAACAGTTCTGTACCCTCTCCGAAGGCTTCATGTCCTTCCTAAAGTATGGTTCCCAGTATTCGACACAAGACTCCAGGTGCAGCTGAACTAGTATTTTATATATGTTTTACATAATGTCCTTGCTTTTGTTCTTTTTGCCTCTATTTATAAACCCTAGGATCCCATATATTTATTAACTGTCTAGTTAAACTTTCCTGCCACCTTCAAAGATTTGTGTACACACACCCCAAGTGTCTCTGTTATTTCACCACCTTTATAGTTGTACCATTTAACTTGTATTGTCTCTCCTCATTCATAATTTCAAAATGTATTACCTCACACATCTGCAATGTCAATTAAATATTGAGAAGATTGAAGTCATTGTTTTCTGTCTCTGCTCCAAACATTTCCTAGTTACACACTCCATTCCTCTCCTTTGTAAATGTTTGAGACTAACCGAAACTGTTCTCAAACTTGGTTACATAGTTCACCTTGAGATGCCTTGAGATGAGTTTCCTACCAAATATTCACACCATCAGTAAAACGGCCTATCTCCACCCTTGGTGGAGTTGCATGCTGGTTAAAGAGGAAATGAAAGCAATAGTGAGGCAGGATATTAGATCTGACGATGTCGAATATGTATGGGTAGAGCTGAGAAACACTAAGGGGCAAAAAACCTTCGGGGGGTTGTATATAGACCCCCAGACTGTAGTGCTGAATTTGGGAATGGCATTGAACAGGAAATTAGAGATGCATGCGATAAAGGAACATCTGTAATTATGGGTTTCTTGAATCTGCATATAGATTGGGCAAATTAAATTGGTCACAATACATTGTGGAGGAATTCCTGGAGAATATACGGAATGGTTTTCAGGATCAATTCTTTGAAGCACCAACTGGAGAACAGGCCATCCTAGACTGGTTATTGTGCAATGAGAGAGGAATAATTAACAATCTAGTTGTTCGAGATCCCTTGGGGATGAGCGACCATGATATTATAAAATCCTTCATCACGATGGAGAGTGACCTAGTTGATTGTGAGATTAGGGTCGTGAATCTTAATAATGTAAGCTACGAAGGTATGAGGCATGAATTCACTGAAAGAGATGACCCTGGATAGGCAATGGCAAACATTCAAAGAGGACATGGATAAACTGCAACAATTGTTTACTCCTGTCTGGCGAAAAATTAAAACGAAAAAGGGAGCCAAATCATGGCTTACAAGGAGAATTAGAGATAGCATTAGATCCAAGGAAGTGGCAAATACATTTTCCAGGAAAAAACAACAGACCTGAGGATTGGGAGCAGTTTAAAATTCAGCAAAGGAGCACCAAGGGATTGTTGAGAAGGGGAAAATGGAGTACGAGAGTAAGCTTATGGGTAACATAAAAACTGACTGTAAAGGTATGTGAAGCGGAAAATATTGGCGAAGACAAATGTAGGTCCGTTACAGTCAGAAACAGGGGAATGCATTCTGGGAGACAAAGAAATGGCTGACCAACTAAATGCAAACTTTAGTTCTGTCTTCACAAAGGAGGACACCAATATAATCCCAGAAATGTTGGTAAATACAGGGTTGAGTGAGAGAGAGGAACTGAAAGAAATCAGTGTTAGTGGAGAAATGGTGTTGGGGAAGGCGATGGTATTGAAGGCCGATGAATCCCCAGGGCCTGGTAATCTGCATCCCAGAGTACTTATGGAAGTGGCCCTAGAAATAGTGGATGCATTGGTGGTCATCCTCCAAGATTCTATGGACTCTGGAACAGTTCCTACAGATTGGAAGGTAGCTAATGTTACCCCACTATTAAAAATGGGAGGTAGAGAGAAAGCAGGGAATTATAGACCATTCAGCCTGACATCGGTCGTGGGGAAAATCCTGGAGTCCATTATTAAATATTTTGCAGCAGAGCACTTAGAGAACAGTAGAATCGGGAAGAGTCAGCGTGGATTTATGAAAGGGAAATCATGCTTGATAAGACTGCTAGAATTCTTCGAGGATGTAACTGGTAGAATTGATGAGGGGGAGCCAGTGGATGTGGTTTATTTGCACTTTCAGAAGGCTCTCGACAAAGTTCCACGTAAGGGATTAGCATGTAAAATTAAAGCACATGGGATTGGGGGGAGTGTATTGCGATGGATAGAAAATTGGTTGGCAGACAGGAAAGAAAGCATTGGAACAAACGGATCTTTTTCTCAATGTCAGACAATGATTAGTGGGGTACCGCAGGGATCGAAGCTAGGACATCAGTTATTCACAATATATATTAATGATTTAGATGAGGAAACTAAATGTAATATCTCCAGATTTGCAGCTGATACAAAATTGAGTGTGAGAGTAAGTTGTGAGGAGGATGCAGAGAGGCTTCAGGGTGATTTGGACAAGTTGAATGAGTGGGCAAATGCATGGCAGATGCAGTACAATGTGGATAAATGTGAAGTTATCCACTTTACGAGCAAAAACAGGAAGGCAGATTATTATCTGAACGGCTACAAACTGAGAGAGGGGAATACGCAGCGAGACCTGGGTGTTCTCGTACACCAGTCACTGAAGGTGAGCATGCAGGTGCAACAGGCGGTAGAAAAAGGAGAATGTATGTTGGCCTTCATAGAGACAGGATTCGAGTACAGGAGCAGGGATGTTTTACTGCAATATACAGGGCCTTGGTGAGGCCGCACTTGGAATATTGTGTGCAGTTTTGGTCTCCTTATCTGAGGAAGGATGTTCGTGCTATAGAGGGAGTGCAGTAGAGTTTTACCAGACTGATTCCTGGGGTGGTAGGACTGTCGTATGAGGAGAGATTGAGTCGGTTAGGACTGTGTTCACTGGAATTCAGAAGAGTGAGGAGGGATCTCATCGAAACCTACAACATTCTAACGGGACTTGACAGGGTAGATGCAGGAAGGATGTTCCTGATGTTGGGGGAGTCCAGAGCCAGGGGTCATAGTCTAAGGATACGGGGCAAAACTTTGGTCAGTACTGAGATGAGGAGAAGTTTCTTCACCCAGAGAGGTGTAAGCCTGTGGAAATCTGTCATCACGCCCATATCCAAGGGGGATTGGAAGATTCTGGCCAGTGCCTCGGCTATTTCCACCATTCCCTCCCTCAGCGAACCTCATACATTCCATCCAGACTGGGTAAATGTTCAAATTTATTGTGGTACAAAAAGAGTTGGATTGAAAAGGGTTAACTGAATCTGTTTGTTCCGTGACTGTACATAATGTCAGTCTCCATGGACCCTAATTGTGTTTTCCATCTTCTATTAATAAGGGGCTTCTTTCAATGTGTTATTCCATAGTGTCAGTGGGAGCATCAGCCCCGGCACTAACAGAGATCAGCTGCTCCAGAGAGATAGAGAGAGGATAGATCAGAATCTGAGAACAAAGGACTGGAATGTTACAACAATGGGTCAGAATCTGAGAACAATAGATTGGGATGTTACAACAATGGGTCAGAGTCTGAGAACAATAGATTGGAATGTTACAACAATGGACAGGAGTTTATCCTCGGATCTTTACTCTCTTTCTACATATTATGATTGGATGTCATTAAACTCTCGGATCTATCTCGCACAGAAGATTATTCAATATATTTACTATCCCATCCAGGCTATTATTGGTGTCCCTGGTAAGTCTCTCTATCTAGCTATTAATTCTTTAAACCATGTTTAACTGCATTGCTGCTCCTGTAATTTACTCTGCCCTTCTTGCTGCCGTTGTATGCCTGGTGAATATCTCCAGCTATTAGCTCGATAAACCATTGTCAACTGTATTACAGTTCTTGTCATTTACTCTCTCACCTTTGCTGCTGTTGCTGTCTCTATTTCAGGCTAGGAGATCTGCAAACTCTGTTTCACTGAAATACTGTTCTGTAATGTAACTTTTGGGAAGTCTGAAGCAAGTGTCATTGGTCTCCATCTCAAACTCCATCCCCTATCTGGGAAGCACATACTCCACTCTGCCCAATATCTGAGCTTGTACCAGACAGTTTACAACTTCTGTGTTATATTTAAACCTGAGCTGAGTTCATCTCCATATTCTTTTCATCACCAACCCTGCTGAAAACCATCTCTGTGATATCACCCATCTCCACCTCTGCCTCAGCCCCTCGACTGCGTAAACCCTCATCTGCATCACTGTTAAATACACAGCTGACTATTCCAATTCCATCTTGTTCACCCTCCCAGTTATAAACCTCCATAAACCACAGCCCATCCAGAACTCTGCTGCCTGTATTCGAACTCACACCAAATCCCGATCACCAATCACCCCTGTGCTCACTGATAGCCATTGGCTGCCGGTCTGGCAGCACCATAATTTTAATATTCTCATTCGTGTGTTTGAATCTCTCCATGGCCTCACCCCTCCATGTATTCACTTTCCCTGTCCATTTCTCATATTCCTGCAAATCTTTCGACTTCACTCTTTTTTCAGTTCTCCTTGCAAAGTGAATTTCTTTTTCTGTATGTGTCCCGAGCCAGGATTATAGACTCTGCAGCAAGTCTGCTGCTGACAGTACAGAAGCTGGGATTCATAAAGAGATGTGAATCGCACAGCCGGCCACTTCCAGTGCGGTCTGCACAATATCCCATGCGGGGCAGGGCTCCAGCCCATCGTATCATCTATGTGCTGTTAGCGTGGTCTTCACAGCCGGCCACTTCTACTGTGGCCTGCACACTGTCCCAAGCTGGGCAGGGCTCTAGCTCAATTGTACCTTGTATGTGTTGTTCCTTTGAGGGTGGATTTGAAAGTGATGTCAATGTACCATAGCAGCAGCTTTGATGTACTTCTTTGAAACTTGGTCAGTGAATGTCCAATGACCGCCTGTGTTAGTCACTCTCAGTTGAACATACATTCAAAGGATGAATTTAAAAGGACCAGTCATCCAACTGACAGGTGAGGGGCTTTTGACTTACTTCTGCTATTGTAAAGTTAGTGGAGGTGCTGTGGATGGTTTTCTGGAGGTTGTGTTGTGAGCTGCTGCAGACATTCAGGGAGGACAGAAGATTTGGTGACCCAACTCTGGACGAGGTATGGGGACTGTAGTTACAGTGAAACTGGGTCTGTCACATGAGCAACAAATGGAGCAGAGGCTGCAGAGAGGGGAAGCTCTGTAAAGAGGGAGGAGGAGGGGGCTCTGCACTACCCACCCCGGGTTTTCCAAGAGCACTTTTCCTACCTACACCTAACCCAGCAGCAGTGTGTGAGATGACTCTGATTCAATAAGGAGGTGGTCACAGAGCTGTGTCACCTCCTGTAACACAACCTGGAGCCTCACACCAGGGTGAGGACGGAGCTGTCAGTGGCCGTTAAGGTCACAGTTTCATTGAACGTCTATGTATCGGGATCGTTCCAGGCAGGAGCAGGAGACATATCCAACAGAGAGTGGTAGAAATCGATAGTCATTTACAACACAGAAGGAGGCCATTCAGCCCCTGCATGCCGGCTCTCTGTGGAACAATCCAGTCAGTTCCACTTCCCCGCTCAATTCCCGTATCCCTGCAAGTTCATTTCCTTCAGGTGTCCATCCAGTTTCATTTTGAAATCATTGATTGCCTCAGCTTCCACCACCCTCATGGGCAGTGAGTTCCAGCTCATTACCATCCACTGTGTAAAAAGGTTCTTCCTCATATTCCCCCTGTATCTCATACCCGAAACCTTCCATCTGTGTCCCCTCGGCTGTGTTTCATCAGTTAATGGGAACAGTTTTTCCTTGTCTATCTTATCTAAGTCCATCATAATCATGTACACCTCCATCAAATCTCTCTCAATCTCCTTTACATCAGGAGAACAACTCCATCTTCTCCAAACTCACTTTGTAACTAAACTCCCATCCCTGGAATCATTCTGGTAAAACTCCTCTGCACCCTCTCAGGGCCTTTCACATCCTTCTTGCAGTGTGGTGACCAGAACTGGACACAGTTCTCTAGTTGGTGTCTAACCAAAGCTTTATGAAGGTTCCGCATAACTTCCCTTATTTTGTATCTTTGCCTCTAATGATGAATCCCAATATCTGATATGATTTGCTAAACACCCTCCTAATATGTCCTGGCACCTTCAAAGATCAATAAATATGGAGCCCCAGATCCCTCTGTTCCTGCACAATCATTAGAACTGTGTCATTAAGTCTATATTGCCTTCCTCTTCCAACTGACAAAATAAATCACATCACACTCCTCTTTATTAAGTTCTACCTGCCACTTCTCTGTCCATTCTGCTAGCCGATCTATATCATGTTGCAGGTGGTTTGTGACATCCTCCAAGATTGCAATCATCAGAAAAAATGTAAATTCTACTCATTATTCCAAGATCCATGTCATTTATATGTAGCAAAAAAAAAAGCACAGTATTCCTCGCACTGACCATTGGGAAACATCACTGTCTACCATCCTCCAGTCTGAAAAACAACCATTTAACACATTTCTCTTTTTTCTGTCATTTGGACAATTTTTGATCCAAATGGATGCTAATCCTGAGCTTCAATTTTGTTAACCAAGCTTTTGTGTGGTTGTTCATCAAACAATTTCATAAAATCCATGCATACAACATCCACCACATTCCCTTCATCAACCTTCTCTGATCATCGAAATAAATTCAATTCGTTCAGTCAAGCATGATCTGCCTTTTTAGAAATCCGTGCTGACAATCCTTAAATAACTCAAACCTCTCCAAGTGTGTGTTGACTTTTCCCTGATTATTGCTTCCAAAACCTGACTCACCAATGATGTTAAACTAACTGACCAGTAGTTGCGAGGCCTGTGTGTTGTCCATTGATAATTCTGGGAGGTGAGGGTAACCATCTATGTCATCATTTTTTTCCTCAGCAGGGAGAAGCAGGATGAGTGATCCCGTGGCTTTGTCAGGATAGCGGGATTCCTGATGGTGTAGGTAGCTCTGCGGGGCCCCCATGTCAACGGGGAGAGGTACAGGAACTGAAAGCACTCTCACTCCATTAATGTACAGTTGGTGTGTGTGCCTGCCCAGTACATCATGTTGGTGAATGTCCACTATCCTGGCAGCAGCAAGGATACCTTCAATTTGAAGCAGTCAGCCGGTCCCAATACTCCGGGGCTCCATGCAGAACCAGAATGTGGCTTCTTGGAGGCAAAGGAAACTCCTCTAGACACAGCTCATGTTTCTACACCCCCAAACCACATCCCACCACCAACCAACCTCACAAAATTAACATGGGTATAATGTGAGCAATGGAATCACCAGGAACATGGTGGAACAGACCATCGGTGTGATGAAGCAATGCTTCCGAAGTCTGAACCGCTCGGGTGGAGTCCTCCAGTGCACACTGAAGCAGGTGTCCAAGTTCATGGTGTTCTTTTGCATCCTTCATATCATTACCATCATGAGGACAGTCATTGGCACCAGGAATCCGGAGGCTACCTCAGGAGGAGGAGACATGGAGGATATTTCCTGGATGCCTTCCAGCCGGACAGGTTGTCGGAGAGTCCCTGCTAAGATTCCGGTTCCCATAGGACAACTTCTCTTTCCCGCCATGGATTCCCCATTCTCCACCATTACACCCATCTGATATACCCCATCACAGTGTTTTTTCAGCACAGAAGGAATTATTCAGCCCATAGTGTCTGCACCGGCTCTTCGAATGCACAATTCCCCTAATCCCATTCCCTGCCTTCTTCCCGGAACCCAGCACATTCTTCCTTCTCATATACCAGTTTATTCAGCTTTAGCATGTTCATAGATGTGGTCACCACACTGCTGAAGAGCATGCAGGGAGAGAGGGAATGGGTGATCAGCAGCCAGTCAAAAATTATCAGGCAGGTAGTGCCGGAGACCCATGAGTGAATCTCAGTCTCCAACAGGTATTCAGTTCTGAATACTGAGGAAAGTGACGCTTCACCTGGGGAGAGCAGCCACAGCAAGTCCATGGCACCACGGGTGGCTCAGCCGCAGAGCGGGATACAGGGATGACTGGAAGAGCCATAGTGATAGGTAAGTCAATAGTCAGGGGAACAGACAGGCGTTTCTGTGGCCACAGACGTGAATCCAGGATGGTGTGTTGTCTCCCAGGTGCCAGGGTCAAGGATGTCACTCAGCGACTGCAGATCATCTTGAAGGAGGAGGGGAACAGCCAGAAGTCGTGGTCCACATGGGAACCAACGACATAGGTAGAAAGAGGGATGTGGTCTTGCAGTCAGAATTTAGGGAGCTAGGGAAGAAATTAGCAAGCAGGACCTCAAACATAGTCAAAAAGTAGAATTCGCAAGATTACTCCCAGTGCCAGGTGCAACTTAGTATAGAAATGGAAAGATAAGGCAGACGAATGTGTGGCAGGAAAGATGATGCAGGAGGGAGGGATTCATATTCCTGTGATACTGGGACCTGCTCTGGGGGAGATTGGACCTTTACAGGCCGGACGGGTTGCACGTGAACAGAGCCAGGACTGGGCTCCTTGCGGAACGTTTTGCTAGTGCTGTTGGGGAGGGTTTAAACTAGTTTAGCAGGGAGGTGGGGGACCTGAGGGTAGACTCAGCTGGGACAAAATCAGAAATGAAAATGGAAGGTGGCAAATTAATGGATGAGTCTGGAAGACAGAGGAAATGAGGGTGAGAAAATGAAAAAAAGGTTTGGCAGTGCTCAAGGGTATCTATTTCAATATATGGAGTGTTGCAAATAAAGCAGATGAGCGGAGGGCAAAGATAGACATGTGGCAGTATGATATCATAGTTATTACAGAAACATGGCTTAAGGTGGGACAGGAATGGCAACTCAACGTTCCTTGTTACCGGGTTTTCAGACGCAATAGGGAGGGGGTTAAGAAAAGAGAGGATTGGCAATTCTGGTCAAGGAATCTTTTGCAGCTGTGAGGAGGGATGATATGTTGGAAGGTTCATCAAGTGAGGCCATATCGATTCAGCGAAGGGACCATAAAGGGGCAATCTCACTGCTGGGAGAGTGATCTCGACAGCCAAATAGTCAGAGGGAGATAGAGGAGCAGATAAGTAGGCAAGTCTCTGAGAAGTGCAAGAACAATAGGGCAGTAATAGTAGGTTATTTTAATCACCCCGATGTTAACGAGGATAATTTTAGTATGAAAAGAATTGAGGGAGCAGAATTCTTGAGGTGCATTCAGGACAACATTTTTGTCCAGCATGCAGAAAGTCCAACAGGAGAGAGTGCAGTTTTAGACTTTGTTTTAGGAAATGACGACGGGCAGGTGGATGGAATGTCAGGGGAGAGCATTTTGGTGGGAGTGATCATAATTCAGTCAGTTATAACATAACTATGGAAACGAACAGACATAGAATAGGATTAGAGTTCTCAATTGGTGCAAGGCCAATTTTACTAAACCGAGGAGCGAAAGTGGACTGGAAACAGCGACTTGAAGGTAAATCAGTCTCAGAGCACTGGGAGGCATTCAAATTGGAGATTCAAGGGGTTCAGGGTAAACATGTTCCCACAAAGAAAAAGGGTGAGGCGGCCAAATCTCGAGTCCCATGGATGTCAAGGATCCTATATGGTAAGATAAGACAGAAAAGGGAAGCATATATCCGACACTGAGAACTCAATACTACAGAAAGTTGAGAGGAGTTTAGAAAGTTGAAACACGAAAGAGGTGAGTTTATTATACTTAACAATAAAAAACACATCCACACGAGAATCACACAGAAATAGATTACAGTGTGAGAAGTAAATTTTTGGGTGGATTGGAGTCCAGAATAAATATAAAAATAAAATACTCATTCTGTGAGGTTGGACGATTCGGAGGTCTTCTGGCTGAAGTTGTATTCTTGAAGTCTTTGGCTATTTGAAGTGTCCTTTGTGGCTGGCCCACATGGCTCAGGGATTTCTTGGAGGCAGACTTGTAGGTGTCTTCCTTTCCCTGATGTCTCTGTCTGTAGTAATATATAGACTTGGAGGGACCGCAGTCGGATGTGGTTTTCAAACTTGTGATGTTATCTGAAGAGAAAGAAGGGACACAACCCTTCTGCTTCTGCACAATTTGAAACACTGGCTTGTCTGTCTTTGTCCAGCGGAAACTAACAGCTTTCACAGAGATGTGCAGACGGTCTCATGACTGCCTCATTGTATTCTCTAGACCCTGATAATGAGATTCAAGGTTGGAAACTTGTATCTCCCCAGGGTTCAGGATACCAGTATTTACACTTGGAGGAGTTTGCTCTTTCAAAGTCCGTGTGTCAGGGTGGCCTTGTATGCAATGTTAATGATTGTAAGCTTAGGTAATTCAATCGCTGGAACAAGCCAGTGATTTGGGTCCAGGCTCATCAGACGTGACTCCTGTTGTAGGCCTTGGAATGTGAAAAAGTATTTCAGATGCCAATTGCGGTGGCCATCTTGGCTGCCTGTTTTTTCAAGTTTAATTGTCGGATTTTTCCATTAAATATTTAGTGTAAGTTTCCAATCTATGAATTAAAATTCATCATTTGGCATATTGTGTTATCTTGACACTGCAAATGTGATAATAGGAGCATTTCATTGCAGAATTGTGGGAAGAAATAGATGGAAACACACATTTATTCCCAATAATCACTTCTCAAATTCACACATTAACCTTAGAATTACTGCAGCTGACATTTTCTGTTACAGTTGTGCTGATTTAATTGAGTTGGAGTTTTTTTCTGGGATGGTTATGTGTCGGGTTCGACCCTGGACAAAGTATCAACAGCTACTATATATTTTTTTCTCTCTCCTGCAATGAAACGTTAACCATTCAGGTTCCTGCACCTTGATAATCTTTCTCCCTAAACCGACAGTGAGTAATAAGTAGTTTCTTTAACCCCAGTGAGGCAGCTGAGATTTCCTCTGGGCCTTTGTTCTTACTGAGTTCTGCTTTGAAATTGTTGGGTTTGATTAGATTTGGGTTTGGGATCTGATCATTGGGTTCTTCAGTGGGTAGATCCACACTGAGCTCACTTTTAGCTTTCTGGTGAGGTACACAAGTGCTGGTTACTTGAGGGTATTTTCCCTTCACTTTTCCCTTTACTATGGGGAGGATCCTTTTTTCTAATCTGCCCTATATTCTCTGGGATATTAGTGTTCGCAGATGTCTGTCCAGCTTTCACTGCACTCTCCTGCGGCACTTCGACTAAGTAAGGCATCACCCTCACCATTGGCTTGCATGTTTGGGACCTTTCCTTGCCATTGCATGTTTATATCAATGCTGTTTGCAGCCTATTTAGGGTGCCTCTTGGACCTGCATTTAAGGAGGAGAGTGTGGGGATTAATTTATCTAACATTTCAGGGTTGACTAATCGGAGAATAGGAAATTCCAGTTGGTATTCCTCCTGGCCCTCCTCTAACCTGTCCTCAGGATTCTTTTCAATCCTTCCCTCCTGACTGTCTGACAGATCTGTAGTTGTCTGTCCCCTCCACAGCCTTTACTTTTTTTTTCCTTTGGTCTGGGGTGTCAATTAAATAATTCACCTGACTGTTCCTTTTGCCACTCGATATGGACCACTGAACCGGGATTTCAGGGGTTCCCCCTGCATTGGGAGTAGTAACAATACATGGTCTCTGGGCTGAAATGTTCTAACCTTGACATTTCTTTATGTTTACATTTTCACAGCTGCCTGGGAGATCTTTAGGTGTTCCTGAGCCATTGCACAGGCTCCCCTGAGCCGCTCCCAGAGCATGGAAATGTAGTCTAACACGGAAGACTCATTCCTCTGTCCCAAAAACTTCTCCTTGATTAGTTTAAGAGAACCTCCCACCTCGTGTCCAAAAACTAATTCAAAGAGACGAGAGCCAGTGGAATTATTGGTTAAGTCCCTGATAGGCAACAGGAGAAATCCCAACCCTATGTCACAGTCATGGGGTTTCTCATAGCAGTATGGCCTGATCATTGTTTTTAGGTTCTGGTGGTACCGCTCCAAAGCCCCTTGTGACTGTGGTTGGTAAGCCTTGGACTTTATTTGGGTTATGTCCAGATTACCCATGACCGTTTCAAAAAGATTAGACATAAAATGCTTACCCTGGTCCATCTGGATCTCAGCAGGCAGCCCATATCGGGTAAAGTATTGGGTTAGCCCCTCCACAACTACCTTGGCAGAGATAGTTGTTCCGGAGAATGGTCTCTGGGAATCGGGTCACCACATCCAAAATGGTGAGAAGATACTGGTAATCCCTCTATTGTTTTCAGTGGTTGTCCTGCACAATCCACCAACACTCTGCTGAAGGGTTCCCCAAAAGCTGGTATGGGAATTAGGGGTGTAGGTTTAACTGCAGATTGAGGCTTCCCCACAACCTGGCACGTCTGACCAGTTTTACAGAACTCTACCACATCTTTGTGGAGTTGTGGCCAGTCAAAATGCTGTCTGATGTGGGCTTCGATTTTTCATACACCGACATGTCCAGCCATTGGAAGTTCGTGGGCCATTCTTAATATTTCTTTAAGTGGACCTCAGTGGCACCACTATCTGGTGAACCACTGTCCTCTCTTCATCCGCAGGTCTGTGAGGAGGTCTCCACTTCCTCATCAGCACCTCATTCTTTAAATAGTAGCACTCTGAAACTCCCTCTGCTTCAGTTTTTGTTTGCACAGTCTGTGATATATTTTTAACACTGGGTCCTATTGCTGAGCCTCAACTAAGGAAGATCTGTTTAACACATCCTTTGGGTCCATTACCTTCCGAAAGAAGGTTTCAGACAACCAGCCAGTAGGGTCATCCATCTGCAGTGTCAGTTCAAGGGATTGTTTGGCCATGGACCGAGTCACCACACAATCAGGGAGAATGTCAGGGACCTTCTTCTGTAACTGCTCTTTCTCCCTGACCTCTTTTGATTTCTCGAGAACTACTGGGGAAGCTGCCACCTTTTCCCCTGTCAGATTATTACCTGGGAGTAGGTCGACACATCCACCGGTAAACTAGGTACAATCCCCATGGTTAGCGGTCCTGAAACTAGGTCACACTCCAACTGCACCCGATATAAAAGTATGGACATATACCATCTTCCGATACCATTCACTAACACTCTAGCATTCACTGCACGCTCGGAGGAAGGTCATGCCTTTTCCCAGCAGAAGGGATTGGGTGGCCCCTCTATCCCTCAGTCTGACTACGGGCTTGCTTGCCTCATTGGAGGAGTATGGGAACACTTTTTCTTGGGATACAAATTCCAGGTAACTCTCGGTGATTTTGTTAAGTTTTCCCGCTCTCTCTGTGGTAGGTTTACTGGGTCTGACTGCCGCAGTTAGAGGCACAGTCTGATCTGCCGTGCTTTCCATCGGGGCCCGTTTTCCTGCACTGATCTAGTGGACTCTGATTAATCCTACAGGTTTTCCCCGTCATTTCCATCATTCAGCTCGACGGTGATTGGCCTTATTACAGTGGAAACATACAGATCGTCGGCCATTACTCCTGGTCTCAGTATCGTCCTATTTGGCTTGAGGATGGGCCCCCGTGTGTCCAGCTTTTCCTTCTATCCCATGGCTAGCCGGGATCCAATCATCCTCCTTTTATTCTATGGTCTTCGGGGAGACAAGGGAAGTGTTTCCCTTTGGTGCTAAGGCCTTGTGTACAAGAGAAAATTCATCAGCCTGCAAAGCAACCAGCCTGGCTCTTTCAACCTCTTGCCCCTCTTTGTGGGTTTTAATGGGAGGGAGAGCGAGTTTTTGAACTCCTCGAGAACGATCTGAGGTTTACATATGTGGGCTCTATCTTGAGTGTCAATATCTACTGGTCAAAAGAAAACATAAAAACAGACTGTAAAATCTTCTATAGATACATAAAAAGGAAACGTTTGGTTAAGACAAATGTGGGTCCATTGCGGCAAAGTCAGGAGAATTTATAATGGGGGACAGAGAAATGGCAGAGAAGCTAAATGATTATCTTGTGTCTGTCCTAACTGAGGGAGATACAAGAAATCTCCCAGAATTAGAGATCCAAGGGACTCGGGAGAATGAGGACGTGAAGGAAATTAGTATTAGGAAGAAAGTTGCATTGGAGAAAATAATGGGGCTGAAGGTTGACAAGGCCCCAGGATATGATATCCTGCATCTCAGAGTGTTGAAAGAGGTAACTATGGAGATAGTGGGTTCATTGATGATCATCTTTCAAAATTCTAGAGTCCACAGCGGTTCCTGCAGATTGGAAGGTAGCAAATGTCACTCCACTATTAACGAAGGAAGGGAGAAAGAAAACCGGAAATTAAGGATCTGTTAGCCTTACATCAGTCGTTGGCAAAAAAGCTGGAATCTATTCCAAAGGATGTGATAAATGGACACTTGGATAATAATGATCTGATTGGGCATAGTCAACATGGATTTATGAATGGGAAATCATTCTTGACGAACCTGTTCGAGTTTTTATTGAGTATGTTACTCACCGAATTGGTAAAGGGGAGTCCGTAGACGTGGTATGCTTGGATTTGCCGAAGGCTTTCGATAAAGTATCCCACAAGAGATCGGTTAACAAAATTAAAGCACATGGAATAGGAGATAATATATGTGTATGCATTAAGGATTGGTTAACAGGCAGAAAGCAGAGAGTAGGAATAAATGGTGCATTCTTGCATTGGCCAGCTGCGACTAGTGGGGTGCTGCATGTATCAATGCTTGGGCCCAAGCTGTTCACAACATATATCAATGATTTGGATATGAGGACAAACGTAATATTTCCAAGTTCACAGATGATGCCAAAATAAGTGCGAATGCATGCTGTGAGGAATATGCAAAGCGGTTTCAAGGGAATTTGGACAGACTTAGTGAGTGGGCAAGAACATGGCAGAGGCAATATAAAGTGGACAAATGTGAGGTTATCCACTTTGGTAGGAGGAACAGATGTGCAGAGCATTTCTTAAATGGTAAGAGATTAGGAAGTGTAGATGTACAAAGGGATCTGGGTGTCCTTGTCAATAAGTCACTGAAAGCTAACATGCAGGTGCAGCAAGCAATTAGGAAGGCTAATGGTCTGTTAGCCTTTATCACAAGAGGACTTGTGTACAAGAGTAGTGAAGCCTTGCTTCAATTGTATAGAACCTTGGTTTGACCACACCTGGAGTACTGTGTGCAGTTTTGGTTCCCTTACCTCAGGAAGGATATTATTGCCATAGAGGGAGTGCAATGAAGATTCACCAGACTTGTTCCTGGGATGGCGGGACTGTCCTGTGAAGAGAGAGTGGGGAAACTGGGCCTGTATTCTCTAGAGTTTCAAAGAACGAGAGGTCATAGAACATAGAACAGTACAGCACAGTACAGGCCCTTCGACCCACGGTGTTGTGCCGAACCTTTAACCTACTCAAGATCTAAGTAACTACCTATGCTTCATTCTACTATCGTCCATGTACCTAGCCAAGAGTCGCTTAAATGCCCCTAATGTATCCGCTTCTACTACCACCGCTAGCAGCGCATTCCACACACCCACCATGATCTCATTGAAACATACATTATACTGAAATGGCTAGACCGGGTAGATGCTGGTAAAATGTTTCCTCTGGTTGGGGAGTCTAGAACCAGCAGATACAATTTTAAAATAACAGAGAAGCCACTTAGGACAGAGATGAGGGGAAATTTCTTTACTCAGAAGGTTGTGATCTTTGGAATTCTCTACCCCAGAGGGCTGTGGAATCTCGGTCATTGTGTATGTTTAAAGTGGAGATTGACAGTTTTCTAAATACCAGTGACATAATAGGATATGGGGATATTGTGGGAAAAAGGCATTGAAGTGGATGATCAGCCATTATGATATTGAATGGCGGGCCAGGCTCGATGGGCTGAATGTCCTACTCCAGCTCCTATGTTCCGAAGCTGCTTACCTCTTTCAAACTCGAGGTAAGTTTAGTCAAGCCGATTTCGAAGGGTTCAGAATTTTTGCTGGTACACCTCTGGTACTATCTCGTATGTACCCAGGATAGCATTTTTAGTCATCACAAAATCTGATGAACTTTCATCTGGAAACAGTGAATAAACCTCATGGGCTTTTCCTGTTAATTTATTTTGTAAAAACAGTGTCCATCTCTCTGCGGGCTATTTCAGCTGCTTTGCAAGTTTTTCAAAAGTGACAAAAAATTCTGCCATCCTCCTCATTGAACTTTCTCATGAACTGGGAGAACTTTCAGAGCTCAGTACATGGTCCTGATCTCGGGGTAGCTCCCTCACTAGCTGTGCCTTCACTGGGTGTATTGGGTCTTCCTCTAGTTGTTTGAGCCACCTCAACTCCCTTTCTTCCTTCTCCTTCTGGAATACTCTTACTTTTTCCCTATCACTTTGCTCTTTCTCGCCCTCTCTGGAATTCTAATTCTAGTCTGTTCTGTTCTAGTTTTACCATAGCTAACATTACTCTATCTGTTAGTAATTCTAACCCTATGTGAGTCTTCAGCTTCAAGTGAAAAATGGTTGCACACGGGTCTTAGGATTTCGGGTTTCCGAGCTTTTGGACGGAGAGTAATCCCTAACTGTCCAGCTACATTACTCAACTTTTCAACTGATAGGATGTTAACCTGTACCGAGTTACTTTACTCTGTATGTAACTCCTTTATTGCAAATGGAACTCCTTTATTCAAAAAGACAGGGAGACAGAAAGCAGGAAGCTCCAGGCTAGTTAGCTTTATATCTGTCTTGCAGAAAATGTGAGAAGTTATTATGAAAGACGTAATAGCAGACACTTAGAAAAATCAGATAATCAGGCAGAGTCAACATGGTTTTTTGAAAAGGAAATCATGTTTAACAAAAGTTATTCGACTTCTTTGAAGAAGTAGCATGTGCTGTGGAGAAAGGGAAACAGGTGGATGTACTGTACTTAGAGTTCCAGAATGCATTTGATAAGGTGTCACATCAAACGGTATTGCTCATGGTGTAGGGGGTAACATATTGGCATGGATATAAGATTTGCTAGCTCACAGGAAACAGAAGGTAGGCATAAATAAATCATTTTCTGGTTGGCAAGGTGAAATGAGTGGTGTGACACAGGAATCAATGTTGGGGCCTCAACATTTTACAATTTATAGAAATGACTTGGATGAATGGACCAAAGGTATGGTTGCTAAAATTGCTGATGACACAAAGTTAGGCAGTAAAGTAAGTTGTGAAGAGGACATCAGGAGGTTAAAAATGGAATATAGATAGGTGAAGTCAGTGGGCAAAGATCTGGCAAATGGAGTACAATGTGGAAAAATGTGAACTTGTCCATTTTGGCAGGAAGAATAAAAAAGAATCATTAATCTAAATGTTGAGAGATTGCAGAGCTCTGAGATGCAGAGGGATCTGGGTGTTCTACTGCATGAATCGCAAGAGGTTAGTATGCAGGTACAGCACGTTATTAGGAAAGCTAATAGAATGTTATCGATTATCATGAGGGGAATTGAATGCAAAAGTAGGGAGATTATGCTTTAGCTGTACAGGGCATTGGTGAGACTACATCTGGAGTACTGTGTACAGTACTGGTCTCCTTATTTAAGGAATGATGTAACTGCATTGTAAGCAGTTCAGAAAAGGTTGACGAGACTAATACTTGGATTGGATGGATTGTCTTAGGAGGAAGGATTGGACAGGCTAGGATTGTATCCGCTGCAGTTTAGAAGAGTAAGAGGCGACTTGACTGGAACATATACGATCATGAGGGGTCTTGACAGGGTGCATGTGGAAAAGGATGTTACCCATTGTGAGAGAATCTAGAGCTAGGGGTCACTATTTAAAAATAAGGGGTCGCCCATTTAAAACAGGAAAGAGGAGAATTTCTTTCTGTCAAAGGGTTGTGAGATTTTGGAACTCTCTTCCTCAAAAGGCAGTAGAAGCAGAGTCTTTAAATATTTTAAAGCAGAGGTAGATAGATTCTTGATAAACCAGGGGGTAACAGGTTATCGGAGGTAGGTGAGAAGTTAAAGTTGAGGTTAAAATCAGATTAGCGATGATCTTTTTAAATGGCAAGGCAGGCTTGAGGGGCCGAGTGGCCTACTCCTACTCTTAATTCGTATGTTCACGTGTTCGTTTGCGCTGGCTTCGGAGGGTACTGACTTCGAATGTGGATATTTTAGTGCTCTCGCAGTGGAAAACACAATAAAACTGCTTTGAAATTTGTAATTGTTTTCTCAGGATCAGTTGTTTTTGCCACTTCTCTGGCCAAAGGAGGGGTACCAGAGGACTGGTGGACAGCGAATGTGGTACCATATTCAAGAAGGGTAGCAGGGATATACCAGGTAATTACTGGCCAGTGAGTCTAACATCAGTGGTTGGGAAACTATTGGAAAAAAATTTGAAGGACAGGATTAATCTCCACTTGGAGAGGCAGAGATTAATCAGGGATAGTCAGCATGGCTTTGTCAGGGGGAGATCGTGTCTAAAAAACTTGATTGAATTTTCGAGGAGGTGACTAGATGTGTCAATGAGGGTAAAGCAGTTCATGTAGTCTACATGAACCTCAGTAAGGCTTTTGATAACGTCCCACATGGGAGATTGGTTAAGAAGGTAAGAGACCATGGGATCCAGGGTAATTTGGAAAACTGGATCCAAAATTGGCTTAGAGGCTAGAGGCAGAGGGTGATGGTTGAGGGCTGTTTTTGCGAGTGGAAGCCTGTGATCAGTGGTGTACCACCGGGATCGGTGCTGGGACCCTTGCTGTTTGTAGTATGCATCAATGATTTAGACGTGAATATAGGAGGCATGATCAGTAAGTTCGCAGATGACGCGAAAATTGACGGTGTTGAAAATAGTGAGGAGGGAAGTCTTAGATAACAGGACGATATAGATGGGCTATTAAGATGGGCAAACAGTGGCACATGGAATTTAATCCTGAGAAATGTGAGATGATGTATTTTGGGAGGAATAACAGGGCAAGGGAATATACAATGGAAGGGAGGACCCCTGGAAGTACAGAGGGTCAGAAGGACCATGGTGTTCTTGTCTATAGATTACTGAAAGCAGCAGTACAAGGAGATAAGGTGGTTAGGAAGGCATATGGGACACGTGCCTTGATTGGCCAAGTTATAGAATGTAAGAGCAGGGAGGCTATGATGGAGCTGTATAAATCGCCAGTTAGGCCACAGCTGGAGTACTGTGTCACCACACTATAGGAAGGATGTGATTGCACTGGGGAGGGTGCAGAGGAGCTTCAGCAGGATGTTGCCTGGGCTGGAGCATTTCAGCTATGAAGAGAGACTGGATAGGCTAGAGTTGTTTTCCTTAGAGCAGAGATGGCTGACTGGGGACCTGACTGAGGTGCACAAACTTATAAGGGCTGAGATAGGAAGAAACTTTTTCCCTTATCAGAAGTGTCAATAACCAGAGGGGCAAAGACTTAAGTTAAGGGGTAGGAGGTTTAGAGAAAATTTGAGGAAAAATGATTTTCACCCAGAGGGTGGTTGGAATCTGGAACACACTGCCTGAAGGGGTGAAAGAGTCAGGAAGCCTCACACAACATTTAAGATGTATTTAGATGAGCACTTAAAACGCCATACCGTACAAGATTACGGGCCAAGTGCTGGAAAATGGGATTAGAATAGATAGGCCTGATGGCGGGCGTGGACACGGTGGGCCAATGGGACTGTTTCTGTGATGTGTAACCCTGTGACTCCAATTTCTCGTTTGTTGTTGGCTTATGGTCACTAGAGCTTCCAGATGTCTGCCGAAGCCAGATGAGGATGGGTCCCAGTCTCCCCATTTGTCCTAGTGTTTATTTGATCACAACAAGGTTTATTTATTTTTAACAGTGGACGCGCTTACCACCTCAGTGAGTGTTTGTTGTGATCGTGAAAGAACCAGACAGGTTTTCTTGAGTTTAAACAAGAAGTAAGTTTATTACATTTCAAAATTTTAATTGAATCGAAAAAAAATAATTAAAATATACTGCATTCACGCAGACACTGACACGAGAACTACACACAAATAAATTAGAATGAGAAATAAATTGTGGTTGGATATGAATCCGGAATAATTCTTTAAAAAACAAGGTCTGTGAGGTTGGATGATTCTGTGGTCTGTGCGTTTGGCACCCTTAGTTATGAGTTTCATGTCATCTGAAAGACATGAAATTATGTTTTTCTTTACATAAAGGTCTATGTCATTCATATATCTATTTGTATGTCAGGAACAGCGCTAGTTCCAATACGGACCCCTGAGACACAATACTGTATACTCCCCCTCCCCCAGTCTGAACAATGTCTGTTCACCACTTCTCTCTGCTTTCTGTCCCTGAGTCAGTGTCATATCCACACTATCACTGTCACATTAATCCATGTCGTCCATCTTTCATAACAAGTCAACGAAATGTCATTTGATCACAGGCCTTTTGAAAGTCCATATACATAAGACAAAACATATTATCCTCATCAACACTCACAGTTATGTCATCAACTAACTTGATCAAGATTATCAGACATGATTTTCCATTAAAATATCAGTGCTGAATGTCAAAGAACAAACAAACAACAGTACAGCACAGGAACAGGCCATTCGGCCCTTCAAGCCTGCTCCGATAACGATGCCTGCCGAAACTAAAACCTTCTGCACTTCCGGGGTCCGGATCCCTCTATACCCATCTCATTCACGTATTTGTCTAGATGCCTCTTAAACGTCTCTATGGTACCTGCTTCCACCACCTCCCCCGGCAACAGGTTCCAGGCACTCACCACCCTCTGCGTAAAGAACTTGCCTCGCACATCCCCTCTGAACTTTGCCCCTCTCACCTTAAACCTATGTCCCCCAGTAACTGACTCTTCCACCCTGGGAAAAAGCTTGTAACTATCCACTCTGTCCATGCCGCTCATAACTTTGTAAACCTCTATCATGTCGCCCCTCCACCTCCGTCGTTCCAGTGAAAACATTCCGAGTTTTTCCAACCTCTCCTCATAGCTAATACACTCCAGACCAGGCAACATCCTGGTAAACCTCTTCTGTACCCTCTCCAAAGCCTCCACGTGCTTCTAGTAGTGTCGCGACCAGAATTGCACGCAATATTCTAAGTGTGGCCTAACTAAGTTTCTGTACAGCTGCAGCATGACTTGCCTATTTTTATACTCTATGCCCCGACCGATGAAGGCAAGCATGCCGTATGCCTTCTTGACTACCTTATCCACCTGCGTTGCCACTTTCAGTGACCTGTGGACCTGTGCGCCCAGATCTCTCTGCCTGGCAATACTCCTAAGGGTTCTGCCATTTACTGTATACCTCCCACCTGCATTAGACCTTGGAAAATGCATTACCTCACATTTTCCGGATTAAACTCCATCTGCCATTTCGCCACCCAAGTCTCCAACCGATCTATATCCTTCTGTATCCTCTGACAATCCTCATCACTGTCCGCAACTGCGCCAACCTTTGTGTCGTACTTATCAGACCAGCTATATTTTCCTCCAAATCATTTATATATAATACAAAGAGCAAAGGTCCCAGCACTGATCCCTGTGGAACACCACTAGTCACATCCCTCCATTCAGAAAAGCACCCTTCCACTGCTACCCTCTGTCTTCTATGACTGAGCCAGATCTGTATCCATCTTGCCTGCGCCCCTCTGATCCCATGTGACTTCACATTTTGTATCAGTCTGCCATCTTGTCAAAGGCTTTACTGGATTCCACATAGATAACATCCAATGCCCTTCCTTCATTAAATATCTTCGTCACTTCCTCAAAAAACTGAATCAAATTAGTGAGATACGACCTCCCCTTCACAAAACCATGCTGCCTCTCGCTAATAAGTCCATTTGTTTCCAAATGGGAGTAAATCCTGTCCCGAAGAACCCTCTCTAATAATTTCCCAACCACTGATGTAAGGCTCACCGGCCGATAATTTCCTCGATTGTCCTTGCTACCCTTCTTAAACAAAGGAACAGCATTGGCTATTCCCCAGTTCTCTGGGACCTCACCTGCCGCCAATGAGGATGCAAAGATTACTGTCAAGGCCCCAGCAATTTCTTCCCTTGCCTCACTCAGTATTCTGGGCTAGATCCCATCAGGCCCTGGGGACTTATCTACCTTAATGCTTTGCAAGACACCCAATGCCTCCGCCTTTTTTATAATGAGATGACTGAGACTATCTACACTCCCTTCCCTAGGCTCATCTTCAAGCAAGTCCTTCTCCTTGGTGAATACTGATGCAACGTACTCATTTAGCACCTCGCCCATTTCCTCTGGCTCCATACATAGAATTCCCTTCTCTGTCCTTGAGTGGGCCAACCCTTTCCCTGGTTACCCTCTTGCTCTTTATATACGTATAAAAAGCCTTGGGATTTTCCTTAATCCTGTTTGCCAATGACTTCATATAAACCCTTTTCGCCCTCCTGAATCCTTGCTTAAGTTCTTTCCTACTGTCTTTATATTCCTCATACGATTCGTCTGTTCCTAGCCTTCCAGCCCTTACAAATGCTTCCTTTTTCTTTTTGACTAGACTCACAATATCCCGCGTTATCCAAGGTTCCAGAAACTTGCCAAACGTATCCTTCTTCCTCACAGGGACATCCTGGTCCTGGATTCAAATCAACTGACGTTTGAAAGACTCCCATATGTCAGATGTTGATTTACCCTCAAACAGCCGCCCCCAATCTAAATTCTTCAGTTCCTGCCTAATATTGTTATAATTAGCCTTCCCCCAATTTAGCACCTTCACCCGAGGACTACTCTTATCTTGATCCACAAGTACCTTAAAACTTATGGAATTATGGTCACTGTTCCCGAAATGCTCCCCCACTGAAACTTCGACCACGTGGCCGGGCTCATTCCCCAATACCAGTTCCAGTCCGGCCCCAGCCCCAGTTGGACTATCTACGTATTGTTTCAAGAAGCCCTCCTGGATGCTCCTCACAAATTCTGCCCCATCCAAGCCCCGAGCATGAAGTGAGTCCCAGTCAATATTGGGGAAGTTAAAATCACCCACCATTGCAACCCTGTTACCTTTACATCTTTCCAAAATCCGTCTACATATCTGCTCCTCTACCTCCCGCTGGCTGTTGGGAGGCCTGTAGTAAACCTCCAACATCGTGACTGCACCCTTTTTATTCCTGAGCTCCACCCATATTGCCTCGCTGCATGACCCCTCCGAGGTGTCCTCCCGCAGTACAGCTGTGATATTCTCCTTAACCAGTAATGCAACTCACCCACCCCTTTTACATCCCGTCTATCCCGGCTGACGCTTCTAAAGCCTGGAACATTTAGCTGCCAATCCTGCCCTTCCCTCAACCAATTCTCTGTAATAGCAACAACATCAGATTTACAAGTACTAATCCAAGCTCGAAGTTCATCTGCCTTACCTGTTATACTTCTCGCATTGAAACAAATGTACTTCAGACCGCCAGTCCCGCTGTGCTCCGCAACATCTCCCTGCCTGCTCTTCCTCTTCGTCTTACTGGCCTTATTTACTTGTTCCCCCTCATTTATTTCACTTTCTGTCCTTCTGCTCTGCTTCCCACCCCTTGCCACACTAGTTTAAACCCTCCCGAGTGACGCTAGCAAACCTCGCAGCCAGGATATGTGTGCCCCTCCAGTTTAAATGCAACACGTCCTTCTTGTAGAGGTCCCATCTGTCCCTGAAGAGATCCCAATCGTCTCGATATCAGAAACCCTCCCTTCTACACCAGCTGTTCAGCCACCTGTTTAACTGCACCATATTCCTATTTCTAGCCTCACTGGCACGTGTTATTTATTATACCCTGTTTTCCCAAGCAAGATATTTATTTGTACTGGGTTACGGCCTCTAGAAATTTCCAACCACCAACATTACACTGACTGATCGGTAGTTACAGGGTTTATCGAATCTTTCCTTTTGGAAACAGGGTGAGACATTTATAGCCTTCCAGTCCTCTGACAACACTTTCATATTTAAGGAGGATTGTAAAATTCTGACCAGTGCCCCTGCTATGTCCACCATTCTTTCCCTCAACAAACCTCATGTATCCTATCTAAACCGGGTAAATCTTTTACTTTATTGTGGTCCAAAAAGTGTTGGATTGAAAGGGATTGACTGAACCTGTTTGTTCAGTGACTGTAATTAATGTCAGTCACTATGGACACTAATTGCGTCACTGGAGGGTTTCCCTCTTCTATTAATAATGGGCTCCATTCAAAGTGCTATCCCATAGTTTCAGTTGGAGCATCAACCCTGACACGAAGAGGTAACCGTGGCTGCAGTGAGATGGAGAGGATAGATCAGAATCTGAGAACAATGGATTGAAATGTTACAACAATGGGTCAGAATCTGAGAACAATAGATTGGAATGTTACAACAATGGGTCAGAATCTGAGAACAATAGATTGGAATGTTGCAACAATGGGTCAGAATCTGAGAACAATAGATTGGAATGTTACAACAATGGGTCAGAATCTGAGAACAATAGATTGGAATGTTGCAACAATGGGTCAGAATCTGAGAACAATAGATTGGAATGTTACAACAATGGGTCAGAATCTGAGAACAATAGATTGGAATGTTACAACAATGGGTCAGAATCTGAGAACAATAGATTGGAATGTTACAACAATGGGTCAGAATCTGAGAACAATAGATTGAAATGTTACAACAATGGGTCAGAATCCGAGAACAATAGATTGGAATGTTACAACAATGGGCAGCAGGAGTTTCTCCTATTGGCTTGGCGAAATTACTGCAGATTATTTTTGGATAACATTAAAATGGCGGATCTATTTTGCACTGAAGATGATTGAAACGATTTACGATCCCATCCTCGCTATTAGTGGTGTACCTGGTAAGTCTCTGTATCCAACTATTGGATCTATAAAGACTGCCCGGTGTCCAATCCTCAGGCTTGTGGGGTATCAGTGGACCCTCATTCAGTGTCTACCCCTGTCCACCTCAAAGAATGCCCTGTGTCCAATCCTCAGCAGAGAGAAGCAGGATGAAAGGTCCTGTGGCTTTGTCAGGATATCGGGATTCGTGATGGTGTAGGTGGCTCTGCGGGGTCCCCTTGACAACGGGGAGAGATACAGGAACTGGAGGAACTCTCACTCCATTAATGTGCAGTTGGTGTGTGAGCATGCCCAGTACATCATGTTGGTGAATGTCCACTATCCTGGCACCAGCCAGGATACCTTCATTCTGAAACAGTCAGCTGGTCCCAATATTTCGGAGCTCCATGGAAAACCGGAATGCGGTTCCTCAGAGACAATGGACCGCCCCCTCCCACCCCAGACATGGCTATACCTCCTACACCCCCAAACCCACTTTCCACTGCCAGTCAAACAAACACTCCAGCAGGAACACAGTGGAACAGACCATCGGTGTGATGAAGCAATGCTTACAATGTATGAACCGCTCGGGGGGAGCCCTCCAGTACACACTGGAGCAGGTGTCCAAGTTCATGGTGTTCTGCTGCACCCTTCATATCATCACCATCATGAGGACACCGTCATTGGCACCAGGAATCCGGAGGCTCCCTCAGGAGGAAGCGGAGGAGGCAGGGAGGATATTTCCTGGTTGCCTTCGACCCGGACAGGCTGTTGGAGAGTCCCTGCCAAGATTCCAGATACCACAGGACAACTTCCCTGTCCCACCATGTATCCCCCCCATTCTTCACCATTACACCCATCTGAACGCCCCGTGACAGCGTCCCCTTGGTCACCATCCTGCAATAAAAGCCACCAACAAAAACCTTTTCATTAACATCTCTATCCATCACCAATTAAACAAACAAAACTGAACTATTCACACTTGTGTATTCCCTTGGTGCCTGTCTTGTGAGTTCCCTCGACCTGCCTTGTGCTCCTACACAGTGCTTCTCCAGTGACTGCAGCATGGCTGGTGAAAGGCTGCTGACTTTCACTGGGGGGTGACTGCAGATTGCCTTGGAGGACGTCCTCGAGCGGCTCTGGGCACTGAGGGCTCGGATTCAGACTGCACCACCTCGATATGGGCAGCAGCAGCCTGGGCTGGCTGATGAGTAACAGCAAGGACATTGGTGGAGTGACAGTGAAGGGAGAACAAATACTGTCATCCTGAGAGAGGACAGCAGGTTCATGCTCCATGGAGCCACTGTAAATCCCATTTGATTACACCTCAGCAATCCATGTAATCCACCGGATCACTGAGACGCTGGGTGTCTGCCGTCTGTGCTGCTGTGGAAGCTGAGACAATGGGGCTCATTCTGGGGTAGGTGGGACGTCTGCAAACAGGATGGTCGTCACCTGAACCAGGGGGGGTACCAATATTCTAGGGGGGAGATTTGCTAGTGCTCTTCGGGGGGGTTTAAACTAATTCAGCAGGGGAATGGGAACCTAAATTGTAGTTCCAGTGTACAGGATGTTGAGAGTAGTGAGGTCAGGGATAAGGTTACAAGGACGCAAGAGGGCACTGGCAAGCAAGAACTTGGTTTAAAGTGTGTCTACTTCAACGCCAGGAGCATCCAGAATAAGGTGGGTGAGCTTGCAGCATGGGTTGGTACCTGGGATCTCGATGTTGTGGCCATTTCGGAGACATGGGTAGAGCATGGGCAGGAATGGATGTTGCAGGTTCCGGGATTTAGATGTTTCAGCAAGAACAGAGAAGATGGTAAAAGAGGGGGGGTGTGGCATTGTCAATCAAGGAGAGTATTACAGCGGCAGAAAGGACTTTTGAGGACTCGTCTACTGAGGTAGTATGGACCGAGGTTAGAAACAGGAGAGGAGAGGTCACCCTGCTGGGAGTCTTCTATAGACCTCCGAATAGATCCAGAGATGTAGAGGAAAGGATAGCGAAGATGATTCTCGACAGGGGCGAGAATAACAGTGTAGTTGTTATGGGGGACTTTAACTTTCCAAATATTGACTGGAAATACTATAGTTCGAGTACTTTAGATGGGTCAGTTTTTGTCCAGTGTGTACAGGAGGGTTTTCTGACACAGCATGTAGACAGGCCAACCAGGGGCGATGCCACATTGGATTTGGTACTGGGTAATGAACCCGGCCAGGTGTTAGATTTAGATGTAGGTGAGCACTTTGGTGATAGTGATCACAATTCGGTTAGGTTTACCTTAGCGATGGGCAGGGACAGGGGTATACCGCAGGGCAAGAATTATAGCTGGGGGAAAGGAAATTATGATGCGATTAGGCAAGATTTAGGATGCGTAGGATGGGGAAGGAAACTGCAGGGGATGGGCACAATCGAAATGTGGAGCTTATTCAAGGAGCAGCTACTGCGTGTCCTTGATAAGTATGTACCTGTGAGACAGGGAGGAAGTTGTCGTGCGACGGAACCGTGGTTTACTAAAGAAGTTGAAGCGCTTGTCAAAAGGAAGAAGAAGGCTTATGTTTGGATGAGACGTGAAGGCTCAGTTAGGGCGCTTGAGAGTTACAAGCCAGCCAGGAAGGATCTAAAGGGAGAGCTAAGAAGAGCAAGGAGAGGACACGAGAAGTCATTGGCGGATAGGATCAAGGAAAACCCTAAGGCTTTCTATAGGTATATCAGGAATAAAAGAATGACTAGAGTTAGATTAGGGCCACTCAAGGATAGTAGTGGGAAGTTGTGTGTGGAATGAGAGGAGATAGGCGAAGCGTTAAATGAATATCTTTCGTCAGTATTTACAGTAGAGAAAGAAAATGTTGTCGAGTAGAATACTGAGATTCAGACTACTAGGCTAGATGGGATTGAGGTTCACAAGGAGGAGGTGTTAGCAATTTTGGAAAGTGTGAAAATAGGTAAGTCCCCTGGGCCAGATGGGATTTATCCTAGGATTCTCTGGGAAGCTAGGGAGGAGATTGCAGAGCCTTTGTCCTTGATCTTTATGTCGTCATTGTCGACAGGAATAGTGCCGGAAGACTGGAGGATAGCAAATGTTGTCCCCTTGTTCAAGAAGGGGAGTAGAGACAGCCCTGGTAATTATAGACCTGTGAGCCTTACTTCGGTTGTGGGTAAAATGTTGGAAAAGGTTATAAGAGACAGGATTTATAATCATCTTGAAAAGAATAAGTTCATTAGCGATAGTCAGCACGGTTTTGTGAAGGGTAGGTCGTGCCTCACAAACCTTATTGAGTTTTTCGAGAAGGTGACCAAACTGGTGGATAAGGGTAAAGCAGTGGATGTGGTGTATATGGATTTCAGTAAGGCGTTTGATAAGGTTCCCCACGGTAGGCTATTGCAGAAAATACGGAAGTATGGGGTTGAAGGTGATTTAGAGCTTTGGATCAGAAATTGGCTAGCTGAAAGATGACAGTGTGGTGGTTGATGGCAAATGTTCATCCTGGAGTTTAGTTACTAGTGGTGTACCGCAAGGATCTGTTTTGGGGCCACTGCTGTTTGTTATTTTTATAAATGACCTGGAAGAGGGTGTAGAAGGGTGGGTTAGTAAATTTGTGGATGACACGAAGGTCGGTGGAGTTGTGGATAGTGCCGAAGGATGTTGTAGGGTACAGAGGGACATAGATAGGCTGCAGAGCTGGGCTGAGAGATGGCAAATGGAGTTTAATGTGGAAAAGTGCGAGGTGATTCACTTTGGAAGGAGTAACAGGAATGCAGAGTACTGGGCTAATGGGAAGATTCTTGGTAGTGTAGATGAACAGGGAGATCTTGGTGTCCAGGTACATAAATCCCTGAAAGTTGCTACCCAGGTTAATAGGGCTGTTAAGAAGGCATATGGTGTGTTAGCTTTTATTAGTAGGGGGATCGAGTTTCGGAGTCACGAGGTCATGCTGCAGCTGTACAGAACTCTGGTGAGACCGCACCTGGAGCATTGCATGCAGTTCTGGTCTCCGCATTATAGGAAGGATGTGGAAGCTTTGGAAAGGGTGCAGAGGAGATTTACTAGGATGTTGCCTGGTATGGAGGGGAGGTCTTATGAGGAAAGGCTGAGGGACTTGAGGTTGTTTTCGTTGGAGAGAAGGAGGAGGAGAGGTGACTTAATAGAGCCATACAAGATAATCAGAGGGTTAGATAGGGTGGATAGTGAGAGTCTTTTTCCTCGGATGGTGATGGCAAACACGAGGGGACATAGCTTCAAGTTGAGGGGTGATAGATATAGGACAGATGTTAGAGGTAGTTTCATTACTCAGAGAGTAGTAGTTGCGTGGAACGCCCTGCCTGCAACAGTAGTAGACTCGCCAACTGTAAGGGCATTTAAATGGTCATTGAATAGACATTTGGATGAAAATGGAACAGTGTAGGTCAGATGGTTTCACAGGTCGGCGCAACATCGAGGGCCGAAGGGCCTGTACTGCGCTGTCATGTTCTAATCTAATCTAATGGTCACCAAACACTGTATCGCAGCTGAGTCCCCTAATGCTGTCATAGAGTTAGTGACCACTTCCACAGGGGAAGGAATAGGCTTCTAGCTCTGTGCAATGTCCTGTTCCATGTTGGAGCCGGACTCCTCCATGTTCCTTGACAGTGATAACAGAGTGTCTGACAGGCCTGTCAATGGACAAAGTATCTCAGTGTACATGTCGATCAGCATTCTCCTGCATGCTGTTCCAGCAATGTTTACATCTGAGTCCTGTGTATTATAACTCGCTTGTGACCTTGCCCTCCGGTGAGCTGACACATGAACTCTCCTTTCCCCGTGGCCTGGCTGCAGCTCACTCGTGCTCGGTGACTCACCAAGTGCAGATTCTGACTCTATACCAGCCTCTAAAGCACACACAGTGTAACTATTTGTGCTGTTGGCTGTGAGTATCAGAGCAAGTGATGGGGCTTCACCATCAGTGCTGTGCTGCTGCTCTTTCTCAGTCTCCTGGAGCTGCTGTGACTGGGAAGCTGGCAGTTTTCAGTTATCGTTGGAAAGTATAAAATCAGAAGGGGAGGGTTGGGTTGAGGGATTGGGGGTGGGATGGAAAGCAGGAGGTCCATGGTCCCACCATCTGCAGCTTGTACATCATCCCAGACAGCAGGATGAGGGGGAGGTGGGAGTTAAGAAGGGACATCAGGCAGGTGCATAGCATCATCCTGTATGCTCTTGGTCATGTCGGATGCTACGGGCTCTGTCACAGCCGGTCCCATGATGTGGAGAACCATCTCCTCCCTTTGGCTCAGCGGATGAAGGTCTGCCTGGCCCCCGCCAGTTCACTTCTTCGCCTGTGATTATGGGCCACCTTGTCCTGTAAGAGATGGGATGGAATATCAATAATTGTGTTTCACTGTATTTGGGTGATATGCCTGCCATAGCTGAATAGCTGGAGGTATGTGGAGGTAGTGAGAGGTGGGTATGAGCCTGGTATCAGTGGAAGGTGTGTGAGGGTGAGGTGGAGTATGTGAATGTTCGGTGTGAGTCCTGAGTGTTAGGTGCTCCTGATGGGTGAGTGATGGGGGTGTGGTGCATTGAGCAGTGTGAGATGTTGGTGATGTTGGGGGTAGGAGATGCCATTTGGAGATGAAGTCACTGACATCGAACACCCGTGTGAGCTCATTAAACTTCTTCTGGCACTGCTGCCACGTCCTCGGGCCCACACCTCTTGCATTGACATCCCTGGCCACCTTCTCCCAGTCCCTTCAGAGAGCGTTACTTGAGGGCCTCGGCCGCACGCCATGGAAACATGGCCTCTTTCCTCCTGTCACCCTCCATGACTAAGGCCTCCAGCACCACATCCGTGAACTGCAGAGCCCTCTATAGTTTTTTAGTTTTAGTGTTAGAGATACAGCACTGAAACAGGCCTTCGGCCCACCGAGTCTGTGCCGATCATCAACCAGCCATTTATACTAATCCTACACTAATTCCATATTCTTACCACATATTCCTACCTGTCCCTATATTTCCCTACCACCTACCTATAATAGGGGCAATTTATAATGGGAAATTAACCTATCAACCTGCAAGTCTTTGGCATGTGAGAGGAAACCGCAGCACCCGGAGGAAACCCACGCAGACACAGGGAGAACTTGCAAACTCCACACAGGCAGTACCCAGAATTGAACCCGGGTCGCTGGAGCTGTTAGGCTGCAGTGCTAACCACTGCACCACTGTGCCGCCCTAATGTTCCATTTACCTTGTTTCCAATTGCAGAATTCACAGTCAGCACACGCAGCCTCCTGTGATTCAGTGCAGCTTCCCTTTAAGAGGGACAGATTGCCTTTAAAAGCTGAATGCTGGCTGAAACACGAGCCAGCCTCACACACAGTTCTGTCCCAGTTAACAGTGCAGACAGACAGCAGTGCGGGTCACCCTGGGCAGCAAGTAGAATTCATGGAAATGAGGAGACAGCAGAAGCTTTGTGTGTCACCTGCCTCAACAAGAACGGGCACGGGCAGATCATGAATCACAAACCCGACGCACAGAAGGAGGATATTCGGCCCATTGTGTTAGTGCAGTCTCTTTGAAAGGGATATCTAATTAGTTCCTCTCCCCTCCTCTTGCCCCACATTCCAGCTTTTTAAATTCCAATTCATGTATTTGCTGAATTCTCTTTTGAAAGATATTATTGAATCTGCTTCCACCATGTTTTCAGGCAGTGAATCCTACATCCCAACAACTTGCTGTGTAAGAAAATTCTCCTCATTTCACCTCTGGTTCTTTGTCAATTACCTTCAATCTGTGCCTTCTTAATACTGAACTTTCTGACACTGGAAACAGTTTCACATTAATTACTCTATCAAAACCCTTCATGATTTTGAATTCTATATTAAATCACCTCTTACCCTTCACTGCTCGAAAGAGAACAATCCCAGCATTTCCAATCTCTCCATGTAACTGAATTCCCAGGTCCCTGGTACCATTCTAGTAAATCATCTCTGTATATTCACTAAGTCCTTGACATCCTTACCAAAGTGTGGTGATCAGAACTGGACACAATTCTCCAGCTGGGACCTAACCAATGATGTATAAAAATCAGCATTTCCTCCTGAGTTTTATTACTCTGTGCCTCTCTCTCACACCAAAGACACTACATCTTACCTTCTAAGATCTGTGTGTGTACACGCCACTTCTCTCTAATCCTTCACCCGATTTATAATGGTACCATTGAGTTTATATTGTTTCACCTCATATTTCCTACCCAAATGTCTCACTTCACACTTCACTGTGTTAAGTTACATCTGCCATGTTCCTGTCCATTTCACCAGTCAGTCTCTGTCCTGCTGAAGTCTGTTACTATCCTTCTCACTGTTTATTAACATTTCTGAGTTTCCTGCCCTCTGAAAACGTTGAAATTGTCCTCTCTGTACACAAGCCCATTGCATTAACATACAGCAACAGTGATCCCAACAGTGACCCTGGGGAACCCCACTGTGTACTTCCCTCCAGACTGATCAACATCCATTCTCCACTACTCTCCGTTTTCTGTCACGGAGCTAAGTTCCTGCTTGCTGGCATTGAAAATAAAAAAATACCTTCCATTTATGTAACACCTTTATGACCACTGCATGTCCCAAAGCGATTTACAACCAACGCGTACCTTTTACTGTTTAGTCAGTCTTGTAATGTAGGGAAAACACAGCCAATTTCCGCACAGCAAGATCCCACAAGTAGCAGTGTGATCATGATCAGATCTGTTTTTGTGATGTTGATTTGAGGGGTAAATGTTGGCCAGGACACTGGGAATAATTCCGCTGACATTCTAAATAATTCCATGGGATCTTTCCATCCCATGAGTGGGCAGACGGGGCCTGGCTTTACCTTTTCTTTGATAAGGCGGCACCTGTGACAGTGCAGCACTCCCTCAGTACTGCACTGCAGTGTCAGCCTTGATTCTTGTGATCAAGTCCTGCAGTGACATTTGATCCTTGAAGCTTGTGACTGATTGGGGAGAGAGATACAAACTGAGCCACTGCTGA
Organism: Heterodontus francisci; assembly: GCF_036365525.1. NCBI lineage: Eukaryota > Metazoa > Chordata > Chondrichthyes > Heterodontiformes > Heterodontidae > Heterodontus > Heterodontus francisci. Next base: position 494,507 of record NW_027141699.1, read on the forward strand.
CATTGGTCCTTTAATCCCATGTGTTTCTAATTCGGTAACATGGTTGTGATGTGGTACTTTATCAAACACCCGTTTAAAGGATAGGAATATTGGGAAAGTACAGGCAGGAACAATCATAGGAATTATAGAATAGCATTGCACTGAAGGAGGCCATTTGGTCCATCAAGTCTGTGCTGTCACTTTTGAAGAGCTTCCAGTTAGTCCCTCACCCGGGCTCTTTCCCAGATTCTTCCATTTTTTCTGCCTTAAGATATCTATCCAATTCCCTTTTGGAATCTACTATTGAATCTGTATCCTTCAGCCTACCAGACCACATACTGCAAATCCGAAACACCCATTGCATAAAAAAATCCCCGTGTCACCTCTGCTTCTTGTTTCCAATCACCGTAAATCTGTGTCCTCTGGTTAATGGCCCCTCGCACATTGGAAACAATTTCATTTTATTTAATTTATATAAATCCTTCATAATCTTAAACATTTCGATCAGATCTCCTTTTAAATTTCCCTGCTCTAAGGTGAACAATCCCAGCTACATAACTGTAATCCCTCATCCCTGGAAATGTTCCAGTGAAATACCCTCTCCAAAGGTTTAATGTCCTTCCTAAAGTGGGTTTTCCATTATTGGACACAATAGTCCAGGTGCAGATGAACTAGTCTTTTCTATGGGATTAATATAACATCCTGACTATTCTACTCTGTGTCTCTATTAATAAAGCCTAAGCAAGATCCCACAAGTAGCAGTGTGATCATGATCAGATCTGTTTTTGTGATGTTAATTTGAGGGGTAAATGTTGACCAGGACACTGGGAATAATTCCCCTGACCTTGTAAATAATTCCATAGGATCTTTACATCCACCTGAGAGGCAGACGGGGCCTGGCTTTACCTTTTCTTTGATAAGGCGGCACCTCTGACAGTGCAACACTCCCTCAGTACTGCACTGCAGTGTCAGCCTTGATTCTTGTCATCAAGTCCTGCAGTGACACTTGATCCTAGAAGCTTGTGATTGAAAGGGGAGAGAGTTACAAACTGAGCCACGGCTGACATTGACCCTTTAATCCCATGTGTTTCTAATTCGGTAACACTGCTGTTATGTGGTACTTTCTCAAACACCTGTTGAAAGGATAGGAATATTGGGAAAGTACAGACAGGAGCAATCATAGAATCATAGAATTGCACAGCCCTGAATGATGTTATTCTGCCCATCAATTCAGTGCTGGCCCTTTCAAAGAGCAATCCAGTTACTCCCACTCCCTGACTCTTTCACTATATCCTAACATTTCTTCTGCTTCAGATATTTATCCAATTCCCATTTGGGATCCACTGTTGAATCTGTATCCATCAGCCTATCAGACATTGCATTCCAAATCCAAACCACTCAGAAACAAAAATCCTCATGTCTGCTTCTTTTACCAATCACCTGAAAACTGTGTCTCTGGTTAGCGGTCCCTTGGACATGGGAAACAGTTTCTCTTTATTTAATGTATCTAAACCCTTCCTAATGTTAAACACCTCAATGAAATCTCCTCTGTGAGTTCTCTGCTCTAAGCAGAACAATCCCAAATACATAACTGTAATCCCTCATGCCTGGACAAGTTCTAGTAAAACAGTTCTGTCACCTCTCCAAAGGCTTCATGTCCTTCCTAAAGTGTGGTTCCCAGTATTCGACACAAGACTTCATGTGCAGCTGAACTAGTATTTTATATATGTTTCACATGATGTCCTTGCTTTTGTTCATTTTGCCTCTTTTTAGAAAACCTCGGATCCCATATATTTATTAACTGTTTCGCTACCGTTTCGTGCCAGCTTCAAAGATTTGTGTACAAACACCCCAGGTGTCTCTGTTATTTCACCACCTTTATAGTTGTCCCATTTAACTTGTATTGTCTCTCCTCATTCATCCATTCAAAATGTATTACCTCACACATCTGCAATGCCAATTAAATATTGAGAAGATTGAAGCCATTGTTTTCTGTCTCTGCTCCAAACATTTCCGAGCTACACACTCCATCCCGCTCCTTTGTAAATGCTTGAGACGAAGTCAAACTGTTCAGAAACGTGGGTACATAGTTAACCTTGAGATGCCTGGCGATGGGCTTCCGACCAAATATTCACACCATCAGTAAAACGGCTTATTTCCACCCGTGGTGGAGTTGCATTTCTGGTTAAAAAGGAAAGTAATACAATAGTGAGGAAGGATATGAGATCTGATGATGTGGAGTCTGTATGGGAAGAGCTGAGAAACACTAAGGGGCAAAAAACGTTAGTGGGTGTTATATATAGACCCCCAAACTGTGGTGGTGATGTGGGAATGGTCTTGAACAGGAAATTAGAGATGCATGCGATAAAGCAACATCTGTAATTATGGCTGACTTAAATCTGCATATAGATTGGTCAAATCAGATTTGTCACAATAACGTCAAGGAGGAATTCATGGAATGTATATGGGATAGTTTTCAGGACTAATACGTTGAGGAACCAACCAGAGAACAGGCCAAGATAAAAGCAAAATACTGCGGATGCTGGAAATCTGAAATAAAAACAAGAAATGCTGGAATCACTCAGCAGGTCTGGCAGCATCTGTGGAAAGAGAAGCAGAGTTAACGTTTCGGGTCAGTGACCCTTCTTCGGAACTGACAAATATTAGAAAAGTCACAAATTAAAAGCAAGTGAGGTGGGGGTGGGGCAAGAGATAACAAAGGAGAAGGTGCAGATTGGACCAGGCCACATAGCTGACCAAAAGGTCACGGAGCAAAGGCAAACAATATGTTAATGGTGTGTTGAAAGACAAAGCATTAGTACAGATTAGGTGTAAATACACTGAATATTGAACAGCAGCAAGTGCAAACCTGAAAAAAAAACCTGGAAAAAAAACAGTGGGTCAGCAAACTGAACAAACTAAGATGAAATGAAATAAATGCAAAAAAAGATTGTAAAAAATGTAAAAAAGAATGTAAAAAAAAGGAAGAAAAATAACTAAAAATGAATGTAAAATGGGGGGCTGTCATACTCTGAAATTATTGAACTCAATGTTCAGTCCGGCAGGCTGTAGTGTGCCTAATCGGTAGATGAGATGCTGTTCCTCGAGCTTGCGTTGATGTTCACTGGAACACTGCAGCAATCCCAGGACAGAGAAATGAGCATGACAGCAGGGGGGAGTTGCAAGCTGATTGGTTGGGTGAGTAGCAGCTGTTAGTGCATGTAGATATCTTTGAAAAAGTGAAAAGTTTATTTTTGTGGATAAAAAACTCTGGTGATAAGGTGAGTACTACTGAAGTGTTTCTTTTTATTAATTATTAAGAACCTTGGATTGAAGTGGGCAGAACAAGGCCCCTCATGTAATTAGTATTTTTTAAATTAAGGGTGTAACTAATTAATCTAAGGGTAGGTCATGACAGGAGAGCTCAGCCCCGTGATCTGCTCCTCCTGCCCTTTGTGGGAAATCAGGGATGCTTCCAGTGTCCCTGGTGACCATGTGTGCAGGAAGTGTATCCATCTGCAGCTGCTGGTTACCCACATTATGGAGATGGAGCTGTGGGTGAAATCACTGTGGAGCATCCGGAATGCTGAGGAAGTCGTGGATAACATGTTTAGCGAGGTGGTCACACCGCAGGTAATCGCTGCACAGGCAGAAAAGCGATGGGTGACCACCAGACGGAGTAGTAGGCACAGGCAGGTAGTGCAGGAGTCCCCTGTGGCCACCCCCCTCTCAAACAGATAGACCGCTTTGGATACTGTTGGGGGGGATGACCTCCCAGGGGAAAGCAGCAACAGCCAGGCCCATGGGACCACAGAGGGCTCTGCCGCACAGCAGCGCAGGAAAAGGGGTGTAAGAGCTATCATGATAGGAAATTCTATCGTAAGGGGTGCAGGTAGGCGTTTCTGTGGCATCAAAAGAGGCACCAGGATGGTATGTTGCCTCCCTGCTGCGAGGGTCAAGGATGTCTCGGAGTGGCTGCAGGAAATTCTGAAAGGAGAGAGTGAGCAGCCAGAGGTCGTGGTCCATATTGGTGCTAACGACATAGACAGGAAGAGAGATATGGTCCTGCAAAGTGAATATAGGGAGTTAGGCAGAAGGTTAAAAAGTAGAACCTCTCGGGGTAATCTCAGGATTTGGCCTAACCATCAGCCTCAAGAAAATGAACATCATGCGACAGGATGTCAGAAATCCTCCATCCATCAATATCGGCGGCCACGCTCTGGAAGTGTTTCAAGAGTTCACCTACCTAGGCTCAACTGTCACCAGTTACCTGTCTCTAGATGCAGAAATCAACAAGCGCACGGGAAAGGCTTCCACTGCTATGTCCAAACTGGCCAAGAGAGTGTGGCAAAATGGCGCACTGACACGGAACACAAAAGTCCGAGTGTATCAAGCCTGTGTCCTCAGTACCTTGCTCTATGGCAGCGAGGCCTGGACAACGTATGTTAGCCAAGAGCGACGTCTCAATTCAGTCCATCTTCACTGCCTCCGGAGAATACTTGGCATCAGGTGGCAGGACCGTATCTCCAACACAGAAGTCCTCGAGGCGGCCAACATCCCCAGCTTATACACACTACTGAGTCAGCGGCGCTTGAGATGGTTTGGCCATGTGAGCTGCATGGAAGATGGCAGGATCCCCAAAGACACTTTCTCCAGCGAGCTCGCCACTGGTATCAGACCCACCGGCCGTCCATGTCTCTGCTTTAAAGACGTCTGCAAATGCGACATGAAGTCCTGTGACATTGATCTCAAGTCGTGGGAGTCAGTTGCCAGCGATCGCCAGAGCTGTCGGGCAGCCATAAAGGAGGGGCTAAAGTGTGGCGAGTCGAAGAGACTTCACAGTTGGCAGGAAAAAAGGCAGAAGCGCAAGGGGAGAGCCAACTATGTAACAGCCCCGACAGACAAATTTTTCTGCAGCACCTGTGGGAGAGCCTGTCACTCGAGAATTGGCCTTTTTAGCCACTCCAGGCGCTGCTGCACAAACCACTGACCACCTCCTGGCGCTTACCCATTGTCTCTCGAGGTAAGGAGGCCAAAGACAAAGAGGAAGAAGAATTTCAGGATTACTCCCTGTGCCACGTGCTAGTGAGGATAGGAATAGGAGGATTAAGGAAATGAAAGTGTGGCTGAAGAGCTGGTGTAGGCGGGAGGGCTTCAGCGACTTGGATCATTGGGATCTCTTCTGGTGCAGAGGTGACCTGTTGAAGAGGGTCGGATTGCATCTAAACTGGAAGGGGACCAATATCCTTGCGGGGAGGTTTGTTAGTACTACTCGGGAGGGTTTAAACTAGTCTTGCAGAGAGGTGGGACTCAAAGTAGTAGTCTCTCCGATGACATAGTTAAGGTAAATGTAGAGGTTAATGCAAGCACGTCCAGTAGGCGGGCCTGGCAGTGGCCTGACAGGGAGCGTGGAAGGTCTGGTCGACTAAACTGCAAGTGGTTAGCACCGCAGCCTCACAGCTCCAGGGACCCGGGTTCCATTCTTGGTACTGCCTGTGCGGAGTTTGCAAGTTCTCCCTGTGTCTGCGTGGTTTTCCTCCGGGTGCTCCGGTTTCCTCCCACATGCCAAAGACTTGCAGGTTGATAGGTTAATTGGCCATTATAAATTGCCCCTAGTATAGGTAGGTGGTAGGGAAATATATAGGGACAGGTGGGGATGTGATAGGAATATGGGATTAGTGTAGGATTAGTATGAATGGGTGGTTGATGGTCGGCACAGACTCGGTGGGCCGAAGGGCCTGTTTCAGTGCTGTATCTCTAAACTAAACTACTTTAATCCATGAGGCCTTACAGGTAAGGCAGATGAACTCAGAGCATGGATCAGTACATGGGATTGTGATATTATAGCTATTACAGAAACGTGGTTGAGGGATAGGCAAGACTGGCGGTTCAATGTTACGGGGTACCGATGCTTCAGTTGGAGGGAAGAGAGGATGGGGAGTTGCACAATTGATTAGGGAGCACATCACGGCAGTCGTTAGAGAGGATATCCCGCGGGGAACGTCCAGTGAGGCCAAATGAGTGGAGCTTAGAAATAAGCAAGTGGTGATCTCTTTGATGGGATTACACTATCGGCCCCCCAATAGTCAGAGGGAATTGGAGGAGCATATATGCAGGGAAATCACATGTAGGTGCAGGAATTATAGGGTTGTAATAGTAAGTGATTTTAACTTTCCTAATATTGACTGGGACTGCCTTAGTGCTAAGGGATCAGATGGGCAAGAATTTGTTAAGTGTGTCCAGGATAGTTTTATGAAACAGTATGTGGATGGCCCGACGAGAGAAAAGGCTACACTCGACCTCCTCTTTGGAAATGAGGATGGGCAGGTGGATGATGTGTTAGTGAGGGAGCACTTTGGAACCAGTGACCATAACTCTATTAGCTTCAAGATAGTTATGGAAGAGGCTAGGACTGGTCCTCAGAATGAAGTCCTAAATTGGAGGAAGGTTAATTTTGATAGCATCAGACAGGAACTCTCAAAAGTTGAATGAAAGGGCTGTGTACAGGGAAAGGGACGTCTGGCAAGTGGGAGGCTTTTAAAAGTGAGATAGGAAGAGTTATGGGCCGGCATATTCCTGTTAGATGGAAGGGCATGGCTGGCAAGTTGAGGGAACCTTGGTTGATGAGGGATGTTGAGGGTCTGATCAGGACAAAGAAGGAGGCATATGTCAGGTATAGGCAGCGGGGATCAAACAAGTCCCTCCAGGAATAGAGTGGATGTAGGAGTGCACTCAAGAAAGAAATTAGGAGGGAGAAAAGGGGCCATGAGATTTCCCTGGCAGATAAGAGAATGGAGAATCCTAAAATAGTCTATGAGTATATTAAGAGTAAAAGGGTAGGTAGGGAGAGAGTCGGTCCCCTTAAGGATCAGTGTGATAATCTACGTGTGCAGCCACGGGAAATGGGCGAGGTCTTAAATGAATACTTCTCGTCTTTATTTACCATGGAGACAACATGGAAGCTAGTGAGTTCAAGGGAGGGAACAGTGATATCCTGGAGCATATCAACATTACAAAGGAGGCGGTGTTGGAGGTTTTGAAGCGCATTAAGATAGATAAATCCCCAGGGCCTGACCAGGTGTATCCTAGGATGCTATGGGAAGAAAGGGAGGATATTCCTTGAGCCCGAGCAGAGATTTTTGCATTATTGTTAGCCATGGGTGAGGTACCGGAAGACTGGAGGATAGCTAATGTTGTGCCTTTATTTAATAAGGGCAGCAGTGATAAGCCAGGGAACAACAGGCTGGTGAGCCTGACATCAGTGGTGGGAAAGTTATTGGAAGGGATTCTGACAGACAGGATTTATATACATCTGGAAAGGCAACGTCTGATTAGGGATAGTCAGCATGGCTTTGTGCATGGGAATCATGTCTCAGGAATTTGATTGAGTTTTTTGAGGAGGTGACCAAGAGGATTGACGGGGGCAGGGTGAAGGACGTTGTCTACATGGACTTTAGCAAGGCCTTTGACAAGGTCCCGCATGGTCGGCTGGTCCAGAAGGTTCAAACACATGGGATCCAGGATGTGCTAGCCAATTGGATACAAAATTGGCTTGGTGATCGGATGGTAGTGGGGGGTTGTTTTTCAGATTGGAGGCTGGTGACCAGTGGTGTGCCACAGGGATCGGTTCTGGGTCCTCTCTTGTTTGTCATATATATTAATGACTTGGATATGAATGTAGGGGGCATGATTGGTAAGTTTGCAGATGATACAAAAATTGATGGGATAGTAGAAAGTGAAGAAGGTTGTGTAAGGTTACAACAGGATATAGATAAACTTGGAAAGTGGGCAAGGGATTGGCAAATGGAATTTAATGCAGACAAGTGCGAAGTGATGCATTTTGGGAAGTTAAACCAGTGCAGTACATATACAGTGAATGACAGGGCCTGGGGAGTGTTGTTGAGCAGAGAGACCTTGGGGTGCAAGTGCATAGTTCCCTGAATGTGGCAACACAGGTAGACAGGGTGGCGAAGAAGGTGTATGGCATGCTTGTCTTCATCAAATGCGGCATGGAGTACAAGAGTTGGGACGTCATGTTACAGTTGTACATAACATTGGTTATTCCGCATTTGGAGTCCAGTGTGCAGTTCTGGTCGCAGCACTACAGGAAAGATGTGATTGAGCTAGAGAGGGTGCAGAAAAGATTCATAAGGATGTTGCCTGGTTTGGAGGGCTTGAGTTATAAAGAGAGATTGGGTAGGCTTGGGCTGTTTTCCCTGGAGCAAAGACGGCTGAGAGGGGACATGATGGAGGTATATAAAATTATGAGAGGCATAGACTGAGCAGGTAGCCAGAGTCTGTTTCCCATGCTAGGGGTGACTAAAACTGGAGGGCATAGATTTAAGATGAAAGGGAGTAGGTTTAAAGGGGATTAAAAGGGTAATTTTTTCACACAAAGAATATTGCGTATCTGGAATGAGCTGCCAGAGGAGGTGGTGGAGGCAGGAACAGTAGCCACATTTAAGAGTCATCTGGACAGGTATTTGAATGAGCAAAGCATAGACGGATATGGAATTAATGCAGGCACGTGGAACCAGTACAGATCGGCATTATGGTCGGCATGGACGCAGTGGGCCGAAGGGCCTGTTTCTATGTTGTACGAATCTATGACTCCAAGATGGAGAGTGACGTAGTTGATTCTAAGACTAGGGTCGTGAATCTTAATAAAGGAAAGTATGAAGGTATGAGGCAGGAGTTGGCTCTGATGGATTGGGAAACGTTACTTAAAGGGATGATGGTGGAAAGGCAATGGCAATATTCAAAGAGTGCATTGATGAACTGCAACAATTGTTTACTCCTGTCTGGCGCAAAAGTAAAATGGGAAAGGTAGCCAAACCATGGCTTACAAGGAAAATTTGAGATAGTATTAGATTCACGGAAGAGGCATATACATTCGACAGAAAGAAGCAACAGACCTGAGGATTGGGAGCAGTTTAGAATTCAGCAAAGGAGGACCAAGGGATTGATTAATCAGGGGAAAATAAAGTACATGAGTAAGCTTGCGGGGAACATACAACCTGACTGTAAAGGTTTCTGTAGGTATGTGAAGAGGAAAGGATTGGTTCAGACAAATGTAGGTCCTTCCAGTTAGAAACATGGGAATTTATTATGGGAAACAAAGAAGTGGCTAACCAACTAAATGCATACTTTGATTCTGTCTTCACAAATGATGACACAAATATCTTACCAGAAATGTTGGGGAACACAGGGTTTAGTGAGAGGAAGGAACCGAAGGAAATCGGTATTAGTAGAGAAATTGTGTTGTGGAAGTTGATGGTATTGAAGGCCGATAAATCCTCAGGGCCTGATAATCTACATCCCAGATTACTTAAAGAAGTGACCCTAGAAATAGTGGATGCATTGGTGGTCATCTTTCAAGATTCTATCGACTTTGGAACAGTTCCAGCTGATTGGAGGGCAGCTAATGTAACCCCACCATTTAAAAAGGGAGGTAGAAATAAAGCAGGGAATTGTAGACAAGTCAGCCTGACGTCGGTAGTGGGGAAGATTGGAGAGTCCATTATCAAAGATTTGAAAGCAGAGCACCTGGAGAACAGTGTTAGAATCGGATAGAGTCAGCATGGATTTACGAAAGGGAAATCATGCTTGATAAATCTATTAGAATTCTTCAAATATGTAACTAATAGAGTGGATGATGGGGAGCCAGAGAATGTGGTTTATTTGGACTTTCAGAAGGCTTTCGACAAAGTCCCACATCAGAGATTAGTGAGTAAAATTAAAGCACATGGAATTAGTGGTAGTGTATTGCGATAGATAGAAAATTGGTTGGCAGATGGAAAAAAAGAGTAGGGATAAACGGATCTTTTTCCAAATGGCAGGCAGTGATTAGTGGGGTAGCACAGGGATCGGTGCTGGGACACCAACTATTCACACTCCATATTAATGATTTAGATGAGGGAACTAAATGTAATATCTCCAAATTTTCAGAAGACACAAAACTGTGTGGGAGGGTGAGTTGTGAGGAGAATGCAGAGAGGCTTCAGGGTGATTCGGACAAGTTGAGTGAGTGGGCTATTGCATGGCAGATGCAGTATAATGTGAATAAATGTGAGGTTATCCACTTTGGTAGCAAAAACAGGAAGGCAGATTATTATCTGAACAGCTACACACTGAGAGAGGGAAATATGCAGCGATACATGGGTGTTCTCGTACACCAGTCACTGAAGGTAAGCATGCAGTTGCAACAGGTGGTAGAAAAAGGTGAATGTTCTGTTGGCCTTCATAGAGACAGGATTCGAGTACAGGAGCAGGGATGTTTTGCTGCACTTATACTGGGCCTTGGTGAGGCCGCACTTGGAATATTGTGTGCAGTTTTGGTTTCCTTCTCTGAGAAAGGATGTTCTTGCATTAGAGAGAGTGCAACGAAGTTTTATCAGAGTGATTCCTGGGATGGCGGGACTCACGTATGAGGAGAGTTAGGATTATATTCGCTGGAGTTCAGAAGAGTGAAGAGGGATCTCATAGAAACCAATAAAATTCTAACAGGATTTGACAGGGTAGTTGCAGGAAGGATGTTCCCGATGGTGGGGGAGTCCAGAACCAGGGGTCATAGTCTAAGGATACGGGGTAAACTTTTCAGGACTGAAATGAGGAGAAATTTCTTCACCCAGAGAGTGGTGAGCCAGTGAAATTACGTCATCACTCCCATATCCAAGAGGGATTGGAATATGCTGGCCAGTGCCTCTGCTACTTCCACCATTCCATCCCTCAGCAACCCTCATGCATCCCATCCAGACTGGGTAAATTATCTACTTATTGTGGTACAAAAAGTGCTGTATTGAAAAGGGTTAACTGAATCTGTTTGTTCAGTGACTGTAATTAATGTCAGTCTCCATGGACCCTAATTGTGTCATTGGAGGTTTTCCATCTTCTATTAATAAGGGGCTTCCATGTGTTATCCCATCGTTTCAGCCGGAACATCAGCCCTGGAACAACAGAGATCAGCGGCTCCTGAGAGAGAGAAAGGATAGATTAGAATCTGAGAACAAAAGACTGGAATGTAACAACACTTGGTCAGAATCTGAGAACAATAGATTGGAATGTTACAACAATGGGTCAGAATCTGAGAACAATAGATTGGAATGTTACAACAATGGGTCAGAATCTGAGAACAATAGATTGGAATGTTACAACAATGGGTCAGAATCTCAGAACAATAGATTGGAATGTTACAACAATGGGTCAGAATCTGAGAACAATAGATGGGAATGTTACAACAATGGACAGGAGTTTATCCTCGGAACTTTACTACCTTTCTACATGTTATGATTGGATGTCATTAAACTTCCGTATCTATCTCGCACTGAAGATTATTCAATACATTTACTATCCCATCCTGGCTATTATTGGTGTCCCTGGTAAGTCTCTCTATCTAGCTATTAATTCTATAAACCAAGTTTAACAGCATTACTGCTCCTGTAATTTGCTCTGCCCTTTTTGTTGCCGTTGTATTCCTGGTGAATATGTCCAGCTATTAGCTCCATAAACCATAGCCAACTGTATTACAGTTCTTGTCATTTAATCTCTCATCTTTGCTGCCCTTGCTGTCTCTATTTCCGTCTTGGAGATCTGTAAACCCTGTTTTACTGAAATACTGTTATGTTATGTAAATTTTGGGAAGACTGAAGCCAGTGTCATTGGTCTCCATCACAAACTCCATCCCCTATCTGTGAGACAAATACACCACCCTGCCCAATACTGAGGCTGAACCAGACTGTTTGCAATCGGTGTGTTCTATTTAAACCTGAGCTGAGTCCATCTCCATATTCTCTCCATTACCAACCCTGTCTACGACCACCTCTGTCATATCCCCCACCTCCACCTCTGTCTCAGCCAATCTGCTGCATAAACCCTCACCTATACCTTTGTTAAATCCACATTTGACTATTCCAATTCTATCCTGGTCACCCTCCCAGTTATAAACCTCCATAAACCACAGACCATCCAGATCTCTGCTGCCTGTATCCTAACTCACACCAAATCCCGATCACCCATCACCCCTGTGCTCACTGATCGACATTGGCTCCCGGTCTGGCAGCACCTTAATTTTAACATTCTCATCCTTGTGTTTGAATCCCTCCATGGCCTCACCCCTCCAATTAGTCCCATTCTCCTGCCCATTCTCATATTCCTGAAAATGTTTTGACTTCAATCTTTTCCAATTTCTCCTTTTAAAGTGAATTCCTTTCCCTCTGTATCTGTCCCGAGCCACTATTTAGACTCTATAGAACTACTGGTGCTGACGGTACAGAAGCTGGGATCCATAGAGAGATGTGAGCTGCTCAGCCAGGCACTTCCAGTGCGGCCTGCACAGTGCCCCAAGCTGGGCAGGGCTCTAGTTCAATCGTAACATGTATGTGTTGTTGAGCTGAGGATGGTTTTAAATGTGATGTCAATGTACCAAACCGGCAGCTTTGATGTACGTCTTTGAAACTTGGTCTGTGCATGTCCACTGACTGCTTGTGTTAGTCACTCTCAGCTGAACATATATTCAGCAGCATGAGGATTATGCATAACATAACATCTAGTATTATTTAAAAGGACCAGGCATCCAACTTACAGGTGAGGGGCTTTTGACTTACTTCTATTATTGTAAAGTTAGTGGAGGTGCTGTGGATGGTTTGTTGGAGGTTGTGTTGTGAGCTGCTGCAGACATTCATGGAGGACAGAGGATTTGGTGAACCAACTTTGCACGAGGTATGGCCTATCAGGGGAAAACAGCAGCAGCCAGAGCAGTTGCACCACGGCTGGCACTGTTGCTCAGCAGGGAGGGACAAAGCGCAGAAGAGCAATAGTTATAGGGGACTTTATAGTCAGGGGCACAGATATGCCCTTCTGTGGACGTGAACGAGACTCCAGGGTGGTATGTTACCTCCCTGGTGCCAGGGTCAAGGACGTCTCTGAACGGACAGGAGGCATTCTGAAGGGGGAGGGTGAACAGCCAGAGGTTGTGGTACACATCGGTAGCAATGACATAGGCAGGAAGAGTGATGAGGTCCTGCAGGGGGAGTTTAGGAAGTTAGGGAGTAAGTTACAAAACAAGACCTCGAGGGTTGTAATCGCTGGATTCCTCCGTGTGCCACGTGCCAGTGAGGCTAGAAATAGGAAGATAGTGCAGCTAAACACGTGGCTGAGCAGCTGGTTTAGGAGGCACGGTTTCAGATATCTGGACCATTGGGCTCTCTTCAGGGACAGATGGGACCTGTACAAGAAGGACTTGTTGCATCTAAACTGGAAGGGCACTAATATCCTGGCTGCAAGGTTTGCTAGCGTCACTCGGCAGGGGGGTGGGAACCAGAGCAGGAGGACAGCTAGTGAAATAAATGAGGAGGACATAGTAAATAAGGCCAGTAGGACGAAGAGGAAGAGCAGGAACTGAGATGTTGCTGAGTACAGCGGGACTGGTGGTCTGAAGTGCATTTGTTTCAATGCGAGAAGTATAACAGGTAAGGCAGATGAACTTAGAACTTGGATTAGTACTTGGAAATATGATGTTGTTGCTATTACAGAGACTTGGTTGAGGGAAGGGCAGGATTGGCAGCTAAATGATGCTGGTTTTAGAAGCTTCAGGCGGGATAGAGGGGAATGTAAAAGGGGTGGGGGAGCTGCATTACTGTTTAAGGAGAATATCACAGTTGTACTGCGGGAGGACACCTCAGATGGGTCATGCAGCGAGGCAATATGGGTGGAGCAAAGGAATAGGAAGTTGGGGGTTTACTACAGGCCTCCCAACAGCCAGCGGGAGGGAGAGGAGCAGATATGTAGACAGATTTTGGAAAGATGTAAAGGTAACAGGGTTGTGGTGGTGGGTGATTTTAACTTCCCCAATATTGACTGGGATTCGCTTTGTGCGGCTTGGATGGGGCAGAATTTCTGAGGAGCATCCAGGAGGGCTTCTTGAAACAGTATGTAGATAGTCCAACTAGGGATGGGGCCATTCTGGACCTGGTATTGTGGAATGAGCCCGGCAAGGTGGTCGAAGTTGCAGTGGGGGATCATTTCGGGAACAGTAACCATAATTCCATAAGTTTTAAGGTACTTGTGGATAAGGATAAGAGTAGTCCTCGGGTGAAGGTGCTAAATTAGGGGAAGGCTAATTACAACAATATTAGGCAGGAACTGAAGAATTTAGATTGGGGGCAGATGTTTGAGGGCAAATCAACATCTGACATATGGGAGTCTTTCAAACGTCAGCTGTTTAGAATCCAGGACCAGCATGTTCTGGAAGAAAGACAAGTTTGGCAAGTTTCGGGAAGCTTGGATAACACGGGATATTGTGAGCCTAGTCAAAAAGAAAAAGGAAGCATTTGTAAGGGCTGGAAGGCTAGGAACAGACGAAGCACTTGAGGAATATAAAGACAGTAGGAACGAACTTAAGCAAGGAGTTAGGAGGGCTGAAAGGGGTCATGAAAAGTCATTGGCAAACAGGATTAAGGAACATCCCAAGGATTTTTATACATATATCAAGAGCAAGAGTGTAACCAGGGAAACGGTTGGCCCACTCAAGGACAGAGATGGGAATCTATGTGTGGAGCCAGAGGAAGTGGGCGAGGTGCTCAATGCGTACTTTGCATCAGTATTCACCAAAGAGAAGGACTTGGTGGATGGTGAGCCTAGAGAAGGGAGTGCAGATAGTCTCAGTCATTTCATTATCAATAAGGAGGTGGTGTTGGGCGTCTTGCAAAGCATTAAGGTAGATAAGTCCCCAGGGCCTGATGGGATCGACCCTAGAATACTGAGGGAGGCAAGGGAAGAAATTGCTGGCGCCTTGACAGAAATCTTTGCATCCTCATTGGCTACAGGTGAGGTCCCAGAGGACTGGAGAATAGCCAATGTTGTTCCTTTGTTTAAGAAGGGTGGCAATGATAATCCAGGAAATTATAGGCTGGTGAGCCTTATGCCAGTGGTAGGGAAACTATTCGAGAGGATTCTTCCGTACAGGATTTACTCCCATTTGGAAACAAACGAACTCATTAGCGAGAGGCAGCATGGTTTTGTGAAGGGGAGGTCGTGTCTCACTAATTTGATTGAGTTTTTTGAGGAATTGACGAAGATGATTGATGAAGAAAGGGCAGTGGATGTTGTCTATATGGACTTTACTAAAGCCTTTGACAAGGTCCCGCATGGCAGACTGGTACAAAAGGTGAAGTCACACGGGGTCAGAGGTGAGCTGGCAAGATGGATACAGAACTGGCTCTGTCATAGAAGACAGAGGGTAACAGTGGATGGGCGTTTTTCTGAATGGCGGGATGTGACTAGTGGTGTTCCACAGGGATCACTGCTGGGACCTTTGCTGTTTGTAGTATATATAAATGATTTGGAGGAAAATGTAGCTGCTCTGATTAGTAAGTTTGCGAACGACACAAAGGTTGGTGGAGTTGCGGATAATGATGAGGATTGTCAGAGGATACAGCAGGATATAGATCAGGTGGAGACTTGGGTGGAGAAATAGCAGATGGAGTTTAATCCGGAAAAATGTGAGGTAATGCATTTTGGAAGGTCGATTGCAGGTGGGAGGTATACAGTAAATGGCAGAACCCTTAGGAGTATTGACAGGCTGAGAGATCTGGGCGTACAGGTCCACAGGTCACTGAAAGTGGCAACGCAGGTGGATAAGGTAGTCAAGAAGGCATACGGCATGCTTATCTTCATGGGCCGGAGCGTAGAGTATAAAAATTGGCAAGTCATGTTGCAGCTGTACAGAACCTTAGTTAGGCCACACTTGGAATATTGCATGCAATTCTGGTCGCCACACTACCAGAAGGATGTGGAGGCTTTGGAGAGGGTGCAGAGGAGGTTTACCAGGATGTTGCCTGGTCTGGAGGGCATTAGCTATGAGGTGAGGTTGGAAAAACTCGGATTGTTTTCACTGGAACGACGGAGGTGGAGGGGTGACATGATAGAGGTTTACAAAGTTATGAGCGGCATGGACAGAGTGGATAGTCAGAAGCTTTTTCCCAGGGTGGAAGAGTCAGTTACTAGGGGACATAGGTTTAAGGTGCGAGGGGTAAAATTTAGAGGGGATGTGCGAGGCAGGTTTTTTACACAGAGGGTGGTGAGTGCCTGGAACTTGCTGCCGGGGGAGGTGGTGGAAGCAGATACGATAGCGACGTTTAAGAGACATCTTGACAAATACATGAATAGGAAGGGAATAGAGGGATATGGGCCCCAGAAGTGAAGGAGGTGTTAGTTTCGGCAGGCATCAAGATCGGCGCAGGCTTGGAGGGCCGAATGGCCTGTTCCTGTGCTGTACTGTTCTTTGTTCTTTGTTCTTGACTGTAGTTACAATGTCCCTGGGTCTGTAACGTGATCAACAAATGGAGCAGAGGCTGCAGAAAGGGGAAGCTCTGTAAAGAGGGAGGAGGAGCGGGTTCTGCCCGCTTATATTTAAACCTGAGCTGAGGTCATCTCCATATTCTTTCCATCACCAACCCTGCCTACTAACACCTTTGTAATATCACCCATCTCCACTCCTGCCTCAGCCCATCTGCTGCATAAACCCTCATCCGTGTCACTGTTAGATCCACAGTTGACTATTCCAATTCTATCCTGGTCACCCTCCCAGTTATAAACCCCCATAAACCACAGTTCATCCAGTACTCTGCTGCCTGTATTCGAACTCACACCAAATCCCGATCACCCATCACCCCTGTGCTCACTGATCTACATTGGCTCCCGGTCTGGCAGCACCTTAATTTTAATATTCTCATTCCTGTGTTTGAATCTCTCCATGTCCCACCCCTCCAGTTAGTCCCATTTCCCTGTCCATTTCCCACATTCCTGCAACTCTTTTGACCTCAATCTTTTTTCAGTTCTCCTGATAAAGTGAATTTATTTCCCTCTGTATCTGTCCCAAGCCCCGATTTTCGACTCTGCAGCACTACTGGTGCTGACGTTACAGAAGCTGGGATCCATAAAATGATGAGAACCGCAGAGCCGACCACTGCTAGTGCACAATACCCCATGCTGGGCAGGGCTCCAGCAAACTCGGATCATCTATGTTCCATTCGTGTGGTCTTCACAGCTGGCCACTTCTAGTGTGGCCTGCACAGTGTCCCAATCTGGGCAGGGCTCTAGTTCAATCGTACCGGATATGTGTTGTTCCTTTGAGGATGGAGTTGAAAGTGATGTCAATGTACCATACCGGGAACTTTGATGTACGTCTTTGATACTTGGTCTTTGCATGTCCACTGACCGCCTGTGTTAGTCACTCTCAGCTGATATACATTCAGCAGCACGAGGAACTCCCTGCAGTGTTATTTAAAAGTACCAGGCATTCAACTTACAGGTGAGGGGCTTTTGACTTACCTCTGCTATTGCAAAGTTGGTGGCGGTTCTGTGGATGGTTTTCTGGAGGTTGTGTTGTGAGCTGCTGCAGACATTCAGGGAGGATAGAGGATTTGGTGACCCAACTCTGGACGAGGTACGGGGACTGTAGTTACAGTGTCTCTGGGTCTGTAACATGACCAACACATGGAGCAGAGGCTGCAGAGAAGGGAAGCTCTGTAAAGAGGGAGGAGGAGTGGGCTCTGCCCTACCCAACCCGGGTTTTCCAGGAGCACTTTTCCTATCTGCACCTAACCCAGGAGCAGTGTGTGAGGTAACTCTGATTCAATAAGGAGGTGGTCACAGAGCTGCGTCACCTCCTGTAACACAACCTGGATCCTCACACCAGGGTGAGGACGGAATTGTCAGTGGCTGTTGAGGTCACAG
Source organism: Heterodontus francisci (assembly GCF_036365525.1). Lineage (NCBI taxonomy): Eukaryota > Metazoa > Chordata > Chondrichthyes > Heterodontiformes > Heterodontidae > Heterodontus > Heterodontus francisci. The sequence continues at coordinate 512,219 of NW_027141699.1, forward strand.
TTTCATTGATCTTCTCTGTATCTGAATCTTTCCAGGCAGCAGCAGGAGACATATCCAACATAGAGTCATAGAGAGTGATAGATACATTTATTACATAGAAGAAGGCCATTCGGCACCTCGGTGCCCGCTCCCTGTGGAACAATCCAGTCAGTCCCATTCTCCCAGTCAGTACCCGTATCCCTGCAAGATCATCTCCTTCGGGTGTCCATCCAGTATCCTTTTGAAGTCATTGCCTCTAATGATGAAGCCCAAGATCTGACATGCTTCTCTAAACACTCTCCTAATATGTCCTGCCAACTTCAAAGATCAATGCATATGCAGCCCCAGGTCCCTCTGTTCGTGCACAATCTTGAGAACTGTGTCATTAAGTCTATATTACCTTCCTATTCCTTCTGACAAGATACATCACCTCACACTCCTCTGTATGAAATTCCACCTGCCACTTCTCTGTCCATTCTGCTAGCCTATCTGTATCCTGTTACAGGTGGTTTGTAACATCCTCACTGTTTACCACACCTCCAAGATTGGTATCATCGGAAATTTTTGAAATTCTACTCTGTATTCCAAGAGCCATGCCATTTATATATAGCAAAAGAAAAACAGTGGTCCTAAGCACTGAACCTTGGGGAACATCACTGTCTACCATCCTCCGGTCTGAAAAGCAACCATTTAACACATTTCTCTTTTTATTGTCATCTGGACAATTTTTTTCCAATTGGATGCTATTCCATGAGGTTCAATTTTGTTAACCAAGCTTCTGTGTTGTTCATCATCAAATAATTTCATAAAATCCACGTAGACAACATCCACCACATTCCCTTCATCAACCTTCTCTCATTTTCCGAATAAATTCAATTAGTTCATCATGCATGATCTGCCTTTCAGAAATCCGTGCTGACAATCCTTAATTAACTCAATCTCTCCAAGTGTGTGTTGTCCTTTTGCCCTGATTATTGTTTTTAAAACCTTACTCGCCACTGATGTTAAACTAACCGGCCAATAGTTGCGAGGCCTGTGTGTTGTCCATTGATAATTCTGGGAAGTGAGTGTGACCATCTATGTCATCAATTTCTCCCTCAGCAGGGAAAAGCAGGATGAGAGATCCCGTGGCTTTGTCAGGATAGCGGGATTCCTGATGGTTTCGGTTGATCTGCGGGGCCCCCATGTCAATGGGTTGAGGTACAGGAACTGGAAGAACTCTCACTCCATTAATGTACAGTTGGTGTGTGAGCATGCCCAGTACATCATGCTGGTGAATGTCCACTATCCTGGCAGCAGACACCATACATTTATTCTGAAGCAGTCAGCCGGTCCCAACACTGCGGGTCTCCATGCAGAACCAGAATGTGGCTCCTTGGAGACAAATGAACCCCCTCTAGACACAGCTCATGTTTCTACACCCGCAAACCACCTCCCACCGTCAACTGTTAGTTACGCAATTAACGTGTGTTATGTGAGCAATGGAGTCACCAGGAACATGGTGGAACAGACCATCGGTGTGATGAAGGAATGCTTCCGATGTCTGAACCGCTCGGGGAGAGCCCTTCAGTACACATTGGAGAAGGTGTCTGAGCTCATGGTGTTCTGCTGCACGCTTCATATCATCAGCAGCATGTGGACACAGGCATTGGCAGCAGGAATCCGGAGGCCACCTCAGGAGGTGGTGGGAGGGAAGATATTTCCTGGATGCCTTCGACCCGGACAGGCTGTCGGAGAGTCCCTGCTAAGATTCCAGTTCCCATAGGACAACTTCCCTTTCCCACCATGGATCCCCCATTCTCCACCATTACACCCATCTGAGACGCCCCATCACAGTGTCACCTTGGTCATCATCCTGTAATAAAAACATCAGAGAATTATTACAGCACAGAAGGACCAATTCAGCCTTTCGTGTCTGCACTGGCTCTCCGAATGATCAATTCACCGAATGCCGTTCCCTGCATTCTCCCTGCAACCCTGCACATTCTTCCTTCTCATATAACAGTCTATTCAGCTTCAATTGAACCTGCCTCCACCATACTCTCAGGCAGTGCATTCCAGACTCTAACCACTCACTGTGTGAAAAAATATTTTCCTCAGGTCGTCTTTGCTTCTTTTACCCATGACTTTAAATCTGTGCCCTTTCGTTCTCGATCCTTTCAGTGGGAACTGTTTCTCTCTATCTACTCTGTCCAGACACCTCATGATTTTTGAAACCTCTACGAAAGCACCTCTCAGCCTTCTCCGAGGAAAACAGTCCTAACTTCTCCAGCCTATCTTCATAACTGAAAATCCTCATCCCGGGAATCATTCACGTGAATATTTTCTGTACTCTCTCCAATGCCCTCACGTCTTTCCTCAAGTGTGGCACCCAGAACTGGACGCAATGCCACAGCTGAGGCTGAAATAGTGTCTTATATAAGTTCAACATAACTTCCTTGCTCTTGTACTCTATGCCCCTATTAATAAAGCCCAGGATACTGTATGCTTTATTAAACACTTTCTCAACCTGTCCTGCCGCCTTCGATGACTTCTGCACATATACACACAGGTGTGCTCCTGCACACCCTAGAAAATTGTACCCTTTATTGTATATTGTCTCCCCATGTTCTTCCTATCAACATGAATCACTTCACATTTCTCTGTATTGAACTTCATCTGTCACCTGCCTGCCCATTCCACCAACTTGTGTGTGTACTTTTGAAGTTCTGCACTATCCCCCCCACAGTTCACAATTCTTCCAACTTTCGTATCAGCTGCAAACTTTGAAATTGTGCCTGCATACCCAGGTTTAGGTCCTTAATATATATCAGGAAAAGCAAGGATGTCTGGGGAACTCCACAATAAACCTTCCTCCAGCCTGTAAAACATCCATTAATTAGTTCCGAAGAAGGGTCACTGACCCGAAACGTTAACTCTGCTTCTCTTTCCACAGATGCTGCCAGACCTGCTGAGTGACTCCAGCATTTCTTGTTTTTGTTGCATTAATCATTAATGTTTGTTTCCTGTCACTTAGCTAATTTCGTATCCATGTTGCTACCGTCCCTTTTATTCCATGAGCTACAGGTTTGCTCACAGGTCTGTTGTGTGGCTTTGTATCAAAAGGTTTTTGCATGCAGGGAATAGTTAAATGTCTGGAATGCACTGCTTGAGAATGGTGGAGGCAGGTTCATTTGAAACTGAATAGACCGTTATATGAAAGTCAATGTACACCACATCAACAGAATTGCCCTCATCAACTCTCTCTGATACCACCTCAAACATCTCCAGCAAATTAGTTAAACATGATGTACTCTCAAGAAATCCATGCTGGCTTGTTTAATTAACTCGCATTTGTCCATGTGACTATTTGCTTTGTCCAAGATTATTTATTTCTAGAAGTTTTCCCACCACCGAAGTTAAACTGACAGGCCTGTAGTTGCTGGCCTTATCTTTACACCCTTTTTGAACAAGGGTGTAACGTTTACAATTCTCCAGTCCTCTTGCATCACCCTCAAGTCTAAGGAAGACGGAAAAATTATGGCCAGTGCCTCTGCAATTTCCACCCTCACTTCCCTCAGTATCCTTGGATGCATCTCATCTTTTCCTGGTGCTTTATTCAATTTAAGTCCAGACAGCCTATCTAATACTTCCTCTTTATCAATTTTAAACCCCACTAGTGTCTGACTTACCTCCTCTTTCAACATTGCCTGGGTTGCATCTTGGAATCATAGACAGTTTATGGCACAGAGAGAGGCCACTTGGCCCATCGTGTCTATGCTGTCCAAAAAACGATCCATCCATTCTAATCCTATATTCCAGCATTTGATAGATTACAGCACTTGAGGTGCATATCCAGACACCTTTTGAATGAGTTGTTGGTTTCTGCCTCAACGACCATTTCGGACAGTGAGTTCCAGACTCTGACCACCCGCTGGCTGAAAAATAAAATCCGCAGCTCCCTTTTAATCTTTCTACCAATCACTTTAAGTCCATGCCCCCTCGTCACTGACCTCTTTGCTAAGGTGAATGGACCCTTCAGCTCCACTCTACCCAGGCCCCTCTCAGTTTTGTACATTTCAATCAGATTTACCCTCAGCCTTCTCTATTCCAAGGAGAACAGTCCCTGCCTGTCCAATCTTTCCTCATAGCTGCATTTTTCCAGTCCTCGCCACATCCTCATAAATCTCCTCTGCACCCTCTCTGGTGCAATTACATCTTTTCTGTAATGAGGTGAGCAGAGCTGCACACAGTACTCAAGTTGTGTGCTAACCAATGAGTTATAGAATTCTAGCATGACCTCCCTGGCCGTATATTCTATACCTCGGCTAATAAAGGAAAGGATTCCATATCTTCTTCCTTGGTAAAGACAGGTGGAAATTATTCATTTATTACCTCAGCTATATCCTCTGCCTCCATGTGCAAATCCCCTTTATGGTCCTGAGTCGGCCCCATTGTTCCTTTTACTACCCTATTAGTATTTAGATGCCAATAGAAAACTTTGGGATTTCCTTTAATGCTCGCCTCTTTTCATGCTCACTCTTTGCTTCTCTTATTTGCTTTTTCACTTCCCCTCTGGACCTTTTGTATTCAGCCTGCTTCTCAATAGTATTTTCTACCTGATGTCTGTTATATCAGGCATAAACTTGTCAACCTTTCGTGCGGCCTTCAAAGATCTGTCTGAATGCACACCAAGTCTCTCTTTTCCTTTCTCCTCATTTAAACAATACCCATTTGTTTCTGTTGTCTTCCCTTACACTTCTTACCCAAATGTCTCGCTTCATACTTCACTGTGTTAAATTACATCTGCCATGTTCCTGTCCATTTCACCAGTCACTCTCCATCATCCTGAAGTCTGCTGTTATCCTTCTCACTGTTTATTAACATTTCTGACTTTCCTGCCATCCGAAAACTTTGACATTATCCCCACTGTACACAAGCCCATTGCATTAACATACAACAATAGTGATCCCAACAGTGACCCTGGGGACCCCATTGAGTACTTCCCTCCAGACTGAAGAATAACCATTCTCCACTATTCTCTACTTTCTCTCACTGCGCTAATTTCCCGCATGCTTTCATTGAAAATAAAAGAACAGACTTACATTTATGAAACGCCTTTCATGACCACTGCATGTTCCAAAGTGATTTACAACCAATGAATACTTCTTAAAGCGAAGTCCTTCTTGTAATGTAGGAAACAGGCAGACTATTTCTGCACAGCAAGCTCCCACAAGCAGCAATGTGATGATGATCAGATCTGTTTTTGTGATGTTGATTGAAGGATAAATATTGACAAGGACACCGGGAATAATTCCCCTGCTGTGCTTCTACATAGTGCGATGGGATCTTTAACATCCACCTGAGAGGGCAGACTGCAACTTGGTTTAAAGTTTCATTCGATAGACTGCACCTCTGACAGTGCAGCACACCCTCAGTACTGCACTGCAATGTCAGCATTGATTCTTGCGATCAAGTCCTGCAGTGACACTTGATCCTGGAAGCTGGTGACTGAAAGGGGAGAGAGCTGCAAACTGAGCCACGGCTGACATTAACCCTTTAATCCCATGTGTTTCTAATTCGGTAACACGGTTGTTATGTGGTACTTTCTCAAACGCCTGTGGAAAGGATAGGGATATTGTGAAAGTACAGGCAGGAGAAATAATAGAATGGCACAAACTGAATGAGGTCATTCGGCCCATCATGTCTGTGCTGCCCCTTTCAAAGAGAAATCCAGTCAGTCCCACTCCCAGGCTTTTTCACTATATCCTTGCATTTTTTCTCCTTCAGATATTTATCCAATTCCCTTTTGGGATCTACTATTGAATCTGTATCCATCAGCCTATCAGACAGAGTATTCCAAATCCAAACCACTCAGAAACAAAAATCCTCATGTCTGCTTCTTTTACCAAATGCCTGAAATCTGTGTCTCTTGGACATTGGAAATAGTTTCTCTTTATTTAATTTATCTAAGTCCTTCGAATGTTAAACACCTCAATCAAATCTCCTCTGAAAGTTCTCTGCTCTAAGCAGAACAACCCCAGCTACATAACTGTAATCCCTCATGCCCTGACAAATTCTAGTAAAACAGTTCTGTGCCCTCTCTGAAGGCTTCATGTCCTTCCTAAAGTGTGGTTCCCAGTATTCGACACAAGACTCCAGGTGCAGCTGAACTAGTATTTTATATATGTTTCACATAATGTCCTTGCTTTTGTTCTTTTTGCCTCTATTTATAAACCCAAGGATCCCATATATTTATTAACTGTCCAGTTAACCTTTCCTGCCACCTTCAAAGATTTGTATATAAACACCCCATGTGTCTCTGTTATTTCACGACCTTTATGGTTGTACCATCTAACTTGTATTGTCCCTCTTCATTCATCCTTTCAAAATGTATTACCTCACACATCTGCAATGCTAATTAAATATTGAGAAGATTGAAGCCATTGTTTTCTGTCTCTGCTCCAAACATTTCCTAGTTACACACTCCATCCCTCTCCTTTGTAAATGCTTGGGACGAAGCCAAACTGTTCACAGACTTAGTTACATAGTTAACCCTGAGATGTCTTGAGATGAGCTTCCCACCAAATATTCACACCATCACTAAAACGGCCTATCTCCAACCCCGGTGGAGTTGCATTGCTGGTTAAAGAGTAAATGAACGCAATAGTGAGGCAGGATATTAGCTCTGACGATGTCGAATCTGTATGGGTAGAGCTGAGAAACACTAAGGGGCAGAAAACGTTAGTGGGGGTTGTATATAGACCCCCAGACTGTAGTGCTGAATTTGGGAATGGCATTGGACAGGAAATTAGAGACGCATGCGATAAAGGAACATCTGTAATAATGGGTTTCTTGAATCTGCATATAGATTGGGCAAATCAAATTGGTCGCAATACATTGTGGAGGAATTCCTGGGGAATATACGGGATGGTTTTCAGGGCCAATTCTTTGAGGAACAAACTGGAGAACAGGCCATCCTGGACTGGTTATTGTGTAATGAGAGAGGAATAATTGACAATCTAGTTGTGCGAGATCCCTTGGGGATGAGCGACCATAATATGATAGAATTCTTCATGACCTAGTTGATTCTGAGACTAGAGTCGTGAATCTTAATAAAATAAGCTACGAAGGTATGAGGCATGAGTTGTCGATGATACATTGGGTAATGTTACTTAAAGAGATGACCCTGGATAGGCAATGGCAAACATTCAAAGAGCGCATGGATGAACTGCAACAATTGTTTACTCCTGTCTGGCGCAAAAGTAAAACGGAAAAGGTAGCCAAATCATGGCTTACAAGGAAAGTTCGAGATAGCATTAGATCCAAGGATGAGGCATATAAATTCGCCAGGAAAAAGCAACAGACCTGAGGATTGGGAGCAGTTTAAAAGTCAGCAAAGGAGCACCAAGGGATTGATTAAGAAGGGGAAAATGGAGTACGAGAGTAAGCTTGCGGGGAACATAAAAACTGACTGCAAACGAATCTATAGGTATGTGAAGCGGAAAAGATTGGCGAAGACAAATACAGGTCGGTTGCAGTCAGAAACAGGGAAATTTATTATGGGAAACAAAGAAACGGCTGACCAACTAAATGCATCCTTTAGTTCTGTCTTCACAAAGGAGGACACAAATATCATACCAGAAATGTTGGTGAATACAGGATTTAGTGAGAGAGTGGAACTGAAAGAAATCAGTATTAGTAGAGAAATGGTGTTGGGGAAGTTGATGGCATTGAAGGCCGATAAATCCCCAGGGCCTGGTAATCTACATCCCAGAGTACTTAAGGAAGTGGCCCTAGAAATAATGGATGGATTGGTGGTCATCTTCCAAGATTCTATGGACTCTGGAACAGTTCCTTCAGATTGGAAGGTAGCTAATGTTATCCCACTATTAAAAAAGGGAGGTAGGGAGAAAGCAGGAAATTGTAGACCAGTCAGCCTGACATCGGTCGTGGGGAAAATCCTGGAGTCCATTATCAAATATTTTGCAGCAGAGCACTTGGAGAATAGTGGTAGAATCGGACAGAGTCAGCATGGATTTATGAAAGGGAAATCATGCTTGATAAATCTACAAGCATTCTTCCAGGATGTAACTAGTAGAGTGGATGAGAGGGGGCCAGTGGGTGTGGTTTATTTGCACTTTCAGAAGGCTCTCGACAACGTTCCACGTAAGGGTTTAGCATGTAAAATTAAAGTGCACGAGACTGGGGGTAGTGTATTGCAATAGATAGAAAATTGGTTGGCAGACAGGAAACAAAGCATTGGAACATACGGATCTTTTTGTGAATGGCAGGCAATGACTAGTGGGGTACCGCAGGGATCGGTGCTAGGACCCCAGCTATTCACAATATATATGTTAATGATTTAGATGAGGAAACTAAATGTAATATCTCCAAGTTTGCAGATGATACAAAATTGAGTGTGAGGATAAGTTGTGAGGAAGATGCAGAGAGGCTTCAGGGTGATTTGGACAAGTTGAGTGAGTGGGCAAATGCATGGCAGATGCAGTATAATGTGGATAAATGTGAAGTTATCCACTTTACTAGCAAAAACAGGAAGGCAGATTATTATCTGAACGGCTATAAACTGAGAGAGGGGAATATGCAGCGAGACCTGGGTGTTCTCGTACATCAGTCACTGAAGGTAAGCATGCAGGTGCAACAGGCGGTAGGAAAAGGCGAATGTTATGATGACCTTTATAGAGACAGGATTCGAGCACAGGAGCAGGGATGTTTTACTGCAATTATACAGGGCCTTGGTGAGGCCGCATTTGGAATGTTGTGTGCAGTTTTGGTCTCCTTATCTGAGGAAGGATGGTCTTGCAAGAGGGAGTGCAGTAGAGTTTTACCAGTCTCATTCCTGGGATGGCGGGACTGCCGTATGAGGAGAGATTGAGTCGGTTAGGACTGTATTCACTGGAATTCAGAAGAGTGAGGAGGGATCTCATCGAATCCTATAAAATTCTAACATGACTTGACAGGGTAGATGCAGGAAGGATGTTCCCGATGGTGGGGGACTCCTGAACCACAGGATATGGGGGAAAACTTTCAGGACTGAGATGAGGAGACGTTTCTTCACCCAGAGAGTGGTGAGCCTGTGGAAACCTGTCATCACGCCCATATCCAAGGGAGATTGGAAGGTTCTGGCCAGCGCCTCTGCTATTTCCCCCATTCCTTCCCTCAGCAACCCTCATACATCCCATCCAGAATGGATAAATGTTCAACTTTGTTGTGGTACTAAAGTGTTGGATTGAAAAGGGTTAACTGAATATGTTTGTTCCGTGACTGTAATTAATGTCAGTCTCCATGGACCCTAATTGTGTCACTGGACGTTTTCCATCTCCTATTAATAAGGAGCTTCTTTCAATGTGTTATTCCATAGTGTCAGTGGGAACATCAGCCCTGGCACTTTCAGAGATCAGCTGCTCCAGAGAGATAGAGAGAGGATAGGTTAGAATCTGAGACCAAAAGACTGGAATGTTACAACAATGGGTCAGAATCTGAGAACAAAAGACTGGAATGTTACAACAATGGGTCAGAATCTGAGAACAATAGATTGGAATGTTACAACAATGGACAGGAGTTTATCCTCGGTTATTTACTCTCTTTCTACATATTATAATTGGTACTCATTAAACTCTCGTATCTATCTCGCACTGAAGATTATTCAATACATTTACTATCCCATCCTGGCTATTATTGGTGTCCCTGGTAAGTCTCTCTATCTAGCTATTAATTCTTTAAACCATGTTTAACTGCATTACTGCTCCTGTAATTTACTCTGCCCTTCTTGCTGCCGTTGTATTCCTGGTGAATATCTTCAGCCATGAGCTCTATAAACCATTGTCAGCTGTATTACAGTTCTTGTCATATACTCGCTCATCGTTGCTCCTGTTGCTGTCTCTATTTCAGGCCAGGAGATCTGTAAACCCTGTTTCACTGAAATACTGTTCTGTTATGTAAATTTTGGAAAGACTGAAGCCAGTGTCATTGGTCTCCATCACAAACTCCATCCCCTATCTGGGAAGCACATACTCCACCGTGCCCAATATCCGAGGCTCAACCAGACATTTTGCAACTTCTGTGTTATATTTCAACCTAAGCTAAGTTCATCTTCATATTCTTTTCATCACCAACCCTGCCTAATACCACCTCTGTGATATCACCCCTCGCCACCACTGCCTCAGCCCATCTACTGCGTAAACACTTATCTGCATCACTGTTAGATACACAGCTGACTATTCCAATTCCATCTTGGTCACCCTCCCAGTTATAAACTTCCATAAACCACAGCCCATCCAGAACTCTGCTGCCTGTATCCTATCTCACACCAAATCCCGATCACCCATCACCCCTGTGCTCACTGATCTACATTGGCTCCCGGACTGGCAGCACCTTATTTTTAATATTCTCTTTCTTGTGTTTGAATCTCTCCATGGTCTCACCTCTCCATTTATTCACTTTCCCCTGTCCATTTCACATATTCCTGCAAATCTTTCGACTTCAGTCTTTTTTCATTTCTCCTTGTAAAGTGAATTTATTTCCCTCTGCATCTGTCCCGAGCCACGATTTTAGACTCTGCAGCTGACGGTACAGAATTGGGATCCATAAAGAGATGTGAATCGCACAGCTGGCCACTTACGGTGCGGTCTGCACAATATCCCATGCTGAGCGGGGCTCCAGCCCAGTCGTATCATCTATGTGCTGTCAGCATGGTCTTCACAGCCGGCCACTTCTACTGTGGCCTGCACAATATCACATGCTGGGCAGGGCTCTAGCTTAATTGTACCTTGTATGTGTTGTTCTTTTGAGGGTGGATTTGAAAGTGATGTCAATGTACCATACCAGCAGCTTTGATGTCCTTCTTTGAAAGTTGGTCTGTGCATGTTCACTGACCACCTGTGTTAGTCAATGTCAGCTGAACATACATTTAGCATCACAATGAATCCCCTCTAATGATATTTAAAAGGGCCAGGCATCCAGCTTACAGGTGACGGGCTTTTGACTTACTTCTGCTATTGTAAACTTAGTGGAGATGCTGTCGATGGTTTTCTGGAGGTTGTGTTGTGAGCTGCTGCAGATATTCAGGGAGGACAGAAGATTTGGTGACCCAAATCTGGACAAGGAATGGGGACTATATTTACAGTGTCTTTGGGTCTATGACATGACCAACAAATGGAGCAGAGGCTGCAGAGAGGGGAAGCTCTGTAAAGAGGGAGGAGGAGGGGGCTTTGCCCTACCCACCCCGGGTTTTCCAAGAGCGCTTTTCCTACCCACACCTAACCCAGGAGCAGTGCGTGAGGTGGCTCTGATTCAATAAGGATGTGGTCACATAGCAGTGTCACCTCCTGTAACACGACCTGGAGCCTCACAGCAGGGTGAGGAAGGAGCTGTCAGTGGCCATTAAAGTCACAGTTTCATTGAACTTCTGTGTATCGAGATCTTTCCAGACAGGAGCAGGAGACATATCCAACATAGAGTCACAGAGAGTGAATTTGTCATTTGCAGCACTGAAGGTGGTCATTCGGCCCCTCCATGCCAGCTTTCCCTGGAACAATCCAGTCAGTCCCAATCCCCCGCTCAGTCCCCGTATCCCTGCAAGTTCATTTCCTTCTGGTGTCCATCCAGTTTCCTTTTGAAATCATTAATTGCCTCAGCGTCCACCACCCTCATGGGCAGTGAGTTCCAGCTTATTACCATCCACTGTGTAAAAATGTTCCTCCTCATATTCCCCCTGCATCTCTTACCCAAACCTTCCATCTGTGTCCCCAAGTCCGTGTTTCATCAGTTAATGGGAACAGTTTTTCCTTGTCTGTCTTATCTAAGCTTATCATAATCTTGTACACCTCTACCAAAGCTCTCTAAATCTCCTTTACTCCAGGGAGAACAACTCCATCTTCTCCAAACTAACCTTGTCGCGCAACCCCCATCCCTGAAACCATTTTGGTAAATCTCCTCTGCACCCTCCCAAGGACCTTCACATCCTTCCTAAAGTGTGGTGACCAGAACTGGACACAGTTCTCCAGTTGAGGCCTAACCAAAGCTTTATAACGTTTCAGCATAACTTCCCTGCCTTTGTATCTTTGTCTGTCATTATGAAGCCCAAGATCTGATATGATTTGCTAAACACTCTCCTAATATGTCCTGCCACCTGCAAAGATCAGTGCATATGGAGGCCCAGGTCCCTCTGTTCCTGCACAATCTTTAGTAATGTGTCATTAAGTCTACATTGCCTTCCTATTCCTTCTGACAAAATACATCACCGCACACTGCTCTGTAATAAATTCTACCTGCCACTTCTCTGTCCGTTCTGCCAGCCTATCTATGTTCTGTTGCGGATGGTTTGTATCATCCTCCCTGTTTATCACACCTGCAAGATTGGTATCATCGGAAAAGTTTGAAATTCTACTTTGCATTCCAAGGTGCATGTCATTTATATATAGCAAGGAAAAAAAATCAGCGTTCCTAGCACTGACCCTTGGGGAACATCAAAATCTACCATCCTCCCGTCTGAAAAACAGCCATTTAAGACTCGTTTTGCTGTCCTTTGGACAATGTTTGATCCATTTGGATGCTATTCCATGAGCTTCAATTTTGTTAACCAAGCTTTGTGTGGTTCTTCATCAAATACTTTAATAAAATCCAGGGAGACAACATCCACCACATTCCCTTCATCAACCTTCTCTGATCATCGAAATCAATTCAATTAGTTCATCAAGCATAATCTGTCTTTTCGAAATCCGTGCTGACAATCCGTAATTAATTCAAACCTCTCCAAGTGTGTGTTGTCCTTTTTCACTGATTATTGTTTCTAAAACCTTACTCGCCACTGATGTTAAACTAACTGACCAGTAGTTACTCGTCTGTGTGTTGTCCATTGATAATTCTGGGAGGTGACGGTGACCATCGATGTTATCATTTTCTCCCTCAGCAAGGGGAAGCAGGATGAGAGATCCCGTGGCTTTGTCAGGACAGAGGGATTCCTGATGGTGTGGGTGTCTCTGCGGGGCCCCCGTTGTCAAGGGGGAGAGGTACAGGAACTGGAAAAATTCTCTCTCCATGAATGTACAGTTGGTGTGTGAGCATGCCCAGTACATCATGTTGGCGAATGTCCACTATCCTGGCAGCAGCCACCATACATTCATTCTGATGCAGTCACCCGGTTCCAACACTTTGTCCGCCATGCAGAACCAGAATGTGGCTCCTCGGAGATGAAAGATTCCATTCTCTAGACACAGCTCATGTTCCTACATCCCCAAACCACCTCCCACCGCCAACCAACCTCACACAATTAACATGTGTATAACGTGAGCAATGGAGTCACCAGGAACATGGTGGAACAGATCATCGGTGTGATGAAGCAATGCTTCCGATGTCTGAACCGCTCGGGGGGAGCCCGCCAGTACACACTGGAGTAGGTGTCCAAGTTCATGGTGTTCTGCTGCACCCTTCATATCATCACTATCATGAGGACACAGGCATTGGCAACAGGAATCCGGAGGACACCTCAGGAGGAGGAGGAGGAGGAGACCGGGAGGATATTTCCTGGATGCCATCGACCCGGACAGGCTGTCGGAGAGTCCCTGCTAAGATTCTGGTTCCATAGGACAACTTCCATTTCCCACCATGGATCCCCCATTCTCCCCCATTACACCCATCTGAGACGCCCCATCACAGTGTCCCCTTGGTCACCATCCTGCAATGCAAAACACCAACAAAAACCTTTTCATTAACATCTTTATCCAACAACACATCCAATTATACAAACAAAACTGAACTATTCACCCTTGTGTATTCCCTTAGTGCCTGTCTGGTGGGTTCCCTCGACTTGTCTAGTGCTCCGACACAGTGTTTCCCCAGTGACTGCAGCATGGCTGGTGGAAGGCTGCTGACTTTCACTGGGGAGACTGCAGATGGCCTTGCAGGACGTCCTCGAGCAGCACAGGGCTTTGCGGGTTCGTAGTCGGATTGCACCACCTCGACATGGGCAGCAGCAGCCTGGGCTGGCTGGTGGGGAACAGCAAGGACACTGGTGGGGTGACAGTGAATGGAGGATAGATACTGTCATCCTGAGAGAGGACAGCAAGTTCATGCTCCACAGAGACACTGTCACTGCCAAGGGGCGACACCTCAGCAATCCTGGTAATCTACTGGATCACAGTTTGCTGGAATGCTGTGAGAGCCTGCAAACCCCTTTGAACACTGAGATCCACAGCCATGATGACAGCAGTCTGATCCTGCCTGGCAGCAAACATGGATCTCATGTCCTCAATCTGAGCTTCCACTGCAGCACTGAGACTTTGGGTGTCTGCCGTCTGTGCGGCAGTGGAAGCTGAGACAATGGTATCAGACACTGTATCACGGCTGGGTCCACTTGTGCTGTCATGGAGTTAGTGACCACTTCCACAGGGGAAAGAATGGGCTTCAAGCTCTGTGAAATGCCCTGTGCCATGTTGGAGCTGGACTCCTCCGTGTTCCTTGACAGTGACAACAGACTGTCTGACAGGCCTGTCAATGGACAAAGTATCTCAGTGTACATGTCCATCAGCATTCTCCTGTATGCTGTTCCAGCAATGTTCACATCTGAGTCCTGTGTATTATAACTCGTTTGTGACCTCGCCCTCTGGTGAGCTGACACATGAACTATCCTTTCCCCTTGGCCTGTCTGCAGCTCACTTGTGCTCGGCGTCTCACCCAGTGCAGATTGTGTCTCGATACCAGCCTCTAAGGTTGACACAATGCAAGTATTTGATCTGGTGACTGTGAGTATCAGACCAAGTGATGGGGCTTCACCATCAGTGCTGTGCTGCTGCTCTCTCTCTGTCTCCTGGATCTGCTGTGACTGGGAAACTGGCAGTTTTATGTTATTATCAGAAAGTATAAAAGGGAGGGTTCGGTCAGGGATTGAGGGTGGGATGGAAAGCAGGAGGTCCATGGTCCCGCCATCTGCAGCTTGTACATCATCCCAGACAGCAGGATGAGGGGGAGGTGGGAGTTAAGAAGGGACATAAGGCAGGAACATAGCATCATCCTGAATGCTGTCGGTGATGCCGCATGCTACGGGCTCTGTCACAGCCGGTCCCATGATGTGGAGAACCACCTCCTCCCTCAGGCTCAGGGGATTAAGGTATGCCTGGTCCCCGCCGGGTCACTGCTGCTCCCTGTGATTATGGGCCACCTTGTCTTGTAAGAGAGAGGGCAGAATGTCAGTGACTGTGTTGCACTGTGTTTGGGTGCTGTGCCTTCCATAGCTGAATAGCTGGAGATATGTGGAGGCAGTGAGAGATGGGTGTGAGGCTGGTTATCAGTGGAAGGTGTGTGAGGGTAAGGTGGAGAATGTGCATGTTAGGTGTGAGTCCTGAGTGTTAGGTACTGCTGATGGGTGAGTGATAGGGGTGTGTTATATTGAGCAGTATGAGAGGTTGGTGGTGTTGAGGGTAGGAGATGCCATGTGGTGATGAGGTCACTGACATTTACCATCCGTGTGAGCTCATTAAACTTCTTCTGGCTCTGCTGCCAGGTCGTCGGGGCCATTCTTCTTGCATTCACCTCCGTGGCCACTAGCTCCCATTCCCTTCGAAGGGTGTTTCTTGAGGGTCTCCACACCACCCTACAGAAACATGGGCTCTCTTCTCCTGTTACTCTCCATGACTAAGGCCTCCAGCACCTCATTCGTTAGCCGCAGAGCCCTCTCTCTGTCCTAGTATTCCATTTGCCTTGTCTCCAATTGCAGCATTCACAGTCAGCAGCAGCAGCCTCCTGTGATTCAGTGCAGCTTCCCTTCAAGAGGAACAGACTGTCTTTAAGAGCTGAATGCTAGATGAAAGACGCGCCAGTCTCACACACAGTTCGGCTCCTGTTAAATGTGCAGGCAAACAGCAGCGCGGGTCACCATGGGCGACACGAATTTTTCATGGAAATGAGGACATAGCAGGAGCTTTATGTGTCACCTGCCTCAACAGGAGCGGACATGTGCGGATCATGATCCCTCTGCCGACAAAGCGATGCAAACCCGATTTTCTCGTTCTTGCTATTTCCCTTTCCGTCATTCACACTTTCCCCCTCTCTCTCTCTCTCTCTCTCTCTTCACTCTCTGTTTATTGCTCATAATATCAGAGATTGATGCAGCACAGAAGGAGGTCTGTCGGCCCATTGTGTCAGTACTGTCTCTTTGAAAGAACTATCTAATTAGTATTAATAGAGGCCTAGATTGAATTGTCTCTTTCCTGCTGTGTAAGTGGGACTCAGTACCACTCCAGCTGGTATTAATGGTGGCCTGGAATGAACTGTCTCTTTCCTGGTGCTTGAGTGGGACTCGGTTCCACTCCAGCTGCTATTAATAGAGGTCTGGTTTGAATTGGCTCTTTCCTGGTGTGTGAGTGAGACTCAGTACCACTCCAGCTGGTATTAATCGGCACAGTGGCGCAGGGGCAGGACAGTGGTGCAGTGGTTCGCACCGCAGCCTCACAGCTCCAGCTACCCAGGTTACTGCCTGCGTGGAGTTTGCAAATTCTCCCTGTCTCTGCGTGGCTTTCCCCCGGGTGCTCCGATCTCCACCCACATGCCAAAGACTAGCAGGTTGATAGGTTAATTGACCATTATAAATTGCCACCAGTATAGGTAGGTGGTAGGGAAATATAGGGATAGGTGGGGATGTGGTAGGGATATGGAATTAGTGTAGGATTAGTATAAATGGGTGGTTGATGGTCGGCACAGACACGGTGGGCCAAAGGGCCTGTTTCATTGCTTATCTCTAAACTAAACTAAAGCTATCTAATTAGTTCCTCTCCCCTCCTCTTTCCCCAGACTCCTGCGTTTTTACTCCTGTTCAAGTATTTGTTAAATTTCCTTTTGAAATATATTATTGAATCTGCTTCCACCATCTTTTCAGGCAGTGAATGCCAGATCCCAACAACTCGCTGTGTAAGAAAATTCTTTTCATTTCACCTCTGGTTATTTTTCAATCTGTGTCTTCTTAATACTGAACTTTCTGACACTGGAAACCGTTTCACATTAATTATCCCATCAAAACCCTTCATGATTTTGAATTCTATATTAAATCTCCTCTTACCCTTCATTGCAACCCCAGCTTTTCCAATCTCGCCACGTAACTGGTACCCAGATCCCCGGTACCATTCCAGAAAATCACCTCAGTATCTTCACTAAGTCCTTGACATCCTTACCAAAGTGTGGTGATCAGAATTGGACACAATTCGCCAGCTGGGATCTAACCAATGATGTATAAAGATCAGCATTTCCTCCTGAGTTTTTTTTTTACTCTGTGCCTCTCTCTCACACACCAAGGACACTACATGTTACCTTCAAAGATCTGTGTGTGCACAGCCCAGGTCTCTCCAATCCTGCACCCACTTTATAATGGTACCATTAAGTTTATATTGTTTCTCCACATACCTCCTACCCAAATGTCTCACTTCACACTTCACTGTGTTAAATTAAATCTGCCATGTTCCTGCCCATTTCACCAGTCAGTCTCTGTCCTCCTGAAGTCTGTTACTATCCTTCTCACTGTTTATTAACATTTCTGAGTTTCCTGCCATCTGAAAACTTTGACATTATCCTCTCTGTACACAAGCCCATTGCATTAACATACAGCAACAGTGATCCCAACAGTGACCCTGGGGAACCCCACTGTGTACTTCCCTCCAGACTGAACAACAACCATTCTCCAATACTCTCTGCTTTCTGTCACTTAGCTAATTTCCTGCATGCTGCCATTGTAATTTTTTAAAAAATACTTCGATTTATGTAGCGCCTTCATGACCACTGCATGTCCCAAAGCGATTTACAATCAATGAGTACTTATTAAACCCTAGTCACTATTGTAATGTAGGAATGATGGCAGAAGATTTCCGCACAGCAAGATCCCACAAGCAGCAATGTGATAATGATCAGATCTTTAACATCCACCTGAGAGGGTAGATGTTGGTTTAATGTTTCATTCGATAGACGGCACATCTGACAGTGCAATACTCCCACAGTAATGTCACTGCAGTGTCAGCCTTGATTCTTGTGATTAAGTCCTGTTACTTGTTTCTTGCGATCAAATGACACTTGATCCTAGAAGCTTGTGACTGAAAGGGGACGAGCTACAAACTGAGCCACTGCTGTCATTGGTCCTTTAATCCCATGTGTTTCTAACTTGGTAACATGGCTGTTATGTGGTACTTTATCAAACCCCTGTTTAAAGGATAGGAATATCAGGAAAGTAGAGGCAAGAACAATCATGGAAACATAGAATAGCATTGCACTGAAGAAGGCCATTTGGTCCAACATGTCAGTGCTGGCCCTTTCGAAGATCTACCTGTTAGTTCCACATCCTCTCTCTTTTTTATATTCATTCATGGGATTTGGGCGTCACTGGCTTGGCCAGCATTTATTGTCCCTGTTGCCCTTGAGAAGGTGATGGTGAGCTGCCTTCTTCAACCGCTTCAGTCCATTTGGAGTAGATAGACCACAGTGCTGTTTGGAAGGGATTTTGACCCAGCGACAGTGAAGGAACGGCGACATAGTTCCAAGTCAGGATGGTGTGTGACTTGAACGGGAACTTGAAGGTGGTGATTTTCTTATGTATTTTCTCCCCTTGTCCTTCTAGTTGGTAGAGGTCGTGCGTTTGGAAGGTGCTGTCGAAGGGGCCTTGGTGCATTGCTGCAGTGCATCTTGTAGATGGTACACACTGCTGCCACTGTGCGTCGGTGATGGAGGGAGTGAATGTTTGTAGATGGGGTGGCAATCAAGCGGGCTGCTTTTTCCTGAATGGTATCGAGCTTCTTGAGTGTTGTTGGAGCTGCACCCATCCAGGCAAGTGGAGAGTACTCCAGACATCACACTCCTGACTTGTGCCTTGTAGATGGTGGACAGGCTTTGGGGAGTCAGGAGGTGAGTTACTCGCCTCAAGATTCCTCGCCTCTGACCTGCTCTTGTAGCCACGGTATTTATATGGCTACTCCAGTTCAGTTTCTGGTCAATGGTAGCCCCCAGAATGTTGATAGTGGGGGATTCAGCGATGGTATGCCATTGAATATCAAGGGGAGATGGTTAGATTCTCTCTTGTTGGAGATGGTCATTGCCTGGCACTTGTGTGGCACGAATGTTACTTGCCACTTATCAGCCAAAGGCTGGATATTGTTCAGGTCTTGCTGCATTTCTGCACGGACTGCTTCAGTATCTGAGGAGTCACGAATGGTGCTGAACATTGTGCAATCATCAGCGAACATCCCCACTTCTGACCTTATTATTGAAGGCAGGTCATTGATGAAGCAGCGGAAAATGGTTGGGCCTAGGACACCACCCTGAGGAACTCCTGCAGTGATGTCCTGGAGCTCAGATGATTGACCTCCAACAACCACAACCATCTTCCTTTGCACTAGGTATGACTCCAGCCAGTGGAGTGTTTGAGATAATGAGGTAATGAGATCAGGAGCTGAGTCGCTCTAGCAGAACCTAAACTGAGCGTCACTGAGCAGGTTATTGCTAAGCAAGTGCTGTTTGGTAGCTCTGCTGATGACACCTTACATCACTTTCCTGATGATTGAGAGTAGGCTGATGGGGCGGTAATTGGCCGGGTTGGACTTGTCCTGCTTTTTGTCTACAGGACATACCTGGGCAACCTTCCACATTGCCGGGTTGATGCCAGTGTTGTAGCTCTACTGAAACTGCTTGGCTAGGGGTGCGGCAAGTTCTGGAGCACAGGTCTTCAGTACTATTGCTGGAATATTGTCAGGGCTCATAGCCATTGCAGTATACAGTGCCCTCTGTCATATCTTGATATCACGCGGAGTGAATCAAACCCTGAGAAACAGTACTGTATACTCCCCTCCACCTCCAGTCTGAACAATGACTTTTCACCACTTCTCTCTGCTTTCTGTCCCTGAGTCACTGTCATATCCACACCATCACTGTCACATTAATCCACGTCTTCCATTTTTCACAACAAGTCTATGAAATGTTATTTGTTTACAGGCGTTTTGAAAGTCTATATACATAAATGGATATACACGAGTAGGGGCGGAACATATTGGTATGGTTCTTCATGAATACTTTGGATCTGTCTTAACAAAAGGGGGGGACGATGCATATATTGTGGTTAAGGAGGAGGGGTGTGAATTATTGGATGTGATATACATAGGGAGAGAGGAAGTATTAATGGATTAGCATCCTTGAAAGTTGATCCATCACCAGGGCCAGTTGAAATGTATCCTAGGCTGTCAAAAGAGGTGAGAGAGGAAATGGCAGAGGGTCTGACCATCATTTTCCAGTCCACACTGGATACAGGTGTAGTGCCAGAGGATTGGTGAACTGTTAAAATTGTACCTCTTTAAAAAGGGAGCAAGGGATAGACCGAATAATTGCAGGCCAGTCAGTCTAACCTCAGTAGTGGGCACATTATTGGAATCTATTCTGAAAGACAGGATAAAGTGTCACTTAGAAAGGCACAGGTTAATCACGGATATTGAGCATGGATTTGATAAGGGAAGATATTGTTTGACCAAGTTGACTGAATTTTTCGAAGAAGTAGCAAGGATGAGGGTAGTGCAGTTGATATGGTCTGCATGGATTTTGACAAGGCTTTTGTCAAGGTCCCATGTGGCATACTAGTTAAAAAAATAAAATCCCATGGAATCCAGGGAAATTCAACATGCTGGATGCAAAATTGGCTCAGTGACAGGAAACAAAGGCTGTTTGTTGATGGGTGATTTACTGACTTGAGGTCTGTTTCCAGTGACGTTCCACAGGGCTCAGTACTGGACTTCCTGCTTTTTTGTAGTATATATTAACGATTTGAACGTAAATGTAGGGGGCATGATCAAGATTTGTGCAGATGGTACACAGATTGGTCGTGCGGTTGATAGCGAGGAGGATAGGTGTGAGCTGCAGGAAGATATTGATGGCAGAAAAGTGACAAATGGAATTCAACCTGGATAAGTCTAAGGTGATGCAATTGAGGAGGTCAGACAAGGCAAAGGGATAGATGATTAATAGGAAAATACTGAGAAGTGTAGAGGAAGTGAGGGACCTTGGAGGCAATGTCCACTGATCCCTGAAGGTAGCAGGACAGGTCGATAAGGTGGTTAAGAAGGCATATGAACTCCGTTCCTTTATTAGCTGAGGTACAGAATACAAGAGCAGGAAGGTTATGCTGGAACTGTATAAATCATTGGTTATTGTGTGCAGTTCTGGTCACCTCATTACACAAAGGACGTAATTTCACTAGAGAGGGTACAGAGGAGATTTACAAGGATGTTGCCAGGACTGGAAAAATGCAGCTATGAAGAAAGATTAGATAGGCTGGGGTTGCTCTGCTTGGAACAGAGAAGGCTGAAGGGAGACCTGATTGAAATGGACATAATTTCGTGGGGCCTGGATAGAGTGGAGGTGAAGCGTCTATTCACCTTAGCAGAGAGATCAGTGAATAGGGGGCAGTGACTTAAAGTGCTTGGTAGACGGACGAGCGGGGAATTGAGGAGAAACTTGTTCACCCAAAAATACAGAATTGGCTCAGTGACAGGAAACAAAGGGTAATTGTTATAATAAAAGCAAAATGCTGCGGTGGCTGGAAATCTGAAATAAAAACAAGAAATGCTGGAAATACTCAGCAGGTCTGGCAGCATATGTGGAGGGAGAAGCAGAGATAATGTTTCAGGTCAGTGAAGAAGGGTCACTGACCTGTAATGCTAACTCTGCTTCTCTCTCCACAGATGCTGTCAGACCTGCTGAGTATTTCCAGCATTTCTTGTTTTTATGAAACTGTAATTGTTGAGGGGTATTTTAGTGACTGGAGGACTGCTTCCTTTGGCATTCCACAGTGTGCAGTCCTGGGTCCCCTGTTTTTCGTGAGGGTCTAGAACTTACTTCCTGTAAGGATCGTTGAGGCAGAATCCCTGCACTCATTCGAAAGGAGTCTGCATGTTCACCTCAAGTGCCATAATCTTCAGGGCTATGGACCAAATGCTGGAAGGTGGGATTAGAATAGATGGATCATTTATCGGCCGGCACAGACACAATGGGCCAAGTGGCCTCTTTCTCTGTCTTAAACTTTCTATGAGTATATTACATGAAATACGCTATCCTCATTAACACTTACAGTTATGTCCTGAACGAACTCGATCAAGATTATCAGGAATGATTTTCCATTAACCTATCCATGCTACTTGTCATTGATTAACCCATGTTTTTGCAAGCCAGATATATTTTTGTGCTGGGTTATGACCTCTAGAAATTTCCAACCAACAACGTTAGACTGACAGTTACAGGGCTTATCCAACCTCTACTTTTTTAAACAGTGTAACATTTACAACCCTGCAGTCCTCTGGCATCAATCCCATATCCAAGGAGGATTGAAAGATTCTGTCCAATGCCTCTGTTATTTCCACCATTCCTTCCCTCAGTAACTATCATACATCCCATCCAGACTGGATAAATGTTCTACTTTACTGTGATACAAAATATGTTGGACTGAAATGTGTTAACTGAACCTGTTTGTTCAGTGACTGTAATTAATGTCAGTCTCCATGGACCTTAATGGTGTCGCTGGAGGGTTTCCCTCTTCTATTAAGAAGGACTCCTTTCAATGTGTTATCCTATAGTGTCAGCGGGAGCATCAACCCCGGCACTAACAGGGATCAGCGGCTGCAGAGAGAGGGAGAGGATAGATCAGAATCTGAACAATAGATTGGAATGTTACAACAATGGGTCAGAATCTGAGAACAATAGATTGGAATGTTACAACAATGGGTCAGAATCTGAGAACAATAGATTGGAATGTTACTACAATGGACAGGAGTTTATCCAATTGGTTTGGCCTGGTTACTGCAGATTATTATTGGATACCATTAGAATACCGGCTCTATTATGCTCTGAAGATGATTCAATGTATTTACTATCCCATCCTCGCTATTATTGGTGTCCCTGGTAAGTCTCTGTATCCAACTATTAGATTCATAAACCATATTTCACAGATTTAGTGTTCTTGTCATTTAAATCGTGAGAAGACTGAAACCATTATCTTCAGTTTCTGTCACAAACTCCATTCCCGGTCCATGATCTGCATCCCCTCACTGGCCATTGTCTGAGGCTGAACCAGGAAGTTTACAACCTCTGGTATCTGTTTAATGTTGAGCTGAGTTCATCCCCATAATCTCTCCATCCCCAACCCTGCCTATTGTTATGGCCAGGTGAGGAGGGGTCAAAGTCGATCGTCTTTATTTGAACACAACAGTGTTTGTCCTTTATAAACAGTGAATATGCTGAACGTCTGAGTGAGTGTTTTACATTTTACCTTTGGTGTGATGGGGGAGGGACCGATTAGACTGGTTCTCTTGAGTTTAAACATGAAAGAGGTGAGTATATTATACTGAACAATATAAAACCGATCTAAATAAAATCATTAAAATAAATAGAACACATTTATGCACTCACTCACACGAGAATCACCCAGAAATAGATCACAGAGTGAGAAGTAAATTTGTGGTTGGATTGGAGTCCAGAAGAAATATTTTTTTAAAAATCTCATTCTGTGAGGTTTGACTATTCCGTGGTCTTCCTGCTGAAGTTGTAACCTTGAAGTCCTTTGCTGGTCAAAGTGCAGTTTGTCACATGGTCCACATGGCTCAGGGATTTCTTTGAGGCAGACATGTAGCAGGCTTTCTTCCCCTGGTTACTCTTTCTGTAGCAATCTGGAGGCTTGGAGGGCCCACAGTCGCATGTGGTTTTCAAATTTGTGATGCTATCTGGAGAGAGAGACAGAGAGAGAGGGAGGGGTGTGGGGGGAACAAAGCCCTTCTGCTTCAGCACATTTTGAATCACTGACTTGTCTGTTTTTGTCCAGGGGAAACTCTCAGTTTTCACAGAGATAGACAGTCTCCTGACTGCCTCAGTGCATTCGCTGGACCCTTAACAATGAGATTCAAGGTTTGGAACTTCTATCTGTCCAGGGCTCAGGATACCAGTATTCACTCTCGGAGGAGTTTGTTCTTTCAAAGTCAATGTGTCAGGATGGCCTTGTATGCCGTGTTAATGAATGTAATCTTAGGTAATTCAATCACTGGAGCACGCCAATGATTTGGGTCCAGGCTCATCAGACATGTATCTCCTGTTGTCGAATTTAGAATGTGAAAAGGTGTTTCAGATGCCAATTGCGGTGGCCATCTTGGCTGCCAGTTTTTTCAAGGATAGCTGCAAGATTTTTTCTATTAAACGTTTACTGTAAGTTTCCAAACGATGAATTAAATTTCATAATTTGGCATATTGTGTTATCTTGACACTGCCACAGCACACGGGGAAAAAATCTGATAACAAGAACATTTCATTGCAGAATTGTGGGAATAAAAAGAAGAAGGCACTCATTCATTCTCAATAATCACTTCCCAAACTGACATATTAATCTTAGAATTACTGCAGCTGACATTGTCTGTTACAGTTGGACTGATTTAATGTTTTGATGTTTTGTCTGGGATGGTTATGTGTCGGAATCGAGCCTGGACATTGCATCAGCGATTACATTGATTTTTCTTATCACCTGCAATGAATCTTTAACCATTCAGGTTCCTTCACCTTGATAATCTTTCTCCCTAAACCGACAGTGTGCAATACATTGTCTTTTTAGACCCTGTGAGGTGTCTGGGATTTCCTCTGGGCCTTTGTTATTGCTGAGTTTGGCTTTGCAATTGTTGGGTTTGATTAGCTTTGTGTTTGGGACCTGATCATTGTGTTCTTCAGTGGGTAGATCCACACTGACCTTACTTTTAGCTTTCTGGTGAGGTACACAAGTGCTGTTTACTTTAGGGTATTTTGCCTTCCCTTTTCCCTCTACTATGGGGAGCATCATTTTTCTAACCAGCCCCATGTGCTCTGGGATTTTATGGCTCGCAGGTGGCTGTCCATCTTTCACTGCACTCTCCTCCGGCACCTCGACTCGGTGAAGCATCGCCCTCACTATTGGCTTGCCTTTTTGGGAACTTTCCTTTGTCATTGCATATTTCTGTAAATGCTGTTAGCTGACTTTTTAGGTTGCCTCATTGACCTGCATTTAAGAAGGAGAGTGTGTGGTCTAATTTAACTAACATTTCACGGTTGGCAAATCGGAGAGTAGGGGATTCCAGTTGGGAATCCTCCTGGCCCTCCTCTAACCTGTCCTCACCGTCCTTTTCAATCCTTCTCTCCTGGAAGTCTGCCAGATCTGTACTTGTCTGTTCCCTCCACAGCCTTTGCTTTTTTTCCTTTGGTCTGGGTGTCAATTAAATAATTTACCTGACTATTCCTTTTGCCACTCGATATGGACCACTGAACCGGGATTTCAGGGATTCACCCTGCATTGGGAGTCGTAACAATACATGGTCTCTGGGCTGAAATGTTTTGGCCTTGGCATTTTTGCCTGCTTACCTTTTCATAACTGCCTGGGAGATCTTTAGGTGTTCTTGAGCAATTGCACAGGCTGTCGTGAGCCACTCCCGAAGCATGGAAATGTAGTCGAACATGGAAGACTCATCCCTGTGTCCCAAAAACTTCTCCTTGATTAGTTTTAGAGGACCTCTCACCTCGTGTCCATAAGCTAATTCAAAGAGACTAAAGCCAGTGGACTCAGTGGATAGGTTCCTGGTAACCAACAGATGAAATGCCATCCCTTTGTCCCAGTCATGGGGTTACCCATAGCAGTATGGCCTGATCATTGTCTTTAGGGTCTGGTGGTACTGCTCCAAAGCCCCTTGTGAAAGTGGGTGGTAGACATTAGCTGGGCTATGTCTAGAATACCCATGACCCTTTTACACATTCATAATGGTGAGAAGATACTGGTAATCCCGTTTTGTTTTCAGCAGGTGTCCCACATAATCCACCAGCATTCTGCTGAAGGGTTCCACAAAATCTGGTATGGGAATTAGGGTGAAGGTTTTATTGCAGGTTAGAGCTTCCCCACAAGGTGGCAGGTGTGACCACTTTTACAGAACTCCATCACATCTTTGTGCAGTTGTGGCCATGTCAAAATGCTGTCTTATGTGGGCTTTAAATTTTCATCCATCAACTTGTCCAGTCATTGGAAGGCCATTAATATTTCTTTAAGGGACCACAGAAGCACCATTATCTGGTGAAGCACTGTCCAATCTTCATCCGCAGGTCTGTGAGGAGGTCTCCAATTCCTCACCAGCACCTCATTCTTTAAATAGTAGCACTCTGCAACTCCCTCTGCTTCAGTTATGGTTTGGACAGTCTGTGATATATTTTAACACTGGGTCGAGTTGTTGAGCCTCAACTAAGGAAGATCTAGTTAACACATCCTTTGTGCTCTCTACCTTCCCAAAGAAGGTTTCAGCCAACCAGACAGCAGGGTCATCCGTCTCCAGTGTCAGTTCAGCCGCCTCTCATGGGGATTGTTTAGCCATGGACCGAGTCACCACAGAATCAGGGAGAATGCCGGGGAACTTCTCCTGTAACTGCTCTGTGTCCCTGATCTCTTGTTGTCTCTCCAGAACCTTTGCGGAAGCTGCCACCTTTTCCCTGCCAGATCAATACCCAGGAGCAGGTCCCCATGGCTACTGGTCCTGAAAATAGGTCGCACTCCAAGTGCACCCAATATAAAGGTATGGACATATACTGCCTTCCAATAACATTCTCTAACACTCGAGCATTCACTGCACTCTCGGAGAAAGGTCATGCCTATTCCCATCAGAAGGGTGGCCCCTTTATTATTGAGTATGACCAGGGCTTGCTTACCTCACTAAAGGGGTATAGGGTCACGTTTCCCTGGGATTCAAAATCCTAGTAACGCTCAAGGATTTTGTTAAGTTTTCCCCCACTCTCTGTGGTTGGGTTACTGTGTCTGACTGTTGCAGTTAAAGGCACAGCCTGACCTGCTGTGAATTCCATCAGCGCCCGTTTTCCTGCACTGATCTGGTGGACCCTGAGTAATCCTACAGGTTTTCCCCATCACTTACAGCATTCAACTAGATGGTGACCTGCCTTACTGCAGTGGAAACACACAGATCATTGGTCATTACTCCTGCTCTCAGTACCGCTCTATTTGGCCTGAGCGTGGCCCCCTGGGCGTCCAGATTTTCCTCCTTGCCCGTGGCTGCTCAGGCTCTTATCACCCTCCCACCTTTTATTCCCTGGTCTTTGGGGTGACTAGGGAATGCATTCCCTTTGGGGTTAAGGCCTTGTGTACATGGAAAAAAAATCATCATCCAGAATTGCAACCTTCCTGGCTCTTCGAACCTTTTTTTCCTCTGTGTGGGTTGGAATGGGAGCGGGAGCGAGTTTTGGAACTCCTTCAGAAGGATCACCGCTCTAAGGTTTACATATGTGGGCTGTATCCTGATTTTCCGTATCTACTAGTCAGAGGCAAACATAAAAACGGACTGTAAAATCTTCTATAGGTACGTAAAAAGGAAACATTTGGGTAAGACATGTATGTGTCCATTACAGGCAGAGTCAGGGCAATTTATAATGGGGAATCGAGAAATCGCAGAGAAGCTAAATGATCACTTTGTGTCTGTCTTCACTGAGAAAGATACAAGCAATCTCCCAGAATTAGAGATCCAAGGGATGAGGGGGAATGAGGAAGTGAAGGAAATTAATATTAGTAAGAAGTTTGTGTTGGAGAAATTAATGGGGTTGAAGGTTGATAAGTCCCCAGGACCTGATATTCTAAATTCCAGAGTGTTGACAGAGGTAGCTATGGAGACAGTGGGTGCATGGGTGATCACCTTCTGCAACGGTTCCAGCATATTGGAAGGTGGCAAATGTCACCCCACGATTTAAGAAGGGAGGGAGAGAGAAAACGGGGAATTACAAATCTGTTAGCCTGACATCAATAGTAGGGAAAATGGTAGAATCTATCACAAAGGATGTGATAAATGGATAATTGGATAATAATGATCTGATTGGACATCGTCAACATGGATTTATGAATGGGAAATCATGTTTGATGAACCTGTTGTAGTTTTTTGAGGATATTACTAACAGAATTGATAACGTGGAGTCGGTGGATGTAGTCTATTTGGATTTTCAGATGAATTTTTGATAAAGTCCCCCACAAGAGGTTGGTTAGTAAAATTAAAGCACATGGGATAGGACGTAATATACTGGCATGGATTAAGGATTGGTTAACAAGCATAAAACAGAGAGTAGGAATAAATGGGTTATTTTCGCTTTGGCAGGCTGTGACCAGTGGGGTAAGTAAAAAGGAAACATTTGGTTAAGTACTTGGGCCCCATCTGTTCACAATATGTATCATTGATTTGGATGTGGGGACCGGAGTAATATTCCCAAGTTTGCAGATGATACAAAAAGATGTGGGAATGTATGTGCTGTGAGGAAGGTGCAAAGCGGCTTCAAGGGAATTTGGACAGACTTCGTGGGAGGGCAAGAACGTGGCAGATGTAATATAATGTGGAAAATATGAGGTTATCCACTTTGGAAGGTGGAATAGATGTGCAGGGTATTTCTTGAATGGTAAGAAATTAGAAAGTGTAGATGTACAAAGGGATCTGGGTGTCCTTGACAATAAGTCACTGAAAGCTGACATGCAGGGACAGCAAGCACCTAAGAAGGCTAATGGTATGTTAGCCTTTATCACAAGAGAATTAGAGTACAGGAGTAGTGAAGTCTTGCTTCAATTGTATGGAAACTTGTGAGAACACACCTGAAATACTGTGTGCAGCTTTGCTCCCCTTACTTTAGGAAGTATATTATTGCCATAGGGGGAGTGTAACAAAGATTCACTAGACTTGTTCCTGGGATGGCAGGACGGTCCTATGAAGAGATTAGGAAAACTTGCCCTTGATTCTCCAGAATTTCGAATAATGAGATGTGATCTCATTGAAACCGACAACAGAATTAAATGGATAGACGGGTTGATGCAGCTAAGATGTTTCCCCTGGTTGGGGAGTCTGGAACCAGCAGAGACAATTTTAAAATAAGGAGGAAGTCACTTAGGACAGAGATGAGGAGACATTTCTTTACATAGGGGGTTGTGAATCTTTGGAATTCTCTACCCCAGAGGGCTGTGGAAGCTCAGTCATTGAGTATGTTTGAAGCAGAGATTGACAGATTTCTAAATACAAATGACTTAAAGGGATATGGGGATAGTGTGGTAAAAAGGAATTGAAATAGAAGATAACCCAAAATCGTATTGAATGGCGGGGCAGACTAGATGGGCTGAATGGCCTACTCCTGCTCCTATGTTCCGAAACTGCTTAACTCTTTCAAACTGGAGGTAAGTTCACTCTGGCTACTTTCGTAGTGTTCCGAATTTTTGGTGGTACGCTTCTGATACTATCTCATATGCACCCTGGATAGCGTTTTTAGTCATCTCAGAATCTGATGAACTTTAATCTGGCAACAGTGAATAAACCTCATGAGCTTTTCCTGTTACTTTGCATTATAAAAACAGTGTCCAGCTCTCTGCCAGCCATTTCAGCTGCTTTGCAAGTTCTTCAAAAGTGACAAAAAATTCTGCCACATGCTCCTCATTGAACTTTAGAATGAACTGGGAGAACTGTAAGAGCTCAGCACATGGTCCTGAGCTATGGGCAGCTCCCTCACTAGCTGTTCCTTCACTGGGTGTACTGGGTCTTCCTCTAGTTGTTTGAGCCGTCTTAACTCTCTTTCCTCCTTCTCCTTCTAGAACACTCTTAATTTTTCCCTTTCTTGACACTCACTCTGTTCTTTCTCGATCTCTCTGTAATTCTAATTCTTGTCTCTTCTGTTCTAGTTTTAACTTAGCTAACATTACTCTATCTGTTAGTGATTCTAACTCTGCTTGAGTCTTCAGCTTCAAGTGAAAAATGATTGGCCACAGGTCTTAGAATTTTGGGTTTCCTAGTTTTGGGCGGAGAGTAATCCCTAACTGTCCAGCTAAATTACTCAACTTTTCAACAGAGAGGGATTCTAAGCTGTACCGAGTTACTTCTCTCTGTATGTAACTCATTTTATGCCAATGTAACTCCTTTATTCAAGAAGGGAGGGAGACAGAAAGCAGGAAAAATTGTGAGGCCCATAGATAGGGTAGAGAAGAAGAAACTTTGCCCTTAGCAGATGTGTCAATAACCGGGGGGCATTGATTTAAGGTGAGGGGCAAGTGGTTTAGAGGAGATTTGAGGGAAAAAAATATTTCACTCAGATGGTGGCTGGAATCTGGAACACACTACCTGTAAAGATGGTGGAGGCAAGAACCCTGACAACATTTAAGAAGTATTTAGATGAGCACTTGAAATGCCATAGCATACAAGGTTACAGGCCAAGTGCTGTAAAAGGGGATTAGAATGGACAGGCTTGATGGCCGGCACAGACAGAGTGGGGCGAAGGGACTGTTTCTGTGCTGTAAAACTCTGTGCATCTGTGACACATCCAATTTCTCATTTGTTGTTGCGTTATCATCACGAGAACCTCCAGGTTTCTGTTACAGCCAGGTGAGTAGGGGTCCCAGGCTCTCCTCTTGTCCTATCTTTTATTTCACTGCAGCGGGGCGTATTCTTTTTTAGCAGTGGACATGCTGACCATCTCAGTGAGCATTTTACCTTTCACCTTTGTTGTGATCGTGAAAGAACCAATCAGACAGGTTTTCTTGAGTTTGAACAAGAGGTGAGTTTATTATACTTAACAATCTAAACTGAATCTAAATAAAATAATAAACATACACACATTCATGCACACACACACAGACCTGCAAATCACACAGAAATAAATTATAGAGTGAGAACTAAATTTCTATTCGGATTAGAGTCCAGAATAAATTAAAAATAAACCAAAATCTGTGAGATTGGGTAATTCTGTGGTCTGCGCCTTTGTCTCCCTTATTTATAAGTGTCATGTCATCTGCAAGGGTTTAAATTATGTTGTTTTGCATATAAGTTTATGTCACTTGTATATTTATCTATATGTCAGGAAGAGCACTGGTTTTAATACTGACCCCTGAGAAACAGCACTGTATTCTCCCCCTCCCCCAGTCTGAACAATGTCTGTTCACCACTTCTCTCTGCTTTCTGTCCCTGAGTCAGTGTCATATCCACACTATCACTGTCACATTAATCCATATGTTCCATTTTTCATAACAAGTCAATGAAATGTCATTTGATCACAGGCCTTTTGATAGTCCAGATACATAACAGGAAACACACTATCCTCATCAATACTCACAGTTAGGTCATCAACTAACTTGATCAAGATTATCAGACATGATTTTCCATGATCCTATCCGTACTGTTTATCATTTAATATCACATGTTTTACCAAGAGTGATATATTTTTGTACTGGGTCATGGCCTCCAGAAATTTCCAACCACCGACATTAGACTGACTGGTCAGTAGTTATCGGGTTTATCTAATGTCTCCTTATTTAAACAGCTTGTAACAGCTTTGTCATCACTCCCAGATCCAAAGAGGATTGAAAGCTTTTGGCCAGTGCCTCTGCTATTTCCACATTCCTTCCCTCAACAAACCTCATATATCCCATCTGGACTAGGTAAATCTTCGAAAGTATTGTGGTCTAAAAAGTGTTGGATTGAAAGGTGTTAACTGAACCTGTTTGGTCATTGACTGTAATTAACGTCAGTCTCCAAGGACCCTATTTGTGTCACTGGAGGGTTTCCCTCTTCTATTAATAACGGACTCCTTCCAATGTGCTGGCTCATCGTGTCAGTGGGAGCATCACCCCTGGCACTAACAGAGATCAGCGGCTCCAGAGAGCGAGAGAGGAGAGATCAGAATCTGAGAACAATAGATTGGAATATTACAACAATGGATCAGAATCTGAGAACAATAGATTGGAATATTACAATAACGGGTCAGAATCTGAGAACAATAGATTGGAATGTTACAACAATGGATCAGAATCAGAGGACAATAGATTGGAATGTTAGAACAATGGACAGCAGGAGTTTCTCCTATTGGTTTAGCCTCGGTACTGCAGATTATTTTTGGATAACATTAGATTTGCGGATCTATTATGCTCTGAAGATGATTCAAACGATTTACTATCCCATACGCGCTATTATGGGTGTCCCTAGCAAGTCTCTGTATCCAACTATTAGATCTATAAATCATATTTCACTGATTCAGTGTACTTGTCATGTAAATCTTGGGAAGACTGAAGCCACAGTCTTCAGCCTCTATCTCACATTCCACTCTGCATCCACTATCTGCATTCCCCTCCCTACCCAATGTCTGAGCCTGAAACAGACTGCTTGGAACCTCTTTGTTATATTTCTATCTGAGCTGAGTTCATTGCCATATTCCGCCTATCACCATCCCTACCTGCTACTACCTCTGGAATATCACCTGTCATCACCTCTGCCCATCTGCTAATAAACCCTCATCTGTGCCGCTGTTAAATCCACACTTAACTATTCCAATTCTATCCTGGTCACCCTCCCAGTTATCAACCTGCATAAACAACAGCCCATCCAGAACGCTGCTGCCTATATCCTAACTCACACCAAATCCCGATCGCCCATTACTTCTGTATCTGATCGACATTGGTTAAAGGCCTGGCAGCACCTAAATTTTAATATTCTCATTCTTGTGTTTGAATCCCTCCATGGCCTCACCCCTCAAATTAGTCCCATTTCCCTTCCATTCCACATATTCTTGTAAATCTTATGCCTTCAAGTCTTTTTCCAATTCTCTTTTAGATGTGAGCTGTTTTCACTCTATTTCTTCCCTGCTGTGATTTTCACTCTATGACGTTTCACTCTATGACAGCACTGGTGCCAACGCTATGGAAACCTGGATCTATAAAATTATGTCAACCACACAGCCGGCCACTTCTAGTGTGGCCAGCACAGTGCCCTGTGCTGGGCAGGGAACTAGCCTAGTTATACTGTGCATGTGCTTTTATGCCATTCCGACAGCTTTGATGTACGTCTTTAAATCTTGATCTGTGCATGTCAACTGACCGCCTGTGTTAGTCTCTCTCAGCTGAACATACATTCAGCAGCACTAAGGACCCCCACTGGTGTTATTTAAAAGGACCAGGAATCCAACGTACAGGTGAGGGGCTTGTGACTTACTTTTGCTGTTGTAAAGTTAGTGGAGCTGCTGTGGATGGTTTTCTGGAGGTTGTGTTGTAAGCTGCTGCAGACATTCAGGGAGGAGAGAGGATTTGGTGAACCAACTGTGGACGAGGTATGGGGACTGTAGTTACAGTGTTTCTGTGTCTGTAAAATGACCAACAAATGGAGCAGAGACTGCAAAGAGGGGAAGCTCTGTAAAGAGGGAGAAGGAGGGGGCTCTGCCTTACCCACCCCGGTTTTGCAAGAGCACTTTTCCTACCTACACCTAACCCAGTAGCAGTGTGTGAGGTGACTCTGATTCAATAAGGAGGTGGTCGCAGAGCTGTGTAACCTCCTGCAACACGACCTGGAGCCTCACACCAGGGTGAGGACGGAGCTGTCTGTGGCTGTTAAGCTCACAGTTTCATTGAACGTCTATGTATCTGGATTTTTACAGGCAGGAGCATGAGACAAATCTAACGTAGGGATGTAGAAATCGATGTAGACATAAAATAATTTCCGACATAAATGGAGGCCATTTTACCCCTCCATGCCAGCTCAATCTGGAACAATCCAGTCATTCCCACTCCCCCTCTCAATCCCCCTATCCCTGCAAGTTCATTTCCTTCAGGTGCCCATCCAGTTTCCTTTTGAAATCATTGATTGTCTTATCTTCCACGACCCTCCTGGGCAGTGAGTTCCATCTCATTACCATCCACTGTGTAAAAAAAGTTCTTCCTCATATTCCCCTTGTATCTCTTACCCAAAACCTTCCATCTGTGTCCCCTTGTCCGTGTTTCATCAGTAAATGGGAATAGTTTTTCCTTGTCTATCTTATTTACTTCTGTCATAATCTTGTAAACCTCTATCAAATCTCTCTCAATCAGCTTTACTCCAGGGAGAAGAACTCCAGCTCATCCAAACTAACCTTGTAACATCGATAGCACAGATAGATGGACATTTGCTCTGTTTGTAAACCCGTGCCATTCCTGCACTGTATGTGTTTGATGGGGACAGTGTAGAGGGAGATTTACTCTATATCTAACCCTGTTTATTTTTCTTCCCCTTTTATATATCCCATATTGAGGGGCCCTTTATTCCTCAGGCCCGCTTCATAAACATATTTAAATTTTTAAAATAACTTTATTAAAAACAGATAAACCAAAAACTCAAATTAAAGTGCCATTCGCGGCGTCGATGATGCACTGCAGTCCCTGTGGTGTCCACCGGTCACAGAAGGCCTCAAGCGTACCGGCGGAAACTGCCTACTCCTTCTCCAGGGACACCCGGGCGCGAGCGTAACCGCAGAAGATGGGCTGGCAATCGGGGAGGACGGACCCCCCGACGGCCTGCAGCCTGGACCTGTGAATTGCCACCTTTGCCAGGCCCAAGAGCAGACCGACGAGGAGATCCTCCTCCCGGCTTATGCCCCTCCACACCGGGTGCCCAAAGATCAGGAGCGTGGGAATGAAGTGCAGCCAGAACATGTGGTGCAGCCCCTTCAAATACTCAAAGAGGGGCTGCAACCTCGCACACTCCGTATATATGTGAAACACGGACTCGTCCAGGACGCAGAAAGTATAGGCGGCCTGGGTGTCCGTGAACCTATGTAAAAGTCTGCTGTACGGGACCGCCCTGTGCCGCCCTGTGCAACACCCTCCACCCCAGTTTCCCGAGGTAAAGGGGTAAGACACCCGCGTAAAGAGACCTCCATCGGGGTTTCCCCTCGCCGCCAGATGGCAAGGCAGATCACCAGGGCGTATCCGGCCGGCTGACGAAGGCGAGGAAGTGGAGAGTGTGCAGGAGCAGCCCGTACAGGAAACCCCTCTATGCTGATTGGAATGGCACGGAGGGCATTTTCCGTGAGGCGGCTTGGGCTGTGTGGGACTGGCTCCGGAGGAGGGTTTCGGGGCCTGGGTCCGATCTCCCCAGCCCAATCACCACCCACAGAGAGGGGCAACCCAGGTGCTTCGGCTACTCCTCTGCCTACTGTTCCGACCCTGGAGTATGCTGCCCGGACAGTCGAGGCACTCTCCTCAGCTGGCGAGGGAGCACCCTGACTGGAGGCGACCATGTTCCAGACTCGGAATAGATCCCGATAAAAGACAGGCAACTCCCTCAGAGAGGCGCGGCTAACGGACTCCACTGGGAGCTGCGTGTCGTCTTGAAGGCAGTGACACTGGTGGAAAAAATACTTCGCCAGCGCACACCATCTGGGAGGAAGATCGATGTCCAGGTATATCAGCAGGTATCTCTGCAGGGTCCGAACGTGGAGAGTCGCAGCCTGGGTGCGGAGGCACACCAGCGACTGGCCGCCCTCCTCCATCAGGAGACTCAGGACCACGGCAGAGACCCTGTGTTTCCTCTTGCCCCAGAAGAAATCGACGAATTTCTTCTGGTTCTTGGTGTCTAATGCAGGGGGCGGGGCCAAAGTGACCAACCAGTACCACAGCATGGAGGCCACTAGTTGGTTTATGCCCAGCGCCAGGCTCCTGTTGGAAAGCACTCGGAGCACCCTGCCCGGCGCCCCAGCCGAGTGGTGACTTTCGCCTCCAACTCCTGCCAGTTTGCCGGCCAGGCTTCCTCACGAGGGCTAAGGTGGACTCCCAGATAGAGGAGGTATGTGGTGCTCCGCACAAAAGGTGTCAACTCTGTCGGCAGGGAGTCCACCCGTCACTGACCCACCAGGGGTCTGGAACATTTCTCCCAATTGATCCTCGCGGAGGACGCAGCAGAAAAGGTCTGCTGGCAGTCGTGCATCCTCCACAGGTCAATGGGATCTGTGACCGTGAGGAGCACGTCATCGGCGTAAGCCGAGAGGACAACCCGCGTGGCCCGCTCGCGCAGAGCCAATCCTGCCAACCTCCTGCGAAGCAGGCACAGGAAGGGCTCCACACAGATGGTTTGCAATTCGTCGGACATGGGGCATCCCTGACGCACTCCTCTCCCAAAGTGAAGGGGCGCAATCAAGGACCCGTTAACTTTGACTAGACACCATGCGGTGGCGTATAAAAGTCAGACCCGGGCCACAAAATGCGGCCCGAGTCTGAAAGCGCGCAGAGTCCCGAAAAGGTATTCGTGATCCACCCTGTCGAACACCTTCTTCTGATTGAGGGAGACAAAGGCGGCCGACTGACCAGTCCTCTGGGAAAGATGGATCAAATCCTGGACCAGGTGGATGTTGGCCTGGATGGACTGGCCTGGTACCATGTAGGACGGGTCGTTGTAGATCATGATTGCCAGCACGGAGCCCAGGCAGGTTGACATAACCCGGGCAAAAATCTTATAATCCATGCTGAGGAGGGAGACTGGACCCCAGTTTTTAAGCAGGCAGAGATCGCCCCACTTCGGTAGCCGGACGATGACTCAGTCGCCAGTCTTTCCCCCAGGACCTGCGTGTAATCGTCCCCCAGGACGTCCCAGAACGCCCTGAGGAACTCAATGGTCAACCCGTTCAGCCTCCGGGATTTGCCTGTCGAGCGCACCTGGAGGGCGCTGCTCAACATGAGTGAAGCCTCCAATCCTTCGACGACCTCCGGGCTGCCCTGCAGAAAGTCTTCACACAAAACCCTGCGCGAATCCTCGCTGGACGGATCCGGAGAGAACAACGCACTGTAATAACTACGGAACAGGAGGCCCATTTCCTCCAAATGTGTGACGGAGGATCCGCCGTCGGCCAGCAGCTCGATGAGCTGCTTACGGACCCCCTGCCATTTTTGCAGAGAGTAGAAGAAGGATGCGGCGCGGTCTAAATCTTCCAGGATCTGGATACGTGACCTCACATCCACGCCTCGGGACCCTTTGTGCTGCAGGTCCCTCAGCGCACCCTTCTTGCCCTTATATGTCTGCCACAGAGCCGGGTCCACCACGGCATGACCGAGGCATGACTCCAATTCGAGCACCTCCCTCTCCAGGCGCCCGATCTCGGCTTCCCGCCTCATGGTCGACCCCTTTCGCGTGCTCCTGACAGAAGACGCGGATGTTGTCTTCCCACATCCTACCATAGCATCAAGGAGGGGAAGCCCCCCGTGCTTCCTTCTCCAGACGGCCCAGAATCTACGGAACGAGTCCCAGAATCGTTCGTCCTCCAGCAGCCAGTTGTTAAAGTACCAGGACCCGGACCCTGCCCGCTTTCAAATGGAGTGAACTCCACCCACACCAGGTGGTGGTCCGAGCACGGCACCAGCCGCATCGAGGCCGCCAAGAAGCGGGAGACGTATGCCTGCAAAAAGTAGAGGTGGTCGATTCGTGATACTTCTCCTCCAGACCTCCACGTGAAGGTGCTGGAGTCGGGATGGAGATTCCACCAGACGTCTACCAAGTTGAGGGAGCTGATCAGTTCCCTCAACTTCTCCACCGACGCTTGGTCGCACGGGGGACCGGAGCGATCCCCCAACTCGAGGGTGCAGTTAAAATCCCCCCCCCGCCCCCCCCAGGATGATGCACTCGCCGCTATCGATGGAGCTCAAGAGAGCGGACACTTCTTCAAAGAAGCGAGCTTGCAACGCGCCGGGCCTGGGCACGTACACGTTCACAAAGTGGAGCGGCACGCTACCCAGGCGTATGGTGACGTGGAGTAAGCGGACCGGCAATAGGTCGTTGACACCCAAAATCTCCGGCTGAAAAGTCGGGGCCCACAAGATGCCCCACTAGAAGTAGGTGTGTGGTGACTCATGTAGACCCCACCCTGCCACTCCAGGAGCCAGGTGGCTTCGTCTCCCGGAACGGTGTGGGTTTTCTGCTGAAAGCTCACCTGTATCTCCCTTCTCTAAGGACTGAGTGATTGTGAAATCTGTGGTGAGACCCCCTGCTGTCCTTGATGTTGATGTTGTCGATGGTTATCTTCATGTCAAAGGTACTCAAAATCTGTCTCCAACACCTCACTGTGAGGAGGGAGTGGAAGCGCATTGAGGAATGCATTAAAACGCCGCCTCATAACCAGTTTCACGCTTGCACGCTTTCCCGCTTTCTTGAGGGCGGCACGGATGGACTGGATGATCAGTGCCAGACTTGACCAATGGCCGAGGGCCAGCTGAGCCTTATTGCAGCAACTGCTGCAAGCCTTGAGGAGTTCCCTGAGTTCCACCATGGGGATGACAGGAGACTCGGTGGGAGGCACGAGGGACTCCACCACCTCACTGGTGATGGAATCAAGGTCATCCTCCGTGCCCAACACCGAGTCTCCATCCTCCTCCTGGTCATCACCCACCACAGACTGTGGGGCGGACGCCCCGGCCTCGCCAGCCGCTCCCATCTCGATACCACCTCCAGGATCGATGGCAGAGAAGTCTTCTCTGGGTTCTACTGTGAAACTGGAGCATGTGGGCACCAGAGTTTCAGGAACCCTCTCCACTTCCGTCCCCAGGCCAATGTGTGGTCCAGGGGATATTGGAGATCCCGACTCTGGAAATCCAGCCAGAGCTGAGAACAGAGGTGGAGAGAGGAGGCCATCTCCCGCTCCGCCAGCACCCACAGGTCCAGCAGATGGGGCAGCATTTTCGGTTATAATCGGGTGTGGTGTCTTCTGGTAGTGAGTGGATTCTGGCTGGGAGGGCCGACCCATTGGGGCCTTGCCCACCTCTCCACTCAGGGCACCCTACCCAATGGCAAAATGGGATGCGTCCCCAGGCTCCCCCACCAAAAGTAGAGATCCACTTGTTCCCACAGGAGGGGCTGCATGTAGAGGGGCCTCCCCCTCCCCTCCATCCTGAGGAATAGGGAGCTCGTGCCCAAACTTTGCAGCCTTCATGTTGGTGGTGCTGTCAGGAGGAACCTGGGAGCGGACCTTGGGCTGAGCTCAGGCTCGGGTTGTGTCATGGTGTCTAGGGGACGAGCCTCTCGGTGTTTACTTTTCCTCCACGCCTTTCTTCCACCCGGACGGGCATTTCCCTCCCCGCTGGAGGCTGTGAAAACCATAGCATCTGGAACTGACTGGGCAGTGTCTGTAGGATGTGTGTTGGAATTGGAGGTGGTGCAGTGGCGCCACACTGGGCAGCCGAGGTGGAAATGGTGGACGAACATGCCCCACCCCCTTGCAGATGTGGCACCGCGTCCGGTCCGAGGTCCAGAAGATGCGGTAGGCCCTCCCCTGGAACTCTACATCGAAATCGCCCTCCAAGACCTCCTCCCACGCCAGCTGAATAAATAGCTGGCGGCGGAAGGAGTAGTCATGCCGGAGGCTGTGCTCCCAAAGATCTAGCGGGACTGGCGGGAGCCCCGACCTTACCTCCCCCAGATGGTGCAGGTGGGGGAGGAGGAGCTCACTGGGAAGGAAGGGCGGGACATTTGATAGTATTATCCGCTGCGCAGTGGACCCAAGAGGGACCACCGGCAGGAAATTCCCACCCACAGTGAGCCCTTTATTCAGGGTCAGGGACATGGTCTGCTCAGTCTTCAGGAAGAACACAGCCTTTCCCTACATTTTTGAGGCTACCACAATGGTCGAGGGGCCGACAACCTTGGCCATTGCCTTCACACAGGCCTCTATAGACATATTGGGATGGGTGTAACTCTTCACCCCATGCTTCGATGTCAATATTTTAAATGGTGACAGGGCCACAGGAGCAGCTGCTGCAGCATAGGAAGGCCCCGCCACTGGACAGGACTGCAAAGCCATGGGGTAGACCCAGCGTTGAGAGAAAAAATAAAAATAGAAATCGAGAGAAAGGAATAACAAATAATGAGTTATCCCAAAAAGCATCGACTGGAGGGTATGGCTAGGGTGAGAGGCTGAATGAGAGGAGGGTCCGGAGGAACCAATCTATTTGCCGGTGTTAATTCAGGATGTCCTTGTGCTGGTCTTCCAGTTGGTGGTGGGAGGGGTGCGATGTCTTCAACTGGGAAAGCTGTAGTTGCCCCGGCACACTCTGCTTCTGATGTGGTTTACACAGTTAAGAGAAAGTCTCTTCACCTGGGCAGCTCCAGCTATCCCAGGCTAGATCTTTGGAGTGGGGAAAGAGCTCCTATTCAATGCTTTTAAACACGGGAGCTCCCTGTTCAAACAAGCAACCCCACCCAAGGTTTTATGATCTCTTCCTTTCCCCCTCCCCACAACAATCAATGAAAGGATTACCAAACCCAAACTCACATGAGTTGTCAGTTCTTCTGACCTCCTGCTTTCTTCTTTCAAAAAGACAGATGTAAACCCTTTGTTTCAATCTCAGTCACTCCCTCTTGCAGCAGTCTTCCAGCCTCCAACCTTCAGCATCTGCACACAGCTGCATCTCGTTGATGCACTCAGCACCTCCAATTAGCCAGGAGTCACCCGTTTTTTTTTTCTTATTTCTCTGTATCTAACCCCCTTTTTTTTTTTCTTTTTTTTTTCCCTTTTATATATTTTTTATGTCGAGGGGGCCTTTATTCCTCAGGCCCCCTTTATATATTTTTTATGTCGAGGGGGCCTTTATTCCTCAGGCCCCCTTTATATAAATACTTATATTTTTAAAATAACTTTATTAAAACCAGATAAATAAACAAAAAACTCAAATTAAAATGCCACTCTCGGCGTCAACAATGCACTCCAGTCCCTGCGGTGCCCACCGGTCGCGGAAGGCCTCAAGCGTACCGGCAGACACCGCATGCTCCTTTTCCAGGGACACCCGGGCGCGAACGTAACCGCGGAGGAGGGGCAGGCAATCGGGGAGGACGGACCCCCCGACGGCCTGCAACCTGGACCTGTGAATTGCCACCTTGGCCAGGCCCAGGAGCAGACCGACGAGGAGATCCTCCTCCCGGCCCAAGCCCCTCCGCACCGGGTGCCCAAAGATCAGGAGCGTGGGACTGAAGTGCAGCCAGAATTTGAGGAGCAGCCCCTTCAGATACTCAAACAGGGGCTGCAACCTCGCACACTCCGTATAAATGTGGAACACGGACACGTCCAGGCCGCAGAAAGTACAGGGGGCCTGGGAGTCCGTGAACCTACTTAAACGCCTATTGCACGAGACTGCTCTGTGCAGCACCCTCCACCCCAGGTCCCCGATGTAAAGGGGAAGACTCCCGCGTAGAGAGACCTCCATCGGGGTTTCCCCTCGCCGCCAGATGGCAACGCGGACCGCCAGGGCGTATCCGGCCGGCTGACGAGGGCGTGGAAGTGGAGAGTGTGCAGGAGCAGCCCGTACAGGAAACCCCTCCGCGCCGATTGGAATGGCACGGAGGGCATTTCCGAGAGGCGGCTCGGGTTGTGCTGGACCGGCTCCCGAGGAGGGTTTCGGGGCCTGGGTCCGATGAGCAGTTCCGGCCGAGCGGGGGTCAGCTCCGCCGGGATCGCTCCGCACTCCCGAGCCCCCTCGCCACCCGCAGTGAGGGGCGTCCCGGGGATTTCGGCTATCCTCCGCCCGCCGGACAGTCCCCGGAGTCGGCCGCCCGGACAGCCGAGGCGCTCTCCTCCGCCGGCAGGGGAGCGGCCTGACTGGAGGCGACCATGTTCCAGACGCAGAATAGATCCCAGTAAAAGACAGGCAACTCCCTCAGAGAGGCGCAGCTAACGGACTCGACCGGGAGCTGCATGTCATCTTGAAGGCAGTGACACTGGCGGAAAAAATACGTCGCCAGCGCACACCATCTGGGAGGATGCTCGACGTACAGGTATATCTGCAGGGCCCGAAGGCGGAGAGTCGCAGCCTGGGTGTGGACGCACATCAGCAACTGACCGCCTTCCTCAATCAAGAGACTCAGGACCGCGGCAGAGACCCAGTGTTTCCTCTTGCCCCAGAAGAAATCGACGAGTTTCTTCTGGATCTTGGTGGCAAATACAGGGGGCGGGGCCAGAGTGACCATCCGGTACTACAACATGGAGGCCACAAGTTGGTTTATGACCAACGCTCGGCCCCTGTAGGAAAGCACTCGGAGCAGTCCTGTCCAGCGCCCCAGCCGTCTGTTGACTTTCGCCTCCAACTCCTGCCAGTTTGCCGGCCAGGCTTCCTCAGCGGGGCTAAGGTGGACTCCCAGATAAAGGAGGTTCGTGGTGCTCCACGCAAAAGGTGTCATCTCCTCTGGCAGGGAGTCCACCCGCCACTGACCAACCAGGAGTCCGGAACATTTCTCCCAATTGATCCTCGCGGAGGACACAGCAGAAAAGGTTTGCTGGCAGTCACGCATCCTTCGCAAGTCAACGGGATCTGTGACCACGAGGAGCACGTCGTCGGCGGAAGCCGAGAGGACGACCCTATGGCCGGCTCACGCAGAGTCAATCCCGTCAACCTCCTGCAAATGCGGCCTGAGTCCAAAAGTGCGCAGAGTCCCGAAAAGGTTTTTGTGATCCACCTTGTCGAACGCCTTCTCCTGATCGAGGGAGAGAAAGGAGACCAACTGACCAGTCCTCTGGGAAAGATGGATTAGGTCCCAGAACAGGTGGATGTTGTCCTGGATGGACCGGCCCGGGACCGTGTAGGACAGGTCGGGGTGGATCATGTGGGCCACCATGAAGCCCAGGCGGGTAGACATAGCCCGGGCAAAGATATTATAATCCGTGCTGAGGAGGGAGACCGGACGCCTGTTTTTAAGCAGGCGGAGATCGTCCCTCTTCGGCAGCAGGACGACCACCGCCGGGGCATCTCCCCGGTCGCCAGGCTTTCCTCCAGGACCCGCGCATAATCGTCCCCCAGGATGTCCCAGAACGCCCTGAGGAACTCCACGGTCAATACATCCAACCTTGGGGATTTGCCCCTCGAGAGCTGGTGGTGGGCGCCGGTCAGCTCTGCTAACGTGAGCGGAGCCTCCAATCCTTCGGCGCCCTCCGGGCTGACATGCGGCTGGTCCTCCCACAAAACTCTGCGTGCATCCTCGCTGGACGGATCCGGAGAGAACAACGCACTGCAATAAGTACGGTCCAGGAGGCCCATTCTCTCCGGATCCGTGATGGAGGATCCGCCGTCGGCCAGCAGCTCGACGAGCTGCTTACGCACCCCCGCCATATTTCCAGCGAGTAGAAGAAGGGTGAGGCGCGGTTCAAATCTTCCAGAATCTGGATCCGCGACCTCACGTACGCGCCTCGGGACCCTATGAGCTGCAGGTCCCTCAGCGCGCCCTACTTCTCTTTGTACACCTGCCACAGGGCCAGGTCCATGATGGCATGACCGAAGCGGGACTCCAGGTCTCTTGGTCGACCCCTTCACGTACTCCTGACAGAAGACACGGATGTGAGTCTTACCCACATCCCACCATAGCCTCAAGGAGGGGAAGCCCCCCTGCTTCCTTCTCCAGTCGGCCCAGAATCGACAGAACGAGTCCCGGAACCACTCGTCCTCAGCAGCCAGTTGTTAATGTGCCAGTACGCGGATCCCGCCAGCGTGCGGAGCGGAAAGAACTCTGCTTCCTTCTCCAGTCGGCCCAGAATCGACAGAACGAGTCCCGGAACCACTCGTCCTCAGCAGCCAGTTGTTAATGTGCCAGTACGCGGATCCCGCCAGCGTGCGGAGCGGAAAGAACTCTGCCCACACCAGGTGGTGGAGCATGGCACCAGCCACCTGGAGGCCGCCGAGCCGCGTGAGACGTACGCCTGCGAAAAGTAGAGGCCGTCGTTTCGCGACCCTCCTCCTCCAGACTGCCATCTGAAGGCGCTGGAGTCGGGATGCAGATTCTGCCAGACGTCCACCAAGTTAAGGGAGCTGATCAGTCCCCTCAACTTCTCCACAGACGCTTGGCCGTACTGGGGACTGAAGCGATCCCCCACCTCAAGGGTGCAGTTAAAATCCCACCCACCCCCGAGGATGATGCACTCACTGCTATCGATGGAGCTCAAGAGAGCAGACACTTCTTCAAAGAAGCGCGCTTGCAACGCGCCGGGCCTGGGCGCGTACACGTTCACAAAGTGGAGCAGCACGGTCCCCAGGCGAACGGCGTGGTGGAGCAAGCAGCCCGGCACTAGCTCCTTGACCCCCAAGATCTCCGGCTGAAAAGTCGGGGCCAACAAGATAGCCACCACATTAGAAATAGGGGTGAGGTGACTCATGTAGAACCCACCCTGCCACTCCAGGAGCCAGGTGGCTTCATCTCCCGGAACGGTGTGGGATTCCTGCGGAAAGCTCACCGCGTATCTCCCTTCCCTGAGGACTGAGAGATTGGCAAATCTGCGGTGAGACCCACTGCTGCCGTTGATGTTGAGGCTGGCTATGGTTATCTTCATGTCAAAGGTACTTAAAACCCGTCACCAACACCTCACTGTGAGTAGGGAGTGGAAGTGCACCTGGCCCTCCACTCCCCCAGCAATCCATTGAGGAACACATTAAAACGGCGCCTCTCAACCAGTTTCACGCCCGCGCGCTTGCCCGCTTTCTTCAGGGGAGCACGGACGGACTGGATGATCAGCGCCAGATTCGACCAACGGTCGAGGGCCAGCTGAACTTTATTGCGGCAACCCCTGCAAACCGCGAGGAAATCCCGGAGTTCCGCCGTGGGGATGAGAGGAGATTCAGTGGGAGGCACGAGAGACTCCACCACCTCACTGGCGATGGAATCAAGATCATCCTCCGTGCCCCACACCGAATCCCCATCCTCCTCAGGGTCATCACCGCCACTGGCCGACATACCCACCACACACTGTGGGGCGGACGTCCCGGCAGCGCCAGCTGATCCCGCTTCCATCAGGATCCCACCCCCAGGATCGATGGCGGAGGAGTCCTCTCTTTGTTCTATTGTGAAACTGGAGCCTGTGGGCGCCAGCAGTTCAGGACCCCCCCTCAACTCCATCCCCAGGCCAATGAGTGGTCCAGGGGAGACAGGCGTTCCCGACTCCAGAAATCCAGCCGGAGCCGAGACCTGAGGAGGCGGAGGGAGGAGGCCATCTCCCCCTCCGCCAGCACCCACAGGCCCAGCAGATGGGGCAGCGTTCTCGGTTACAACCGGGTCGGGTGTATCCTGGTTGGTGGTGGACTCCAGCTGGGAGGGCCGACACTTTGAGGCCCCGCCCTCCCCTTTACTCAGGGCACCCGACCCAGTGTCAGTGGCAGAATGGGTGGCGTCCCCAGGCTCCTCCATCACAAGTACGGCTCCACTGGCTTCCCCAGGAGGGGTCACATGTACAGGTGTCTCCCCCTCCACTC
Source organism: Heterodontus francisci (assembly GCF_036365525.1). Lineage (NCBI taxonomy): Eukaryota > Metazoa > Chordata > Chondrichthyes > Heterodontiformes > Heterodontidae > Heterodontus > Heterodontus francisci. The sequence goes on from NW_027141699.1 coordinate 557,217, forward strand.
CATCCTGAGGAATAGGGATCTCCTGCCCAGACTTTGTGGCCTTGGTGGTGGCGTTACGGGAAACCTGGGGACCCGAAACCGGAGACAGCTCACCTTCAACAGATGGGCCCTGCGCCTCAGGGCCCCTTGTCACCTCTGTGGAAGGCTGCCTTCTCCTCTTTTTCCCAGTTGGGTGCGGAGGCTCAGAGACCTCCATATTATCAGAGGCCTCCACCTCAGCACTCACCTTTTTTTTATTCACCCTGGGCCTGAGCCCAGCCCTGGGGCAGGTTGACTCCCCGAGATCGGGCTTTGTGCTGAGCTCAGACTCGGGCAATGTCTCTGTGTCCAGGGGACGCGCCTCTCGATGTTGATTTCTCCTCCGCGCCTTCCTTCCACTTGGACGGTCACCCCCTCCCTGCCGGAGGCCGTGAAAACCACAGCCTCCGGTACCGACTGTATGGTATCTGGTAGAGGAGTAGGGGGGTGGGAGGAGATGCAGCGGTGCCACCCTGGGCCGCCGATTTGGAGTTGGCAGGAGGGAGGTTGGGGCAGTTCTTACGAACATGGCCCACCCCCTTACAGACATGGCACCGCACCCCGTCCAAGGTCCAGAAGACGCGGTAGGCCGTCCCCTGGAACTCTACATTAAAGTGGCCCTCTGTAACCTCCTCCCACGCCAGCTGCATGAATAACTGGCGGCGGAAGGAGCACACGTGTCAGAGGCTGTTCTCCCGAAGACCGAGCAGGACTGGGATGAGCCCCGTCTTTACCTGCCCCAGACGGTGCAGGTGGGGAAGGAGGAGGTCACCAGGAATGAAGGGCGTGACATTGGATAGAGTGAGCCTTTACACAGTGGCCTCCAGTTGGTCCACTGGCAGGAAGGTCCGCCCACGGTGAGCCCCTTGCTCAGAGCCAGGGACACCGCCCGCTCGGTCTTCAGGAATAACACTGCTTTCCCGTACATTTTAGAGGCTGCAACAATGGCCGAAGGGCCGACAACCTCGGCCATTGCTTTCACACATGCCTCTATAGTCATGTTCGGGTGGATGTAGCTATTGACCCCATGTTTCGATGTTAATAAAGCAAACGGCGACGGGGCAACAGGTGCAGCTGCAGCAGCCGCAGCAGCATATGTACGGGAAGGCCGCGCCACCGGCGAAGGAGGGCTTGCCATGGGGTCTAAGAGCCACGTCCACCCCCAAGAAACAAAGCAAATTTACAATTGAAACAATAAACAAACAAACTGTAAACAAAGTGGAGTGGGAGTTGAGGAGGATAGGGGTAGGAAGGTAAAAGAAAATGGGAGGATAGATAACTGAGGCGACTGAGTGGAGGAAGGGAGAGAAAGGCTGACAGGGATGTTTGATCCAACTGCCAGTTGGAGCACCTTTGTAACAATTAGTCCAAAACTGTTTGTTGTCTTCTAGTTGGGGGAGGCTTCTTCGCCCGGGATGGCTGAAGCCGCCCGGTACTCTCCTCTTCTGCTTTTAACAAAAAAAGTCTTCCCCAGGCAACTCCAGCTGTCTCGCGCAGGTAATTGGGGTGGGAACGGAGCTCCCTGTGTGCAAGCACCAATACAAATACAGGGGCCCCCCACTGGATTTGGCAGCCACGCCCAAGTCTTCCGGCCTCTTCTCCCTCCCCCCAAACAGTCCAAACTTAAGTTCCAGAGATGTAGAGGAAAGGATAGCGAAGATGATTCTCGACAGGAGCGAGAGTAACAGGGTAGTTGTTATGGGGGACTTTAACTTTCCAAATATTGACTGGAAATTCTGTAGTTCGAGTACATTAGATAGGTCAGTTTTTGTCCAGTGTGTGCAGGAGGGTTTTCTGACACAGTATGCAGACAGGCCAACCAGGGGGGATGCCACATTGGATTTGGTACTGGGTAATGAACCCGGCCAGGTGTTAGATTTAGATGTAGGTGAGCACTTTGGTGATAGTGATCACAATTCGGTTAGGTTTACCTTAGCGATGGGCAGGAACAGGTATATACCGCAGGGCAAGACTTATAGCTGGGGAAAGGAAATTATGATGCGATTAGGCAAGATTTAGGATGCGTAGGATGGGGAAGGAAACTGCAGGGGATGGGCACAAACGAAATGTGGAGCTTATTCAAGGAGCAGCGACTGCGTGTCCTTGATAAGTATGTACCTGTGAGGCAGGGAGGAAGTTGTCGAGCGAGGGAGCCGTGGTTTACTAAAGAGGTTGAAGCGCTTGTCAAGAGGAAGAAGAAGGCTTATGTTAGGATGAGACGTGAAGGCTCAGTTAGGGCGCTTGAGCGTTACAAGCTAGCCAGGAAAGATCTAAAGGGAGAGCTATGAAGAGCGAGGAGAGGACACGAGAAGCCATTGGCGGATCGGATCAAGGAAAACCCTCAGGCTTTCTATAGGTATATCAGGAATAAAACAATGACTAGAGTTAGATTAGGGCCAATCAGGATAGTAGTGGGAAGTTGTGTGTGGAATCAGAGGAGATAGGGGAAGCGTTAAATGAATATTTTTCGTCAGTATTTACAATAGAGAATGAAAATGTTGTCGAGGAGAATACTGAGATACAGACTACTAGGCTCGATGGGATTGAGGTTCACAAGGAGGAGGTGTTAGCAATTTTGGAAAGTGTGAAAATAGATAAGTCCCCTGGGCCAGATGGGATTTATCCAAGGATTCTCTGGGAAGCCAGGGAGGAGATTGCAGAGCCTTTGTCCATGATTTTTATGTCGTCATTGTCGACAGAAATAGTGCCGGAAGACTGGAGGATAGCAAATGTGCCCTTGTTCAAGAAGGGGAGTAGAGACAGCCCTGGTAATTTTAGACCTGTGAGCCTTACTTCAGTTGTGGGTAAAATGTTGGAAAAGGTTATAAAGGATAACCTTTATAATCATCTTGAAAAGAATAAGTTCATTAGAGATAGTCAGCACGGTTTTGTGAAGTGTAGGTCGTGCCTCACAAACCTTATTGAGTTTTTCGAGAAGGTGACCAAACAGGTGGATGAGGGTAAAGCCGTGGATGTGGTGTATATGGATTTCAGTAAGGCGTTTGATAAGGTTCCCCACGGTAGGCTATTGCAGAAAATACAGAAGTATGGGATTGAAGGTGATTTCGAGCCTTGGATCAGAAATTGGCTAGCTGAAAGAAGACAGAGGGTGGTGGTTGATGGCAAATGTTCATCCTGGAGTTTAGTTACGAATGGTGTACCGCAAGGATCTGTTTTGGGGCCACTGCCGTTTGTCATTTTTATAAATGACCTGGATGAGGGTGTAGAAGGGTGGGTTAGTAAATTTGCGGATGACACGTAGGTCGGTGGAGTTGTGGATAGTGCCGAAGGATGTTGTAGGTTACAGAGGGACATAGATAGGCTGCAGAGCTGGGCTGAAAGATGGCAAATGGAGTTTAATGCTGAAAAGTGTGAGGTGATTCACTTTGGAAGGAGTAACAGGAATGCAGAGTACTGGGCTAATGGGAAGACTCTTGGTAGTGTAGATGAGCAGCGAGATCTTGGTGTCCAGGTACATAAATCCCTGAAGGTTACCACTCAGGTTAATAGGGCTGTTAAGAAGGCATATGGTGTGTTAGCTTTTATTATTAGGGGGATCGAGTTTCGGAGCCACGAGGTCATGCTGCACCTGTACAAAACTCTGGTGCGGCCGCACCTGGAGTATTGCGTGCAGTTCTGGTCACCACATTATAGGAAGGATGTGGAAGCTTTGGAAAGGGTGCAGAGGAGGTTTTCTAGAATGTTGCCTGGTATGGAGGGAAGGTCTTACGAGGAAAGGCTGGGGGACTTGAGGTTGTTTTCGTTAGAGAGTAGGAGGAGGAGAGGTGACTAATAGAGACATATAAGATAATCAGAGGGTTAGATAGGTTGGATAGTGAGAGTCTTTTGCCCCGGATGGTGATGACAATCACGAGGGGACATCGCTTTAAGTTGAGGGGTGATAGATATAGGACAAATGTTAGAGGTAGTTTCTTTACTCAGAGAGTAGAAGGGGCGTGGAACGCCATGCCTGCAACAGTAGTGGACTCGCCAACTTTAAGGGCATTTAAGTGGTCATTGGAAAGACATATGGATGAAAATGGAATAGTGTAGGTCAGATGGTTTCACAGGTCGGCGCAACATCGAGGGCCGAAGGTTCTGTACTGCGCTGTAATGTTCTATGTTCTACCTCTCTCCACTTTCTCCAGTCTCCACTCTGCAGTTGCTGCAGCACAGGTGCAGCTGCTCCCCCTGATTGCTGGCAGGAAGTGCTTCAAATTGCCCAGCCAATCCCAGTGTTGTACCTGTCCTGGGACTGTTTGTTGGGGACAGTGCAGAGGGAGCTTGACTCTGTATCTAACCCCATTTTTTTCCTCTTTTTTCTTTTCTTTCCCCCGTTTTCTAAACTTGTGTTGAACTGAACAGTTTAGAGGCAGCTTGAATCTGTATCGAAGCCGTGCTGCCCCTGCCATAAACTTCAGCACAAATAAAATTCCTATCCAAACTCGCACCAAGTTAAAGGCCTGCTCAAGTCACAAACAGAAACCCGACCTGAATCCGACGGAGCCATATGGGACCCGAGCCCGACCCGGCCCAGGTCCCTCCATTTTCCCCCGAGACCGACCCGACCCGACCCAAGCCCAAAGGTCGAGTTCGGAAGAATGGCCCGACACATGTCATCGGGTCCCATCAGGTTCGGGTCGGGTAACAGGCCTTTCCACCAAATCCCGTTGATCCATCACTACTATGCTCACTGGCTTACGTTGGTTCCTGGTCCAGTAATGCCTCGATTTTAAAATTCTCATCCCAGCTTTCTGACCCAACTCATTCCGAACTACTCAGAAATGAAACTGCCTCCTCAAAATACTAAATGTTGGTTTGTTTGAGGGAACACCTTCACATCACGGACTGCTGTGGTTCAGGATGAAGGCCCACCATTTTCTCATGGCAACCAGGGATGGGGAAGGACTGCTGGCCTTCCTTGTCAGTATCACCCATATCCTGAGAACAAATAGACAGGAAATAAAATCGGAATAAAATCAATGAGTTTGTAATTTGACGGATTGAAACCAGGCGAGGTCTGTGATCAGAGAGAGATGTCATAATCTGATAAACAAATTGTCAACACAATTTATCTCACCAGCCCTTTGTGCTTGTCTTTCTGCTGTTGCCTTCATCAGAAAACAAGTAACAATTAATCTCGGGATTAAAAACTGCTGAATGTCAATTGTACACATGAGATACGTACTCAATGATTTCTGTTATCAGACATCAGAGAATCACACAGCACAGGAGGAGACTATTTAACAAATCGTACCAGTTCCAGCTCTTTGAAGGAGATTTCCCAATTATTCCTCTCCCCTGTTCTTTTCTCCCAGTCCAGTAAATCACCCTGTTAGTATTGATCCAATTCCCGACTGAAAGCTTCTGTTAAATCTGCTCCACAACCCTTTCAGGAAGTGAATTCCAAATCATAAACACTCGCTGTGTAAAGAAAAGAAAATCTCCTCATCTCTCCTCTGTTTGTTTGTTAATCAACATTAAACTGTGTTCTCTGGTTACTGAACCTTCATCCAGTGAAACCAGATTCTCCTTATTTATTCTAGAAAAACACATCATCATTTTCAGCCCCTCGATTAAATCTCCCTTTTATCTTCTCTGCTCGAAGGAGAACAATCTCATCTTCTCTCCACATAACTGAAGTCCCTCATCCCTGTTACTATTCTAGTATATTACCTAGGCACCATATCCAAGGCCTTGGAATCCTTCATAAAGTGTGGTGTCCAGAATGGGACACAATATTCCAGCTGAGGCTTAAACAGTCATTTATCTAGTCTGAGCAGAATGTTCTTGTGTTGTTTTCTTTTGATTCTTTGCTTCTAGTTATAATTCTAACGATCCCCTATGCCTTTTTAAATCCTTCACCACTTGTCCAGCCACCATTGAAGATGTCTGTACATACACACCCAGACTCTGTGCTCCTGTACCATCTTTTAAATGGTGCAGTTCAGTTTCTATTCACTCCCCTTATTATCCCTCACAAAATAATCACTTCCCCAGTACTATGTGTTAAATTTCATTCACCATGTGTATTCTCATTTCACCATGAGACTGTCCATGTCCTCCTTAATCCTGCTACTATCTACCACACTAGTGACAGCATTTATGATTTACATGTCATCTGCAAGAGTTGAAATTATGTTTTTGTTTTACTCTAAGTCTATGTCATTTATATATTTATCTATATGTCAGGACGAGCACTGTTTCTAATATCGACTCCTGAGATACAGCACTGTGTACTCCCCCTCCCCCAGTCTGAACAATGTCTGTTCACCACATTTCGCTGCTTTCTCTCCCTGAGTCAGTATCATATCCACACTATCACTATCACATTAATCCATGTGTTACATTTTTCATAACAAGTCTATGAAATGTCATTTGATTACAGGTCTTTTGAAAGTCTATATACATAACACTAAACACACTATCCTCATCAGCTCTCACAGTTATGTCATCAACGAACTTGATCAGGATTATCAGACATGATTTTCCATTAACCTATCCGGCCTGTTTGTCAATTATTATCCCATGTCTTTCCAAGGATTATATATTTTTGTACTGGGTTATGGCCTCTAGAAATTTCCAACCACCGACATTAAACTGACTGGTCAGTAGTTGCAGGGTTTATCTTATCTCTCCTTTTTAACACAGGATGTAACATTTACAACCCTTCAGTCCTCTGTCACCACTCCCATATCCAAGGAGGATTGGAAGATTCTGGCCAGTGCCTTTGGTATTTCCACCATTCCTTCCCTCAGCGACCGTCACTCATCCCATCCAGACCAGCTAAATGTTCTACGTTATTGTGGTACAAAAGTACTGGATTGTAAGGGGTTAACTCAACCTGTTTGTTCAGTGACTGTAATTAATGTCAGTCTCTTTGCACACTAATTGTGTCACTGGAGGGTTTCCCTCTTCTATTAATAAGGGTCTTCATTTAATGTCTTACCCATAGTGTCAGCTGGTGCATCAAACCCGGCACTAACAGGGATCAAAAGCTCCAGAGAGAGGGAGAGGATAGATCAGAATCTACGAGCAGTAGATTGGAACGTTACAACAATGGGTCAGAATCTGAGAACAATAGATTGGAATGTTATAACAATGGACAGCAGGACTTTCTCCTCTTGGTTTGGTTTAGTTACTGCAGATTATACTTGGCTAACATTAGAATGGCGGATCTATTTTGCACTGAAGATGATTCAAACAATTTACTATCCTTTCCTCGCTATTATTGGTGTCCCCGGTAAGTCTCTGTATCCAACTATTAGATTCATAAACCATATTTCAGTGAATTAGGGTTCTTGTCATTTAAATAGTGAGAAGACTGAATCCATTGTCTTCACTTTCTGTCACAAACTCTATTCCCTCTCCACGATCTGTAATCCCCTCACTGAGGCTGAACCAGGAAGTTTACAGCCTCTGGTATCTTTAATGCTGAGCTCAGTTGATCCCCATATTAACTCCACCTCCAACCCTACATATTGATACAGCCAGGTGATGAGGGTTCACAGTCGGTCCTCTTGTCCTTCCTCTTATTTGACCGCAATCGTGTTTGTTCTTTTTTAACCGTGGATGTATTTACCATTTTTGTGATGTTTTACTTTTTACCTTTGGTGTAATAGTGAAGGAACCAATCGGAAAGGTTTTCTTGAGTTTAACCATGAAAGAGGTGAGTTTAATACACTTAATATCTAAACCCAATCAAAATAAAATAATAAAAACATACGTTATGCATTTATGCTGTCACTGACCCAAGAATCTCACGTACACAAATAGATTACAGAATAAGAAGTAAAATCGTGGCTGGATTAGAGTCCAGAATAAATCAACGGTCGAATTTGAATGCGGAATGCAGGCTCAAAGACAGGATTCTTGTTAGTGTGGAGGAACAGAGGGATCTTGGGGTCCATGTCCATAGATCGCTCAAAGTTGCCACCCAAGTTGATAGGGTTGTAAAGAAGGCGTATGGTGTGTTGGCTTTCATTAACAGGGGGATTGAGTTTAAGAGCCACGAGGTTATGCTGCAGCTCTATAAGGCCCTGGTTAGACCACACTTGGAATATTGTGTTCAGTTCTGGTCGCCTCATTATTGGAAGGATGTGGAAGCTTTAGAGAGAGTGCAGAGGAGATTTACCAGGATGCTGCCTGGACTGGAGGGCATGTCCTATGAAGAAAGATTGAGGGAGCTAGGGCTTTTCTAATTGGAGCGAAGAAGGATGAGATGTGACTTGATAGAGGGGTACAAGATGATGAGAGGCATAGATAGAGTGGATAGTCAGAGACTTTTTCCCAGGGTGGAAAGGGCTATCACCAGAGGGCATAATTTTAAGGTGATTGGAGGAAGGTTTCGGGGAGATGTCAGAGGTAGGTTCTTTACACAGAGAGTGGTGGGTGCGTGGCCAGCGGTGGTGGTAGAAGTAGATACATTAGGGGCATTTAAGCGACTCTTGGATAGGTACATGGATGATAGTAGAATGAAGGGTAGGTAGTTAGATGGATCTTAGAGTAGGTTAAAGGTTCGGCACAACATCGTGGGTCGAAGGGCCTGTACTGTGCTGTACTGTTCTATGTTTTATGTTCGAAAACATAATATGCAGTCTGTGAGGTTTGATAAATCCCTGATCTTCCGGCTGATGTTGTACTCTTGAAGTCTTTGGCTGGTCGAAGTGCCCGTTGTGACTGATCCACATGGTTCAGGATTTTCTTGAAGGCAGACTGGTAGGTGGCCTTTTTACCCTGGTGCCTCAGTCTGTAGCAATCTGTAGGATTGGAGGGTCCACAGTCGCTGATGGTTTTCAAACTTGTGATGTCATCAGGTGTCAGACAGAAAGAGAACGGGGCTTGGGGTTGGGGGGTGGCTAGGGGAGGGGGGAAGGAGACCACCCTTCTGCTTCTGCCAGTTTGAATCACTGGTTTGTCTGTCTTTGTCCAGGGGAAACTGCCAGCTTTCACAGAGATGGTCAGACGGTCTCATGGCTGCCTCAATATATTTTCCAGAGCCTTCTAATGAGATTCAAGGTGAGGAGTTGCCATCTCCCTAGGGCTCAGGATGCCATTGTTGACACTTGGAGTAGTTTACGCTTTCAAGGTCAGTGTGTCAGGATGTCCTTGAATTCCATGCTAATGAACGCAATCTTAGCAAATTCAGTCTCAAGAGCAAGCCATTATTTTGGGTCCAGGCTCATCAGACATGTGTCTCCTGTTGGAGACGTTGGAATGTGAAAAGGTGCTTCAGATACAAATTGCAGTGGCCATCTTGGCTGCCAGTTTCTTGCAGGATTTTTTCCATTAAAACTTTAATGTAAGTTTCCAACTGATGAATTAAAATTCCTTATTGGCGTATCGTGTTTCCTTGACACCAATAACACCTCTTTAATATGTGCCTCAGCCTACCAGCTGCGTAAACCCTCATCGTGACATTGTTAAATCCACACTTGACTCTTCCAATTCTATCCTGGTCACCTTCCAATTATAAATCCATAAAATGATGTGAACTGCACAGATGGCCACTTTTATTGTGGTCCGCACAGTGTCCCATGTTGGGCAGGGATCTAGCCTGGCTGCCATGTATGTGTTGTTAGTGTGAGGAGGCGTTAGTACTGATGTCAATCAGCCATGTTGGCAGGATTGATATACGATTTTGAAACTTGCTCTGTGCATGTCCACTGACCACCTGTGTAAGTCACTCTCAGCTGAGCATTCATTCAGCAGCACGAGGAACCACCGCACCTCCACCCCCCCACCCCCCCCACCCCCCCCCCCCCACCATCCCCACCACCACCCCCCAAAGTTATTTTATAGGATCAGGCATCCAACTTACAGGTGAGGGGCTTTAGACTTAGTTATGTTATTGTAAAGTTAGTGGAGGTGCTGTGGATGGTTTTCTGGAGGTTGTGTTGTGAGCTGCTGCAGACATTCAGGGAGAACAGAGGATATGGTGACCCAACACTGGACGAGGTATTGGGATTGTAGTTAAAGTGTCTCTGGGTCTGACTCATGGCCAACAAATGGAGTAGAGGCTGCAGAGAGGGGAGTCTCTGTAAAGAGAAAAGAGGAGGGGGCTCTGCCCTACCCACCTGGGGTGTTCCAAGGGCACTTTTTCTACCTACACCTAACCCAGGAGCAGTGTGTGCGGTGACTCTGATTCAATAAGGAGGTGGTCATAGAGCTGTGTCAACTCCCGTAACACGACCTGGAGCCTCACACCAGGGTGGGGACGGAGCTGTCAGTGGCCGTTAAAGTCACAGTTCCATTGATCTTCACTGCATCCGGATCATTCCCCAGGCAGCAGTGGGCGGCATATCCAACAGATTCACAGAGAGTCAGAGTCGTTTACGAAATAGGAGGAGGCCATTCGGCCCCTCTGTACCAGCTCTCTGTGGAACAATCGAGTCAGTCCCACTCCCCCACTCAATCCCCGTATCCCTGCAAGTTCATTTCCTTCAGATGTCCATCCGGTTTCCTTTTGAAATCATTGATTGTCTCGGCTTCCACCACACTCACGGGCTGTGAGTTCCAGCTGATTAACATCCACTGTGTAAAAAAGTTCTTCCTCCTATTCCCCCTGCATCTCTTACCCAAAACCTTCCATCTGTGTCCCCTAGTCCGTGTTTCATCAGTTAATGTGAACAATGTTTCCTTGTCTATCTTCTCTCAACCGATCATAATCTTGTACACTTCTATCAAATCTCTCTCAATCTCCTTTATTCCAGGGACAGCAACTCCATCTTCTCCAAACTAACCTTGTAACTAAAATACCCCAATCCCTGGAAGCATTCTAGTAGAATCATAGAAAGTTAAGGCACAGAAAGCAGCCACTTGGCCCATCTTGTCTGCGCCAGCCAGAAAATGATCCATCTATTCTAATCCCATCTTTCAGCATTTGGTGCGTAGACCTGCAGATTACAGCACTTAAGGTGGATATCCAGACTATGTTTGAATGAGTTGAGGGTTTCTGACTCAACTACCCTTTCAGGTAGTGAATTGCAGACCCAGAACCACCCTCATCCCCTTTCTGATCTTTCTACCAATCACTTTAACTCTATTCCCCCTCTTCGATGTTATGGTGAATAGATTCTTCACCTCCACTCTATCCAGGTCCTTTACAATTTTGTGCATTTCAATCTGATCACCCCTCAGCCTTCTCTGTTTCAAGGAGAACAACCCCAGCCTATCTAATCTTTCTACATAGCTGCAGTTTTCCAGTCCTGGCAACATCCTCGTAAATCTCCTCTGTACCCTCTGGAGTGCAATTACATCCCTCCTGTACTGAGGTGACCAGAACTATACACAGTACTCAAGTTGAGGCCTAACCCATGAGTTATACAGCCCCAGCCTAACCTCCCTGTTCTTGTATTCTGTGCCTGGGCTGATAAAGGAAAGCATTCCATATGCCAAATTGTCGAACACTCCTGCTATCTTCAGGGATGTGTGGAAATTCAATCCAGGGTCCCTCACTTTCTCTACACTTCTCAGTATTTTGCCATCAATCCTGTATTCCTTTGCCTGGTTTCACCTCCCTAAATGCATCAGATCATACTTCTGCAAGGTGAATTCCTTTTGCCACGTTTCTGCCCATCTGACCAGGCCATCACTATCTTTCTGTCGTCTGCAGCTACCCTCCTCACCCGCTACCACATGGTCAATCTTTGTGTCATCTGCAAACGTCTTGATAATGCCCCCTACATTTAAGTCTAAATCATTAATATAGACCACAAAAAGCGAGGGATCCAGTACTGAGCCCTGCGGAACGCCACTGGAAACAGCCTTCCAGTCTCTAAAACAGCCGTCAACAAATACCCTTTCTTTCCTGCCACTGAGTCAATCTTGTATCCACCTTGATGCATTTCCCTGGATCCCGTGGGATTTTATTTTTTTTTTAGAGATACAGCACTGAAACAGGCCCTTCGGCCCACCGAGTCTGTGCCGACAATCAACCACCCATTTATACTAATCCTACATTAATCACATATTCCTACCACATCCCCACCTGTCCCTATATTTCCCTACCACCTACCTATACTAGGGGCAATTTATAATGGCCAATTTACCTACCAATCTGCAAGTCATTTGGCTTGTGGGAGGAAACCGGAGCACTCGGAGGAAACCCATGCAGACACAGGGAGAATTTGCAAACTCCACACAGGCAGTACCCAGAATTGAACCCGGGTCGCTGGAGCTGTGAGGTTGCGGTGCTAACCACTGCGCCACTGTGCCACCCCAATCTGATTTTCTGAACCAGTCTGCCATGTAGGACATTGTCAAAAGGCTTGCTACCATCCAAGTAGACCACATCAACTGCACTACCCTCATTTATCTTCCTTGTTACTTCTTCAAAAAATTCGACCAAGTTGGTCAAACAAAATCTTCCCTTAACAAATCCATACTGACTATCCTAAAATAAATAGAGGTGGTGAGTACAGAAGAAGGCAAGTTATTGTGAAACTTTATAAAGCTCTGGTTAGGCCCCAACTGGAGTGCTGCATCCAGTTCTGTTCACCACACATTAGGAAGGATGTGAGTGTCCTTGACAGGGTGCAGAGGAGATTTACCAGAATCGTTCCAGGGATGGAGGATTTTAGCTACAAGTTTACTCTTGAAAAGCCTATATTATTTTCCTTGGAGTAAAGGAGATTGAGGGGAGATTTGATAGAGGTATACATGATGATGACTTGTTTGGAAAAGGTAGAAGGGAAAAGATGTTCCCATTAGTTAATGGTCCAAGGACCAGAGTTCAGGTGGTGGAACAGAGATACAGGGGGATGTGATGAACAACTTTTTTACACAGCGAGTGGGAATGGCCTCTAAAGTCACTGCCTACGAGGGTGGTGAAAGGAGTGATGGTGAATGATTTCAAAAGGATATTGGATGGACACGTGAGGGAAATAAACTTGCAGGAATATGGAGACAGAGCTGGGGAATGAGACTGACTGGCTTTATCTCGGAAGAGCTGGCATGGACTCGATGGTTTGAGTGGCCTCATTCTGTGCTCAAATGACTATGACTCTCTGACAGGGGATTACAATTACTACTGCTTTCCTATACTGGGAAAGTTTATAATGGACTGGGCAGTATCACCCTGTTGAACCCCGTGATGTAAGTGAAATGTTTGATGTCCCAGAACGTGGTTAACAAATGTCCTTCACAAACAGAGTAAATCAGTTCAGACCCACTCACAATTCTGGATCATTCACAATGGGGAGTAGTTTCTCCTGGTTTTCTCTACACAGGACAGCAACCAGGCTTTTCACTGTGTCCTCCACCTCCATGTGGAAAGTCTTGCCAGGGTTAGGTGGGATAAGGCGCGTTACCTGGGCGACAGCTTTCTTCAGTTGTACTGCTTCTTCCGTGCTCTTTTCAGTCCAACCGGGTTAAAACTGGTCAATATCACCATTAGGTAGTTCATAAAGTGGAGTCACAGTCTCTGCAAATCGAGGGATGAAGGTCCACTAATACCCCACCAGCCTGAGTATAGGGCACTGGGCAGTCTTTGAGGTGGACAGTTGTAGATGCTGGATGGTCTCGACCTGATGTTGGTCTGGGCTGATGCTGGATGATCCAATCTGGACACCTAGAATGGTGACACAACCTTGCACCAGCTGGGCCTTACGTGGATGGTCTTTTCGTCCAACTCCCAAAGTAACTGCAGTAGTTCCTGTGAAAGGGTTAAATGTGTGGACACGGTCTGTGGTGATGAGGAGGAGATCATTGACATATTGCACAAAGCAGGAAGACTGTGAAAAGCTCAGAAGGCCCCCGGTTATACGTTTGTGGAAAATAGTGGGGTTATTGTGGAACTCCTTGTGACCGACATGTCCAGAGGTATCTCTGGTCCTCAGAAGTGAATGTGAATTTAAATTGTTTCTCTAGTTTTACTGGGATACTCCAATAACCATTAGAGATATCCAGGGTGATGAGGACAGCCCTGCCGCAGGAAATCCGGGAGAGTAGGGTGGGTGTCTCTCAGACAACTGGATTCACGTAGGAGTGAATGAGCTGAGTTTGAGGCTGCAGAGAGGGGAAGCTTTGTAAAGAGGGAGGAGGAGAGGTCTCTGCCCGACCCACCCCGGGTTTTCCAAGAGCAAAAAGAGCAGTGGTTCTCATACCAAACCCTGGGGAAAAACACTGTATACTCCCATCGAGTCTGAACAACAACCTTTCACCACTTCTCTCTGTTTACTGTTCCTTAGCCTATTTTATATCCACACTGTCTCTATCCCTTTAATCCATAGGGTTCAGTTTTCCTAACCTGTCCATTGAATGGCACTTGATCAAACACCTTTTGAATGTCCATATATATAACTTCAATCACACCACCCTCATCAACCCTCTCCATTGTTTTATCAAAGAACTCCATCAAGTTTACCTCACCACCACCTCTCTCCACTCCTCCACTGTTGTTAAATTATCAGATTGCTTATCTGACATCCAGTACTGGATGTGCAGAAATTTTCTCCAATTAAGTATTGGGAAGACTGAAGCCATTGTTTTCAGCCCCCACTCCAACTCTGTTCCCTTGCTATTGATCCCATCCCTCTCCCGAGTAACACTCTGAGATTCAGACAGTTTATTTGCAACCTTGGTGTCATATTTGGGATAAAATTAATGGGCACATGGACAAATAAGGAGAACCAGCATGTATTTGTTTGGGGAAAATTGTGTTTAACTAAATGGTTGGAATATTTTGGAGAGGTAAAAAGGAAGCTTCGTGAGGGCAATGCTGCTGCTGTGGTATAAATTGAATTCCAAAAGGCATTTGATAAAGTGTTACGCAACAGACCTGTGAGCAAAGTTATAGCTCATCAAATAAAAAGGCCAGTAGCAACATGAAACTAAGCTGGTTGAGTGACAGGAGACAGAGAGTAGTGATTAATGGATGCTTTTCGGGCTGGAGAAAAGTTTGCAGTGGAATCAAAACAAAATACTGCGGATGCTGGAAATCAGAAATATAAACAGAAAGTGCAGGAAATACTCAGCAGGTCTGGCAGCATCTGTGGAGAGAGAAGCAGAGTTAATGTTTCAAGTCGGTGACCTTTCATCGGAACTGGCAAAGGTTAGAAATGTAATAGGTTTTAAGCAAATAAAGTGGGGGTTTTGGGGGAAACACAAGTACAGAAAGGTGAGCATTAGAGCGGGGGTGGGGGATGGAGGGTGTTAAAATGATAAGCGAGCGGAAGTTCAGTGTCATGCCTTCTGGACTGAGTGGAGGTGTTCCACAAAGCGTTCACCCAATCTGCATTTAGCCTGCTGCGGTGTTCCAGTGAATAACAACGCCAGCTCAAGGAACAGCACCTCATTGTCCGATTAGGCATTTGCAGCCTTCTGGACTGAATATTGAGTTCAACAATTATTTTGTTTTAACATTTTTTGTCATGTGTCGGCCTGAAACTGGATTTGTTCTCTTGGTGCTTTTGGCTAGAGCTGTTCATTATTCTATCATTTAACACCCTCTCTGTACTAATGCTTTATCTTTCGCCACACAACAAGCACATTTTCTTTGCCTTTGCCCCAAGACCTCCTCGTCACTTAATCTCTCTGACCCTCTGTTCTATCTGCACCCCTTTTGTTCACTTTTGCCCCACCCCTGCTTTATTTGCTTAAAATCTATTACATTTCTGACCTTTGCCAATTCTGATGAATGGTCACACACCTGAAACGTTAACTTTGTTTATCTCTCCACAGATGCTGCCAGGCCTGCTGAGTATTTCCAGCACTTTTTGTTCATATTTACGGTTTGCAGTGGAGTTCCCCATGGATCAGTGTTGGGACCCTTTCTCTTCCTGACAAATATTAATTACCTAGACCTTGGTGTACAGGGCACAATTTCAAGGTTTGCAGAGGATGCAAAACTTGGAAGCATTGTGAACTGTGAAGAGGATAGTGTAAAACATCAAAAGGACATAGACAAGTTGGTGGAATGGACAGACAGGTGGCAGATGAAGATCAATGTGGAGAAATGTGAAGTGATTCATTTTGGTAGGAAGAACATATAGAGAGACAATAGAGAATAAAGGGTGCAATTCTAAAGGGGGTGCAGGAGCAGAGGGACCTGGACGTATATGTGCATCGGTCATTGAAGGTGGCATGACAGGATGAGAGAGCAGTTAATAAAGCATATAGTATCCTGGGCTTTATTAACAGAGGCATGGGATACAAGAGCAAGGAGGTTATTTTGAACTTGTGTAAGACACTAGTTCGGCCTCAGTAGCAGTATTACGTCTACTTCTGGGCACCACACCTTATCTAACGTGAAGACATTGGAGAGTGTGAAAAAACATTCACAAGAATGGTTCCAGGGATGAAGAATATCAGTTAGGAAGATAGACTGGAGAAGTTGGAACATTTTCCTTGGAGAAGAAAAGGCAGAGAGGAGATTTCAAAAAGTCTGCAAAATTATGAGGTGTCTGGAGAGAGTGGATCGGGAAAAACTGTTGCCATTCCTGAAAGGATCGAAAACGAGAGGGCAAAGAATTAAAGTAATTGGTAAAAGATGCATAAGTGACATGAGGAACACTTTTTCACACAGCGAGTGGTTAAGGTCTGGAATGCACTGCCTGAGAGTGTGGTGGAGGCAGATTCAATCGAGGCATTCAGGAGGAAATTGGACAGCTATCTGAAAAGGAAAATTGTACAGAGTTACAGGGAGAATGCAGGGGAGTGGCACTAGATGAATTGCTCTTTTGCTGAGCCAGTGCAGATACGATGGACTGAATGGCCACCTTCTGTGCTGTAATAATTCTGTGACTCTGTGACATTCGACCACAAAATGAGCTTCCAACCTCATATTCGTGCCATCACTATGACGACGTATTTCCACCTCAATAACATTGCCCGACTTCACCCCTGTCTCAACTCATCTGCTGCTGAAGCTCTCATTCATGCTTTCATCACCTGTAGACTACACTATTCCAACTCATTCTCCCACATTCTACTATCTGTAAACTTGAGGTCATCTAAAACTCTGCTGCCTGTGCCTTAACTCACAGCAAGTCTCATTCCCCGATCACTGACCTGCATCAGCTCACAGTCAAGCAATGTCTTTATTTTAAAATTCTCAACACGTTTTCAAATCCCTCCATGGTCTCACCCCTCACTATCTCTGTAATCTCCTCCAGCCCCACAGTCCTTCGAGGTACCTCTGCTCCTCTAATTCTGGATTCTTGTGCATCCCTGATTTTAATTACTCTCCCTTTTGTGGCCATACCTTCAGTTGCCTCGGTCCCAAGCTCTGGAATATCCTCCCTTCACAGCTCCACCTCTCCTTTATCCTTTAACACACTCCTTTAAAACCTGCATCTTTGACCAAGCATTTGGCTACCCATCCTAATATCCCATTTTGTGGTTCAGTGTTATACTTTGTTTCATAATGCTGCTGTGAAGTACCTCGGGATAAGTTCTTGTTGAAGTTTGCCAGACATGATTTGTCATTAGCATATCCGTGCTGCTTGAAATTTATTATGCTGTACTTTTCCAAGCAACGAATATTTATGACCTGGGTTGTGAAATGCCCCACCTAACGTCTTATTGACTGGACAGTACATGGTTTAACCCATATCACCTTTTTTAAACAAGGTGTAACAATTGCAGCCCTCCAGTCCTCTGTCATCATTCCCATATCCAAAGAGAATTGACAGATTCTGTCCAGTGCCTCTGCCATTTGCACCTTTCCTTCTCTCATCAACCCTCATAATTCCCATCCAGACCTGTTAAATGCTCCAGTTTATTGTAGTGCTAAGAGTGTTGGATTGAAAGGTGTTAATTGAACCTGTTTGTTCAGTGACTTTAATTAATACCAGTCTCCATGGACCGTAATTGTGTCACTGGAGGGTTTCCCTCTTCTATTAATAAGAGACTCATTTCAATGTGTCACCCCTAGTGTCAGTGGGAGCATCATCCCCGGGTCTAACAGAGATCAGTGGCGCCAGAGAAAGGGGGAGGATAGATCAGAATCTGAGAACAATAGATTGGAATGTTACAACAATGGGTCAGAATATGAGTACAATAGATTGGAATGTTACAACAATGGGTCAGAATATGAGTACAATAGATTGGAATGTCAGAACAATAGGCAGGAGTTTCATCTGGCAGTTTGACTTTCTTTCTGCAAATTTTGACTGGCTGCCAATAAACAGGCGGATCTATTACACACTTATGATTATTCAATATTTTTTTTATCCCATCCTGGCTATCATTGGTTTCCCTGGGAAGTGTCTCGATCCACTTATTTATTCTATAATCCATGTTTAACTGCATTACTGTTCTTGCCATTTACTCCATATGTTGAACAGGCAGATACATAGTGCAGAGAGTCTGTGAGCAAGGTTAGACAGTTGACAGGGCACAGTTGCAGCCAGTTTGATGGGAGAAGTGTGTCTATTTTAACGCAAGAAGTGTCAGGAATAAGGGTGATGAAATTAGAGTATGGATCAGTACTTGGAGCGACAATGTTGTGGCCATTACGGAGACTTGGATATCACAGGGGCAGAAATGAATGTTGGATGTTCCGGGGTTTAGATGTTTCAAAAGAAATAGGGAGGTGGCAACATTGAATAGAACTGATGGGATTTTCCTGTTACTTTGCTTTGTAAAAACAGTGTCCAGCTCTCTGCCGGCCATTTTGGTTGTTTTACAAGCTTTTCACAAGTGACGAAAAATTCTGCCACATCCTCCTCATTGAACTTTGTCATGAACTGGGAGAACTTTAAGAGATCAGCACATGGTCCTGAGCTAGGGGTAGCTCCCTCACGAGCTGTGCCTTCACTGGGTGTACTGGGTCTTCTTCTAGTTGTTTGAGCTGCCTTAACTCCCTTTCCTCCTTCTCCTTCTGGAACACTCTTACTTTTTCCCTTTCTTGGCACTCGCTCTGCGCTTTCTCGCTCTCTCTGGAATTCTAATTCTAGTCTCTTCTTTTCCAGTTTTACCTTAGCTGACATTACTCTATCTGTTAGTGATTCTAACCCTGTTTGAATCTTCAGCTTTAAGTGGAAAATGGTTGGCCAAAAGTCTTAGGAATTCGGGTTTCCAGGTTTTTAGATGGAGAGTAATCCCTAACTGTCCAGCTACATTGCTCAACTTTTCAACAGAGAGGGACTTTAACCTGTACCAAGTTACTTCACTCTGTATATAACTCCTTGATTGGGAATGTAACTCCTTTAGTCAAAAAGCGAGGGAAACAGATAACAGAAAACTACAGGCAAGTTAGCATCACATCTGTCATAGGAAACATGTTAGAAGCTATTATTAAAGACGGTGTAGCCGGCACTTAGAAAAATTCAACCTAATCAGGCAGAATCAAAATGGTTTTATGAAAGGGAAATCATGTTTAATCAATTTGTTGGAGTTCTTTGAAGAGGTACCATGTGCTGCGGAGAATGGGGAACCGGTGGATGTACTGTACATAGATTTCCAGGATGCAATAGATAAGGTGCCACATCAAAGGTTTTGTGAAAATAAAAGCTCATGGTGAACGGGGTAACATGTTGGCATGGATAGAAGATTGGTTAGCTAAGAGAAAACAGAGAGTAGGCATAAATGGGCCATTTTCTGGTTGGCAAGATGTAAGGACTGGTGTGCCACAGGGATCAGGGCTGGGACCTCAACTTTTTGCAATTTATATAAATGACTTGGATGAAGGAGCCGAAGGCCTGGTTACCAAATTTGCTGATGACACAAAGATGAGTAAGAAAGTAACTTGTGAAGGAGACAGAAGGAGGCTGTAAATGAATATAGATAGGTTAAGTGATTGGGGAAAGACCTGGCAAATTGAGTATAATGTGGGAAAGTGGGAAATTGCCCATTTTGGCAGGAATAATAAAATCGAAGCATATTATCTAATGGTGAGAGATTGCAGAGCTCTGAGATGCAAATGGATCTGGGTGTCCTTTTGCATGCATCTCCAAAGCTTAGTATGCATGTTCAGAAAGTAACTAGGAAAGCTGATAGAATGTTATCATTTATCGCGACGGTAATTGAATACAAAAGTAGGCATGTTATGCTTCAGTTATAGAGGGCATTGGTCAGACCACATCTGGAGTACTGTATACAGCACTGGTCTCCTTATTTAAGGAATGATGTAAATGCATTGGAAGCAACCCAGAAATGGTTTACTAGACTAATACCTGGAATGGGTGGGCTGTCTGATGAGGAAATATTGGACAGGCTAGGCTTATATCCACTGGAATTTAGAAGGGTAAGTGGCGACTTGATTTGAACATCTAAGATCTTGAGCAGTCTTGACAGGTGCATGTGGAAAGATGTGTGTATCTGGGTGTATCTAGGATTAGGGGTCACGATTTAAAAATGAAAGGTCGCCCAATTAAAATAGAGATGAGGAGATTTTTATTTCTCTGAGGGTTGTGAGCCTTGGGAATTCTCTTCCTCAAAAGGCAGTGGAAGAGAGTCTTTAAGTACTTGTAAGACAGAGATAGATAGATTCTTGATAAGCAAGGTGGTGAAAGATTATCGAGGGTAGGTGGTAATGTGGAGTTGAGGTTTCAATCAGATTAGTCATGATCTTATTGAGTGGCAGAGCAGGCTTGAGGGGCCGAGTGGCCTACACCTGCTCCTAATTCATATGTTCATATGTTTGTATGCTCTGTCTTCGACCGTGGACATTTCAGTGTTCCAGCAGTGAAAACCACAATAAAACCTGCATTGATATTTTTAACTTTTTTCTCAGGATGAATTATTTTTCCCACTTCCAATTTCTCATGTGTTGTTGCGTTATCATCATTCGAACCTCCAGATTTCTGTTCCAGCCAGGTGAGTAAGGGTCCCAGTCCCCCTCTTGTCTTATATTTTATTTTACCGCAAGAGGGTATCCTTTTTAACAGTGAACGTGCTGACCACCTTAGTGAGTATTCTACCTTTTATCTTTGTTGTGATCATAAAAGAACCAATAGGACAGGTTTTCTTGAGTTTAAACAAGAGGTGAGTTTATTATACTTCACAATAGAAGCTGAATCTAAATAAAATAATAAAAATATACTCTACACATTCTCGCACACACTCTCATGAAAATCACACACAAATAAATTAGAGTGCGAAATAAACTCGTGATGGATTAGAGTCCAGAATAAATAAATTAAAAAAAAACGTCTGTGTGGTTGGATAATTCTCTGGTCTGCATTGTTCCACTGTTATCTATGAGTTTCATGTCTTCTGCAAGAGTTGAAATTATGTTTTTTTTTACGGAGACGTTGGTGTCATTTATATATCTATCTATATTCCAGGAACAGCACTGGTTCTCATACCGAGTCCTGAGAAACAGCACTGTATACTCCCACTCCCCCAGTCTGAACAATGACCGTTCACCACTTCTCTCTTCTTTCTGTCCCTGAGTCAGTGTCATATCCACACTATCACTGTCACATTAATCCATGTCTTCCATTTTTCATAACAAGTCTATTAACTGACATTTGATCACAGGTCTTTTGAATGTCTGTACACATAACACAAAACACTCACAGTTTTGTCATCAACGAACTTGATCAGGATTATCAGACATGATTTTCCATTAACCTATCCGGCCTGTTTGTTATTTATTATCCCATGTTTTTCCAAGAAAGATATATTTTTGTGCTGGGTTCTGGCCTCTAGTAATTTCCAACCACTGACATGAGACTGACTGGTCAGTAATTACAGGATTTATATAATCTCTCCTTTTGTAACAGGGAGTAACATTTACAGCCCTCCAGTCCTCTGTCATGACTCCCATATCCAAGGAGGATTGGAAGATTCTGACAGTGCCTCTGCTATTTCCACCATTCCTTCCCTCAGCAACTGTCTCCATTGTTTTATCAAAGAACTGCATAGGGTTCAGTTTTCCTAATCAGTCTATTGAATGACACTTGATCAAACACCTTTTGAAAGTCTATAAATATAACTTAAATCACACCACCCTCATCAACCATCTCAATTGTTTTATCAAAGAACTCCATCATGTTTACCTCACCACCACCTCTCTCCACTCCTCCACTGTTGTTAAATTATCCAACAGCTTATCCGACATCCAGTACTGGATGAGCAGAAATGTCCTCCAATTAAATATTGGGAAGATTGAAGCCATTGTTTTCACTGCCCACTCCAACTCTGTTCCCTTGTTATTGATTCCATCCCTCTCCCTCGTAACAGTCTGAGATTCAGACAGACTGTTTGCAACCTTGGTGTCATATTCAGGACAAAATTAATAGGCACATGGACAAATGTGGGTTAATTAAGGAAAACCAGCCGGATTTGTTAAGGGAAAATGGTGTTTAACAAACTTGCTGGAGTTTTTTGAACTGGTAAATAAGAAGCTTAATGAGGACATTGCTGTTGATGTGGTTTAAATGGAATTCCAAAAATCATTTGATAAAGTGTCACACAACAGCCCTATGAGCAAAGTTATAGCTCAGCAAATAAAAGGACAGTAGCAACATGAAACTAAACTGGTTGAGTGACAGGAAACAGGGAGTAGTGATTAATGGATGCTTTTCGGGCTGGAGAAAAGTTTGTAGTGGAATCAAAACAAAATACTGCAGATGCTGGAAATCTGAAATAAAAACAGAAAGTGCTGGAAATGCTCAGCAGTGTCTGTGGAGAGAGAAACAGAGTTAATGTTCCAGGTTTGTGTCCTTTCATCAGAACTGGCCAAGGTTAGAAATGTCATAGGATTTAAGCAAGTAAAGCGGGAGTAGAGGGTGTAAACACAAGGACAGAAATGTGGACATTTGAGCGGGGGTGGGGGATCTAAGGTGTTGAAATGACAAGCGAGTGGAAGCTCGGGATCATGCTTTTGGACTGAGCGGAGGTGTTCCACAAAGCGCTCACCCAATCTGCGTTTCACCTGCTGCGGTGTTCCAGTGAACATCAACGCCAGCTCGAGGAACAGCACCTCATTGCCTGATTAGGCACTCGACAGACTTCTGGACTGAACATTGAGTTCAATAATTTCAGAGCATTCAGAGCAGGTCCATTTTTATTATTTGTTTTATCAGTTTTTTTTACTATGTGCCAGACTTAAACTGGGATTTTTATATTGGTGCTTTTAGCTCAGGCTGTTCCTTGTTCTTTCATTTAACACCTGCTCTGCACGAATGCTTTGTCTTTCACCACACCATGAGTACACTCTCTTTGCCTTTGCCCCATGACCTCCTGGTCAGTTAATCTCTCTGGCCCTCTGTCTTATCAACACCCCTTCTGCTCCATTTTGCCCCATCCCTGCTTTATTTGCTTAAAACTTATTACATTTCTAACCTTTTCCAGTTCTGATGAAGGGTCACTGACCTGGAACATTAACTCTGCTTATCTCTCCACAGGTGCTGCCTGACCTGCTGAGTATTTCCAGCACGTTTCGTTTTTTATTTAAGATATGTGGTGGAGGTCCACAGGGATCAGTGTTTGGACCCTTTCTCTTCCTGACATATATTAATGACCTAGTCCTTGGTGTACAGGGCACAATTTCAAAGTTTGTAGATGATACAAAACTTGGAAGCATTATGAACTATTAGGAGGATAGTGCAAAACTCCAAAAGGACACAGACAAGTTGGTGGAATGGGCAGACAGATGAAGTTCAATGTGGGGAAATGTGAAGTGATTCATTTCGTCGGAAGGACATGGAGAGAAAATATAGAATAAAGGTTACAATTCTAAAGGGGGTTCTGGAGCATAGGGACCTGGATGTATATGTGCATCGGTCATTGAATGTGGCATGACAGGATCAGAGAGCAGTTAATAAAGCCAACAGTATCCTGTAGCATGGAATACAAGAGCAAGGAGGTTGTTTTGAACTTGTATAAGACACTAGTTCGGCCTCAGCTGCAGCGTTACGTTTAGTTCTGGGCACATTAGATAACATGGAAACATTGGAGAGTGTGAAAAAACATTCACAAGAATGGTTCCAGAGATGACGAATATCAGTTCTAAAGATAGACTGGAGAAGTTGGAACATTTTCCTTAGAGAAGAGAAGGCTGAGAGGAAATTTGAAAAAGGTCTGCAAAATTATGAGGTGTCTGGACAGAGTGGATAGGGAAAAACTGTTCCCATTCCTGAAAGGATCGAAAAAGAGAGGACAAAGAGTTAAAGTAATTGGTAAAAGAAGTAGAAGTGACATGAGGAAAACTTTTTCACACAGCGAGTGTTAAGGTCTGGAATGCGCTACCTGAGAGTCTGGTGGAGGCAGATTCAATCGAGGCATTCAGGAGGAAATTGGATAGCTATCTGAAAAGGAAGATTGTACAGAGCTACAGAGAGAAGGCAGGGGAGTGACACTAGATGAATTGCTCTTTTGGAGAGGCAGAGCAGACTCGATGGACTGAATGGCCACCTTCTGTGCTGCAACAATTCTGTGATTCTGTGGCATTTGAACACAAAATGAGCTTCCAACCTTATATTCGTGCCATCACTATGCCCACCTATTCCCACCTCAATAAGATTGCCCAACGTCACCCCGTTTCAACTCATCTGCTGATGAAGCTCTCATTCATGCTTTCATTACCTGTAGACTAGACTATTCCAACTCATTCTCCCACATGCTACTACATGTAAATTTGAGGTAATCTAAAGCTGGGCTGCCTGTGTCTTAACTCACAACAAGTCCCATTCCCCGATCACTAACCTACATCACCTCACAGTCAAACAATGCCTTTATTTTAAAATTCTCAATCATGTTTTCAAATCCGTCCATGGTCTCACCCCTCACGATAACTGTAATCTCCTCCTGCCCGACAACCCTCTGAGATATCTCTGCTCCACTAATTCTGGCCTGTTGTGCATTCCTGATATTAATTACTCCCCCATAGCTGTCTGCACCTTCAGTTGCCTCGGTCCCGAGCTCGGGAATATCCTCCCAACACAGCTCTAACTCTCCACCTCGCTTGTATCCTTTAAGACAGTCCTTTAAATCCTACCTCTTTGACCAAGCTTTTGGTCTCCTAACCGAATATCTGCATTTGTGGTTCAGTGTTACACTTTGTTTCATAATGCTGCTTACCTTAGGATAAGTTCTTGTTGAAGTTTGCCAGACATGATTTTTCATTGGTATATCTGTGCTGCTTGAAATGTATTATGCTGTGCTTTTCCAACCAACGAATATTTCTGCCCTGGGTTGTGAAATTTCCCCACCACTGACGTCAGATTGACTGAACAGAACAGGGTTTACTCCATCTCTCCATTTGTAACCAGGGTGTAACATTTACAAACCTCCAGTCCTCTGTCACCACTCCCATATCCAAGGAGAAGTGAAAGATTCTGTCATGTGCCTCTACTATTCCCACCATTCCTTCCCTCCGTAATCCTTATACATCCCATTCAGACAGGGTAAATATTCTATTTTATTGTGGTACAAAAAGTGCTTGATTGAAAGGGGTTAACTGAACCTGTTTGTTCAGTGACTGTAATTAATGTCAGTCTCCATGGACTCTAATCGTGTCACTGGAGGGTTTCCCTCTGCTATTAATAAGGGACTGCTTTCAATGTGTTATCACATAGTGTTAGCGGGAGCATCAGCCCTGGCACTAAAAGGGATCAGCAGCTCCAGAGAAAGGGAGAGGATAGATCAGAATCTGAGAGCAATAGATTGAAATGTTCCAACAATGGATCAGAATCTGAGAACAATTGACTGGAATGTTCCAACAATGGGTCAGAATATGAGGACAATAGATTGGAATGTGACAACAATGGATCAAAATCTGAGAACAATTGACTGGAATGTTACAACAATGGGTCAGACTCTGACAACAATAGATTGGAATGTTACAACAATGGTTCAGAATCTGAGAACAATAGACTGGAATGTTACAACAATGGGTCAGAATCTCAGAACAACAGACTGGAATGTTACAACAATGGGCAGGAGTTTCATTTGGGAGTTTGACTATCTTTCTGCCAATTATGATCGGTTCCCATTAGACTATCGGATCTATCTTGTATTGAAGATTATGCACCACATTTACTATCCCATCCTTGCTATTATCAGTGTCCCTGGTCAGTCTCTCTATCCAGCTATGAATGTTATAAACCAAGTTTCGCAACATTACTGTTCTTGTCATTTACTCTGCCCTCCTTGTTACTTTTGTTATCCCTGGCAAAACTCTATCTCCAGCTATGAGCTCTATAAACCATTGCTACTTGTATTAGAGTTCATGGAACTTACTCTACCATGTTTTCTGCTGTTGCTGCCCCTGCTAAGTCCCTACTTCCCGCTATGTGATCTGTAAACCGCGTTTCACTGAAATAATGTTCTTACAATTTTAATTTTGGGAAGAGTGGAGCTTGTGCAATTGGTCTCCTTCGGTCCATCTCCATGAACGACGTACCCCTAACTGGCTAATATCTGAGGTTGAACCAGACAGTTTGCATCCTCTGCGTTCTATTTAACCCTCAGCTGAGTTCTGAACCCTTATTCTCTCCATCACCTACCCTGCCTACTACCAGCTCTGTAATATCACCCGTCTGCCTCAGCTCATTTGCTACATAAACCCTCATCTGTGCCGTTGTTAACATAGAGACATTATGATCATGGCTGATCGTCCAACTCAGCGACCTGTTTGCGCTTTCCCCCCATTTCCTTTGATCCCTTTCATCCTAAGAGCTATATCTAACTCCTTCTTGAAAACATGCAATGTTTTGGCCTCAACTGCTTTCTGTGGCAGCGAATTCCACAGGCTCACCACTCTCTGGATGTAGAAATTTTGCATATCAGTCCTGAAAGGTTTACCCCGTATCCTTAGACGACGACCACTGGTTCTGGACTCCACCACCATCGGGGACATCCTTCCTGTATCTGTTCTGTCAAGTCCTGTTAGAATTTTATAGGTTCCTATGAGATCCCCATCAATCTTCTGAACTCCAGCGAACATAATTCTCACCGACTCAATCTCTCCTCATACGTCAGTCCCGCCATCCAGGGAATCAGTCTGGTAAACCTATAGCAATAACATCCTTCCTTAAATAAGGAGACCAAAACTGTACACAATATTCCAGGTGTGGCCTCACCAAGGCCCTGAATAATTGCAACAAGACATCCCTGCTCCTGTACTCGAATCATCTCGCTGTGAAGGCCAACATACTATTTGCCTTCTTTACTGTCCTTTGCACCTGCATTCTTACCTTCAGTGACTGGTGTACGAGAACACCCAGCTCTCCTTGCATATTCCCCTCTTTCAGTTTATAGCCATTCAGATAATAATCTGCCTTCCTGCTTTTGCTACCAAAGTGATTAACCTCACATTTATCCACATTGTACTGCATCTGCCATGCATTAGCCCACTCACTCAATTTGTCCAAATCACCCTGAAGCCTCTCTGCATCCTCCTCACAACTCACCCTCCCACCCTGTTTCGTGTCATCTGCAAATTTGGAGATATTACATTTAGATCCCTCACCGAAATCAGTAAGATATATTGTGAATAGCTGGGGTCCTATCACCAATCCCTATGGTACCCCACTAGTGACATTAGCAGGTGAATAGCCTGCCATTCGGAATAAAAGACCCATTTATTCCGACTCTTGGGTTTCCTGTCTGCCAACCAATTTTCTATCTATCACAATACACTAACACCAATCTCATGCGCTTTAATTTTACAGGCTAATGTGTTACGTGGGACTTTGTCGAAAGCCTTCTGAAAGTCCAAATAAACCACACCCACTGGCTCCCCCTCTACTAGTTACATCCTCGAAGAATTCTTGTAGATTTGTCAAGCGTGATTTCCCTTTCGTAAATCCATGCTGACTCTGTCCGATTCAACCACTTTTCTCCAAGTGCTCCTCTATAAAATCGTTGATAATGCACTCTAGAACTTTCCCCACCACCGACGTCAGGCTGACTTGTCGATAATTCCCTGCTTTCTCTCAGCCTCCCTGGGGTTACATTAGCTACATTCCAATCGTTAGGAAATGATCCAGAATGTATAGAATTTTGGAAGATGACCACCAATACATCCATTATTTCTAGGACCACTTCCTTCAGCACTCTGAGATGTAGATTATCAGGCCCTGGGAATTTATCGGCCTTCAATACCATCAATTTCCCCAACACCATTTCTCTACTAATACAGATTTCCTTAAGTTCCTCTCTCTCACTAAACCCCGTGTTCCCCAACATTTCTGGTATGATATTTGTGTTCTGCTTTGTGAAGACAGAACCAAAGTATGCATTTAGTTGGTCAGCCATTTCTTTGTTCCCCATAATTAATTCCACTGTTTCTGACGGTAAGGGACCTACATTTGTCTTCATCAATCTTTAAATCTGTTAAATCCACACTTGACTCTTCCAGTTCTATCCTGGTCACCCTCCCAGTTATAAACCTCCATAAACCACTGCCCATCCAGAACTCTGCTGCCTGTTCACTAATATACACCAAATCCTCTTCACCCATCACCCCAAATCCTGATCACCCATCACCCCTATGCTCACTGATCTACATTAGCTCCAGGACCAGCAGCACCTTAAATTTAATATTTTCATTCTTGTGTTTGAATCTCATCCTCAATTAGTCCCATTGCCCTGTCCATTCCCATATTCCTGCCTTCAAGTCTTTTCTTCAATTCCGATTTAAACGAAGGCTTCTTTCCCTCTGTTTCGGTCTATGGCAGGTATTCTCAGCTCTGCAGTGTCACTGGGCCCAATGCCATGGACGTTTGGATCCATAAAATGGTATCAGCTGAGCTGCCGGTCACTTCCAGTGCTCCATGCTAAGCAGGGCTCTCGTCCCTGTTCACCAAGTGTGTGCTGGTAGTGTGCAGAGGGATCTGATCTGACACCAATCAGCCATTCCAGCAGCTTTGATACACGTCTTTGAAACTAAGTGATGGGGGTGTGGTACATTGAGCAGTGTGAGAGGTTGGTGATGTAGGGGGTAGGAGATGCCATGTAGCAATGAATTCACTGACATTGACCACCCGTGTGAGCTCATCAAACTTCTTCTGGCTCTGATGCAAGGTCCTTGGGGCCAGACTTCTTGCAGTGACCTCCCTGGCCACCTGCTCCCATTCCCTTCGGAAGACGTTCCTTGAGGGTCTCCGCCCCACCCCACAGAAACATGGCCTCTCTCCTCCGGTCAACCTCCATGACTAAGGCCTCCAGCACGACATCCGTGAACAGCACAGCCCTCTCTCTGCCCTAGTATTCCATTTACCTTGTCTCCATTTGCAGCATTCACAGTCAGCAGCAGCTTCCTGTGATTCAGTACAGCTTCCCTTTAAGAGGGACAGACTACCTTTCAGAGCTGAATCCTGGCTGAAGCACGTGCCAGCCTTAAACACAGTTACGTCCCTGTTCAGCTTGCAGACAGACAGCAGCGCGGGTCACCCTAGGCGACACGTAGAATTCATGCAAATGAGGAGGCAGCAGGAAGTCTGTGTGTCACCTGCCTCAACAGGAATGGGCACGGGCAGATCACGAATCACAGTCCCAACCCCTGAAAACTGGTAGAAACTTCTCTTTAACTCTGTATCTATTTTCCTTTTCTCTTTCACCCTTTCTCCCTCTCTCTCTTTGTCCCTTGTTCATATAATCACAGATTGATGCAGCACAGAAGGTCCATTATGTCAGTGCTGTCTCCTTTAAAGAGCTAACTAATTAGTCCCACTCCCTCCTCTTTCCCCAGACTCCTGTTGATTTTTTTTTTCCTTGTCAAGTTTTTGTTATATTCCCTTCTGAAAGATATTATTGAATCTGCTTCCACCATGATTTCAGGCATTGCATTCCAGATCCCACCCACAGACCGATAGGACCAAATATCCATGGAAGGGTTATGGCACAAAAGGAGGCTATTCAGCCCAATGTGTCTCTGCTGTCTGAAAAAACTAGCCGCCGAATCTAATCCCATCTTCCAGCCGCTGGTCCATGGCCTTGCCAGTTGCAGCACTTCAGGTGTAGGTCCAGGTACCTTTTAAAATCTTTGATGGTTTTTGCCTCCACCACCGTTCCTGGCACTGAATTCCAGACACCCACCACCCTCTGGGTGAAAATGTTTTTCCTCACGTCCCCTTTGATCCGTCTACCAATCAATTAAATCTGTGCCCCCTGGTAATTGACCTCTCCAATGGGGGAAACATGTCCTTCCTGACTACTCTACCTGGGCCCCTCATAATTTTGTACACCTTATTTCAGTCACCCCTCAGTCTCCTCTGTTCTAAAGAAAACAATCTTAGCCTATCCAATCTTTCATCATGGATGCAATTTTCCATCACTGGCAACATTCTTGAAAATCTTCTCTGTACTCTCTCCAAAGTAATTATGTCCTTCCTGTAATGTGGTGACCAGAACTGTACACAATACTCCAGCTGTGGCCTAACCAGTGTTTTATACAATTCCAGAATTACATCCCTCCTTTTGTATTCTATATATCGGCCAGTAAAGAAAAGCATTCCATATGCCTTCTTCACCACTCTGTCCACCTGTCTTGCCACCTTCCAGGAACTGTGGACAAACACTCCAAGGTCTCTAACATCTTCTACCCCTTTCACTATCTGTTGTGTATTCCTTCGCTTTATTTGCCCTTCCCAACTGCATTACCTCACAGTTCCCCAGATTGACTTCCATTTGCCACTTTTTCGCTCACTCAAACAAACCATTTAAACCATTGATATAATTCTGGAGTCCACAGCTATCCTCTTCCATATCAACTACATGACCAATTTTTGTGTCATCAGCAAATTTTCCAATCATGCCTCCCACATTTAAGTCCAAAGCATTAATATCTATCACAAATTGCAAGGGACCCAACACTGAGACCTGGGAACGCCACTAGAGACCGCTTTCCATTCACAAGAAACATCTGTCGACCATTACCCTTTGTTTCCTGACATTGGGCCAATTTTGGATCCAACTTGCCAGATTCCCCTGTATCTCATGAGCTTTCACTGTTCTGATCAGTCTGCCATGTGGGACCTTGTCAAACGCCTTACTAAAATCCATGTAGACCACATCCACTGCACTACCTTTATCAATCCTTCTTGCTCCTTCCTCAAAAAACTTAGTTATGTTAGGAAGACAAGACCCTCCCTTAACAAATCCATGCTGACTGTCCCTGATTAATCTTTGCCTTTCTAAGTGACAGTTTATTGTAGCTCTGAGAATTGATTCTAATAATTTGCCCACCGATGTCCGGCACAATGGCGCAGTGGTTAGCACCGCAGCCTCACAGCTCCAGGGACCCGGGTTTGATTCCAGGTACTGCCTGTGTGGTGTTTGCAAGTTCTCCCTGTGTCTGCGTGTGTTTTCTCCGGGTGTTTCGGTTTCCTCCCACACGCCAAAAGACTTGCAGGTTGATAGGTAAATTGGCCATTATAAATTGTCACTAGTGTAGGTAGGTGGTAGGGAAATATAGGGACATTTGGGGATGTTTGGTAGGAATATGGGATTAGTGTAGGATTAGTATAAATGGGGGGTTGATGTTCGGCACAGACTTGGTGGGCCGAAGGGCCTGTTTCAGTGCTGTTTCTCTAATCTAGTCTAAAGGCCTGCTCGGGTCTGGAAATAAAACTGACCAAACCTCACAGAACCACATTGGACCTGAGCCCGAGCTGGCCCGAGCCTGACCCGAACATATTGCACTCACTGAACTTAGCACTTTTTGATGGAATGGAAGGAAGCTGCATCATGAGCGCCGTGACATCATAGAGACACTCACTTGCTCACTGCGCAGACTCACAGTCTGTTGAGTCCAGATGCACGTTTCCCTCCTTGACGTCACAGACTCCCAGCTCTGGCAGGCTTTTCAAATGTTGATGCTTACTTACTCAACTTCTCTTTCCTTCCCAGCCGAGCAAAAGGTAGTACTGTGTGTGTCCGACCCAACCCGAGCCCGAAAACCGGATCCGGAAGAGCGATCCGACCCGAACCCGACACGTGACGTCGGGTCTCATCGGGTTTGTGTCGGGTAGCGTGCCTTTCGGTCAGACTGACCAGCCTATAATTATTTGGCCTAACCTTTGCACTATGTTTAAACACTGGCACTATGTTCACAGACCTCCAATCGTCTAATGCCTCGCCTATATCTAGTGAGAATGTGAAGATGATCCTCAGAGTATCTGCTATTTCCTCCCTCGCTTCCTTTAACAGCCCGGGATACCATCCATCCTGCCCTGGCGATGTATCCACTTTCAAGGATTTCAGACCCTCGAGTACCTCCTCTCTCATTATGCTGATTGTATCTAATATTTCACACTCCTCCTCTTTAATTACAATGTCTACATCATCCCTTTACTTTGTGAAGACGGAGACATAAAATCCATTAAGGACCCTGCCAACATCTTTTGCAACCACGCACAAACTACCTTGTACATCTCTGATATGTCCTCCATTTTCCTTAGTTATCCTTTTATTCTTAATGTACTGATCAACCATCTTTGGTTTTTCCTTGATTTTATCTGCCAATATTTTTTCATGCCCTCTCTTTGCTTTTCTAATTTCCTTTCTTTACTTCGCCCCTGCACTTTCTTTACTCCTCTCAGCTTTCTAAATTATTATTTGTTTGTGACTGTCATAAGCTTTATTTTTCTGATTTATGTTTCTGTATGTTTCTAGACAACCGGGGGCTCTAAATTTGGCAACTCACTGTGTAAGAAAATTCTCTTCAATTTGTCTCTGGTTCTTTGCCTATTACCTTAAATCTGCATATTTTTAATGATGTTGTGAGCAAAGTCCTAGCAGCTACAGACCAATTAGTTTAACATCAGTAGAGGGTAATGTTCAGCAAACAATAATTAGAGAAGAAATCAACAGAAACTTGGAGAGGTTTGAGGGAATGAAGGATAGCAAGCACGTGTTTGCAGGAACATAGGAGCAGGAGAAGGCCATTCAGCCCATCGACACTGCTCTGTCATTCAATTAGATCATGGCTAATCATCTACCTAAACGCCACATTCCCGTGCTATTATTGTATCCCTTGATGTCATTTGTCTCCCGAAATTCATTGATTTCTGTCTTGAACATGCTCAATATTGAGCTTCCACACCCTCTGTGGTAGTGAATTCCAAAGATTTACCACCCTCTGAGTGAAGGTATTCTTCTTCATCTCAGTCTTAATTTGCCTGCCACTTATTCTGAGTTTATGTCCCCTGGTTGTAGACTCACCAGACAGGGGAAACATCCGATCTGCATCCACCCCATCACCCCCTGTAAGAATTTTGTATGAGATCACTTCTCATTTTTTGAAATGCGAGAGAATACTGGCCCATTTTTCTCAATATCTCCTCGTAAGACAATCCTGCCATCCCATGGATATCCTGTTGAACCTCAGTTGCAATCCCTGCATGGCAAATATATCCTTCTGTGCCACGTGCCAGTGAGGCTAGAAATAGGAAGATCGTGCAGCTAAACACGTGGCTGAACAGCTGGTGCAGAAGGGAGGGTTTCAGATATCTGGACCATTGAGATCTCTTCAGGGACCGATGAGACCTGCACAAGAAGGACAGGTTGCATTTGAACTGGAGGGGCACAAATAACCTGGCTGCGAGGTTTGCTCACTCGGGAGGGTTTAAACTAGTGTGGCAGGGGGGTGGGAACCAGAGCAGTAGGACAGCAAGTGAAATAAATGAGGGGGAACTAGGACAGTAAGGACAGTAAGACTAAGAGGAAGAGCAGGCAGGGAGATGTTGCAGAGCACAGCGGGACTGGTGGTCTGAAGTGCAATTCTTTCAATGTGACAAGTATAACAGGTAAGGCTGATGAACTTAGAGCTTGGATTAGTACGTGGAACTATGATGTTGTTGCTATTTCAGAAACTTGGTTGAGGGAGGGACAGGATTGGCAGCTAAATGTTCCAGGATTTAGAAGCTTCAGGCGGGAACGAGGGGGATGTAAAAGGGGTGGGGGAGTTGCATTACTGGTTAAGGAGAATATCACAGCTGTACTGCGGGAGGACACCACGGAGGGGTCATGAAACGAGGCAATATGGGTGGAGTTCAGGAATAGGAAAGGTGCAGTCACGATGTTGGGGGTTTACTACAGGCCTCCCAACAGCCAGCGGGAGGTAGAGGAGCAGATATGTAGACAGATTTTGGAAAGATGTAAAGGCAACAGGGTTGTAGTGGTGGGTGATTTTAACTTCCCCGATATTGACTGGGACTCACTTAGTGCTAGGGGCTTGGATGGGGTAGAATTTGTAAGGAACATCCAGGAGGGCTTCTTGAAACAATACGTCGATAGTCCAACTAGGAATGGGGCCGTACTGGACCTGGTATTCGGGAATGAGCCCGGCCAGGTGTTCGAAGTTTCATAAGGGAGCATTTCGGGAGCAGTGACCATAATTCCATAAGTTCTAAGGTACTTGTGGATAAGGATAAGAGTAGTCCTCGGCTGTAGGTGCTAAATTGGGGGAAGGCTAATTATAACAATATTAGGCAGGAACTGAAGAATTTAGATTGGGGACGACTATTTGAGGGTAAATCAACATCTGACATGTGGGAGTCTTTCAATCGTCCGCTGATTAGAATCCAGGACCAGCATGTTCCTGTGACGAAGAAGGATAAGTTTGGCAAGTTTCGGGAAGCTTGGATAACGCGGGAGATTGTGAGCCTCGTCAAAAATAAAAAGGAAGCACTCGTAAGAGCTGGAAGACTAGGAACAGACGAATCCCTTGATGAATATAAAGACAGTAGGAAGGAACTTAAGCAAGGAGTCAGGAGGGCTCAAAGGGGTTATGAGAAGTCATTGGCAAACAGGATTAAGGAACATCCCAAGGTTTTATATACGGATATAAAGAGCAAGAGGGTAACCAGGGAAAGGGTTGACCCACTCAAGGTCAGAGAAGGGAATCTATGTGTGGAGCCAGAGGAAATGGGCGAGGTACTAAATGAGTACTTTGCATCAGCATTCACCAAGGAGAAGGACTTGGTGGATGATGAGCCGAGGGAAGGGAGTGTAGATAGTCTCATTCATCTCATTATCAAAAAGGAGGATGTGTTGGGTGTCTTGCAAAGCATTAAGGTAGATAAGTCCCCAGCGCCTGGTGGGATCTACCCCAGAATACTGAGGGAGGCAAGGGAAGAAATTGCTGGGGTCGTAACAGAAATCATTGCATTCTCATTGGCTACAGTTGAGGTCCCAGAGGACTGGCGAATAGCCAATGTTGTTCCTTTGTTTAAGAAGGGTAGCAAGGATAATCCAGGAAATTATAGGCTGGTTCACCTTACGTCAGTGGTAGGGAAATTATTAGAGAGGATTCTTCGGGACAGGATTTACTCCCATTTGGAAACAAATGGACTTATTAGCGAGAGGCAACATGGTTTTGTGAAGGGGAGGTCGCGTCTCTCTAATTTGATCGTGTTTTTTGAGGAAGTGACGAAGATGATTGATGAAGGAAGGGCAGTGGATGTTATCTAGATGGACTTCAGTAAAGCCTTTGACAAGGTCCCTCATGGCAGACTGGTACAAAATGTGAAGTCACATGGGATCAGAGGGGGGCTGGCAAGATGGATACATAGCTGGCTCAGTCATAGAAGACAGAGGGTGCTTTTCTGAATGGAGGAATGTGACTAGTGGTGTTCCACAGGGATCAATGCTGGGACCTTTGCTGTCTGTAGTATATATAAATGATTTGGAGGAAAAAATAGCTGGTCTGATAATTGGTTTGTGGATTACACAAAGGTTGGTGCAGTTGCAGACAGTGATGAGGATTGTCAGAGGATACAGCAGGATATCGATCGGTTGGAGACTTGGGCGGTGAAATGGCAGATGGAGTTTAATCCGGACAAATGTGAGGTAACGCATTTTGGAAGGTCAATGCAGGTGGGTAGTATACAGTAAATGGCAGAACCCTTAGGAGTATTGACAGGCAGAGAGTTCTGGGCGTACAGGTCCACAGGTCACTGAAAGTGGCAACGCAGGTGGATAAGGTAGTCAAGAAGGCATACGGCATGCGTGCCTTCATCGGTCGGGGCACAGAGTATAAAAATAGGCAAGTCATGCTGCAGCTGTACAGAACCTTAGTTAGACCACACTTCGAATATTGTGTGCAATTCTGGTCGCCACACTACCAGAAGGAAGTGGAGGCTTTGGAGAGGGTACAGAAGAGGTTTACCAGGATGTTACCTGGTCTGGAGGGCATTAGCTTTGAGGAGAGGTTGGATAAACTCGGACTGTTTTCACTGGAAGGACGGAGGTGTAGGGGCGACATGATAGAGGTTTACAAAGTTATGAGCGGCAAGGACAGAGTGGATATTCAGAAGCTTTTTCCCAGGGTGGAAGAGTCAGTTAAAAGGGGACATAGTTTTAAGGTGAGAGGGGTAAATTTTAGAGGGGATGTGCGAGGCAAGTTCTTTACACAGAGGGTGCTGAGTGCCTGGAACCTGTTGCCGAGGGAGCTTGTGGAAGCAGGTACCACAGAGACGTTTAAGAGTCATCTTGACAAATACATGAATAGGATGGGAATAGAGGGATCCGGACCCCGGGAGTGCAGAAGGTTTTAGTTTGGGCAGGCATCAAGATTGGCACAGGCCTGGAGGACCGAATGGCCTGTTCCTGTTCTGTACTGTTCTTTGTTCTTTGTTCTTTTAGACAAGGAGACCAAGACTGTACGCAATACTCCATGTGCAGTCTCAGCAAGGCGGGATACAATTGTAGGCAGACATCTTTACTCCTGTATTCAAAACCCATTTGAGATGGAGGCCAACATACCATTTGCCTTCCAAATTGATTGGTGCACCTGCACATTTGCTTTCAGTGACTCATGCACAAGGAAACACAGGTCTCTTTGAAAATCAGCACGTCGCAACCTCTCGCCAGTCAAGAAATATTCTGTCTTTCTGTTTTTGTTTTACCGGAGTGGAGCACTTGATACTTATTCATATTATATTCCAGCTGCCATGTTCTTGCCCACTCACTTAGCCTGTCCAAATCCACTTGCAGCCTCCTTGCATCCTCTTCACAACCTACTTTCCCACCTAGTTTTGTGTCATCAACAAATTTGTAAATATTACATTTGGTCCACAAATTCAAATTATTTGTATAGATTGTGAACTGCAGTGGCCCTAGTACTGATCCTTGTGTTACCCCACTAGTAACAACCTGCCATCCGGAGAATGACCCGTTGATTCCTGATCTCTCTTTTCTGTCTGTTAACCAGTTCTCAATCCATACCAGCATATTGCCCCCAATCCCATGTGCTGTAATTTTATTTACTAATCACCTGTGTGGGACCTTACCAATAGCCTTCTATAGGTCCAAATGCACCACACCTGCTGGTTCTCCTTTAGTAATGCAGCAAGTAACATCCTCAAAAAACTTCTATAGGTTTGTTACAAAGGTCGGCGCAACATCGAGGGCCGAAGGGCCTGTACTGCGCTGTAATGTTCTAATTCCAATTCTAATTCTCACATAATACCCCTTTCATAAATCCACGTTGACTCTGCCAATTTTACTATTATTTTCGAAGTGTCCAGTTATCACATCCTTGACAATAGATTCTAACATTTTCCCTATTACTGATGTTAAACTAACAGACTTGCAGTTCTCATTCTCCCTCTCCCACCCTTCTTAAATAGTGGGGTTACATTTGTTACTTACCAGTCCTCAGGAAATCTTCCCGAATCGAGAAGTTTGAACGATTCCCATAAATACATCAACCATCTATAATGCCACCTCCTTTAACACTCTGGGATGTAGCTCATCTGTTCCAGGGATTTATCAGCCTTCAATCCAGTTACATTTTCAAGTACTACCTCTTTGCTAACACTAAATTGACAATTTGCCCCCGTACCTTCATGGTTTCCCTTGTTCAGATTGAACACCCTAGTTTCAGATTTATCACATTCAAATGGAATGTGAAATTCTATCATAATATGGTCATTATTTCCCAAAAGTTCCTTTATAGCAGTGTTATAAACTAATCCTTTCTCGTTACATAAAATAGCCCGATTCTTAGTCCTTCAATGTTCTGCTCCAAAAACCCATCTCGTACACACTCCAGTAAATGTAGATCATACTTCACTCATTTACTTGAAGTTTTCGATCATGTAACAGAGACGGTTGATGAAGGGAATGCCGTGGATATTGTTTATATGTATTTTAAGAACGTGTTTGATAAGGTACCACGTAAAAGGCTGGTTCACAAAATTGAGGCTCATGGAATAAGAGGATCATTGTCAAATCGGATTAAGGATAGAAAACAGCGAGTGGTAATAAATGGTTGTTTTTAAGTTTGGAGGATGGTAGACAGTGGGAGTTCCCCAAAGTTCAGTGTTGGGGCCATTGTGATTTTGTGGTATATAAATGACTCAGTTCTTGTAATACACAGTAGAATCTCCAAATTTGCCAATGCCACCAGCTTTGAGATTTCTGAGCCAGTCCCAGCGCTAATCACATGTTTTAGACTGTACATTCTCTCTCTCCAGCTCTCTGTCACAAAATTCCTACCTAGATTTTGCAATAACCACAGGCATGTGGCCGATTGTAATCTCTCTCTGTCTCCAAATCTCCTACCCAGTCCCAGCAACGATCGCTCAACTGAGTTTGTCATTTCTCACAAACCAAGTGAGCCAAGCCGATGATCCAGATCTCTGTGATCGCCCTCCTACACAACTGTAAGATCTGATCAACGGTCACAGATTAACCAAAAGGAGGGTGAAGAGTCACAAGCAGTTAATTGAGTAATAACAGTTCAAATACAGCACAAAATCAGATTAGAAACAGGAGACATATGACCTGTCACAGGTGATGGCTTTCTGGCTACAGATTAGTTATTGGAAGCGAGTATGAAAGACGATATAGCAGGGCACATAGAAAAATTCAAGGTGATCAGGTAGAGTCAACATGGTTTTGTGAAAGGGAAATCATGTTTAACCAATTGATTGGCGTTCTTTGAAGAAGTAACATGTGCGGTGGCTAAAGGGGAACTGGTGGATGTATCTGGATCATATCTGAAATGGGTGTGCTGTCTTATGCGGAAAGGCTGGAAAGGCTCGGCTTACATCAGCTGGAGTTGAGGGAATTAAAAGGTGGCTTGATAGAAACATATAAGATCCAGAGGGGGGCAGAGCAAGTGAAGGCGACAAAGAGAGAAACAGAAAGAGAGAAAGAGAAAGAGCGAGAGAGAGATAGAGCTCAGCTCATCTGCTGCTGAAACACTCATCCATGCCTTTCTACCACGAGATTTGACTATTCTAACACACTCCTGGCTGGTCTCCCACATTCTACTCACTGCAACTTTGTGGTCATCAAAAACTCTGCTGGCATCTTCTAATTTATACCAAATTCTGTTCACCCAACAACCCTGTGCTCACTGACCTACATTGACTCTTGGTCCAGTAACACTTTAATTTTAATATGATATCGTATTATAATATGATATATAATAGGATATGATATAATACGCTAGAAGTAGCCGGCTGTGCAATTCACGTCATTTTGTGAAACCAGGTTACCATCGCGTTGGCACCAGCTCGGCCAAAGATTGAAAATCACAGCAGGGGAAGATAGGGATTTAAAACAACTCACTTTATGAAGGAAATTGGACATAAAGATTTTCAAGAATATGGAATATGGACAGGGGAATGGGATTAATTGGAGGGGCGAGCCATGGAGAGATTCATACACAAAAATGAGAATATTACAAATAAGGTGCTGTCAGACCGGGAGTCAATGTAGATCAGTGAGCACAGAGATGGTGGATGATCGGGATTTGGTGTGAGTTAGGATACAGGCAGCAGAGTTCTGGATGGTCTGTGGTTTATGGAGTTTTATAACTGGGAGGTGACCAGGATCGATTTGGAATAGTCAAATGTGGATTTAACAAAGGTACAGATGAGGGTTTATGCAGCAGATCGGCTGAGGCAGAGGTGGAGACATGTGATATGACAGAGGTGGGAGTCGGCATGGTTGATGACGGAGAGAAGATGGAGATGAACTCAGCTCAGGGTTATGTAGAACACAGAGGTTGTAAACAGTCTGGTTCAGCCTCAGACATTAGCCAGGGTGGGGGATGAGTTTGACAGATAGGGGATGGAGTTTGTATGGAAACCAATGACACCGGCTTCCGGCTCCGGTGAAGCACCTTGGGATGTTTTACAATGGTAAATACATTATATAAATATAAGTTGTTGTTGTTGAATATTGTCAGACATGATTTTTCATGAGCACATCCATGTTGCTAGCCAGTTACTATCCACTGGTTTTCCAAGTAACAAATATTTTTCTCCTGGGTTGTCACCTCGAGATTCTTCCCCAGTGGTGACACTAGTATGTTTGGTTAATAATTGTAGAGTTTATCCTATCTGTCCTTTTTTAAACAGGTTGTAACATTTGCAACCTCCAGTCCTCTGTCACCACTCCCATATCCAAGGAGAATTGAATGATTCTGGCCAGTGTCTCTGCTATTTCCACCATTCCTTCCCTCAGCAACCCTCATACATCCCATCCAGACTGGGTAAATGTTTTACTTTATTGTGATACAGAAAGTGCTGGATTGAAAGTGGTTAACTGAACCTGTTTGTTCAGTGACTGTAATTAATGTCAGTCTCCATGGATCCTAATTGTGTCACTGGCGGGTTTCCATCTTCTATTAAAATGGGACTCCTTTCAATGTGTGATCCCATACTGTGAGCTGGAGCATAACCCGGGCACTAACATTGGTCAGCGGCTCCAGAGAGAGGGAGAGGATGGATCAGAATCTGGGAACAATAGATTGGAATGCTACAACAATGGACAGGAGTCTATCCTGGGATATCTACATTCTTTCTACATATTATGATTGGTTCTCATTAAACTCGCGATTCCATCTCGCACTTAAGATTATTCAATACATTTACTATCCCATTCTCGCTATTGTTTGTGTCCCTGGTAAGTCTCTCTCTCTCTCTCTCTCTGTCCAGCTATTAATTCTATAAACCGTTTTGAACTGCATTACTGCTCCTGTCATTTACTCTACCCTGCTTGCTGCTGTTATTATTCTTGGTGAATATCTCCAACTATTAGCTCTATAAACCATTGCAAATAGTATTACAGATTTTGTCATTTACTGTCTCATCTTTGCTTCTGCTGCTGTTTCTATTT
This sequence comes from Heterodontus francisci, assembly GCF_036365525.1. Taxonomy (NCBI): domain Eukaryota; kingdom Metazoa; phylum Chordata; class Chondrichthyes; order Heterodontiformes; family Heterodontidae; genus Heterodontus; species Heterodontus francisci. The sequence goes on from NW_027141699.1 coordinate 598,209, forward strand.
CCAGCCAGGAGATCTCTGAAATACGGTTCTGTAATGTAAACTTCGGGAAGCCGGAAGCCGGTGTCATTGGTTTCCATACAAACTCCATCCCCTATCTGTCAAACTCATCCCCCACCCTGGCTAATGTCTGAGGCTGAACCAGACTGTTTACAACCTCTGTGTTCCACATAACCCTGAGCTGAGTTCATCTCCATCTTCTCTCCGTCATCAACCGTGCCGACTCCCACCTCTGTCATATCACATGTCTCCACCTCTGCCTCAGCCGATCTGCTGCATAAACCCTCATCTGTACCTTTGTTAAATCCACATTTGACTATTCCAAGTCTATCCTGGTCACCTCCCAGTTATAAAACTTCATAAACCACAGACCATCCAGAACTCTGCTGCCTGTATCCTAACTCACACCAAATCCCGATCACCCACCATCTCTGTGCTCACTGATCTACATTGACTCCCGGTCTGACAGCACCTTATTTGTAATATTCTCATTTTTGTGTTTGAATCTCTCCATGGCTCGCCCCTCCAATTAATCCCATTCCCCTGTCCATATTCCATATTCTTGAAAATCTTTATGTCCAATTTCCTTCATAAAGTGAGTTGTTTTAAATCCCTATCTTCCCCTGCTGTGATTTTCAATCTTTGGCCCCGCTGGTGCCAACGCTATGGTAACCTGGTTTCATAAAATGGCAGTGAATTCCAGATCCCAAGCACTCGCTGTGAAGGAAAATTCTCCTCATTTCACCTCTGGTTCTTTGTCAATTACCTTCAATCTGTGTCTTCTTAATACTGAACTTTCTGACACTGGAAACAGATTCACATTAATTACCCTATCAAAACCCTTCATGATTTTGAATTCTAGATTATATCTCCCCTTACCCTTCACTGCTCTAAAGAGAACAATCCCAGCTTTTCCAATCTCTCCATGAGATCCCTGGTACCAATCTAGTATATCACCTCTGTTTCTTCACTAAGTCTTTGACGTCCTTACCAAAGTGTGGTGATCAGAATTGGACACAGTTCTCCAGCTGGAACCTAACCAATTATGTATAAAAATCAGCATTTCCTCCTGAGTTTTATTACACTGTGCTGTGTTTATAAAGCCAAGGACACGATATGTTGTTATTTTTTAGCAGCCTTCTCAGTGTCCTGCTGTCTCAGAAATTAGTACAGCCCGAGATCTGTCCATTCCACCACCCACATTAGTTTGCCTTTCCTCATATTTCCTACCGATATGTATCACTTCACAGTTCAATGTGTAAAGTTCAATCTGCCGGGTGACTGGCCATTTCACCAGTCACTCTCTGTCCTCATTGGGACAGACCAGGCTCCATCCTCAGACTGTGCTGAGTAAGCGGCTTTCACCCAATGTTGTACTGAGCTCCAAATAGAGCAGAAAAGACTCACTTCTATCCCCGGCTTCTGTTAATCCCACCCGGTGTGGCACTGACACACACAGACAGGAGGAAAGAACCAATTCTATTCCCGGTGTGTCTTAATCCCACCCGGTGTGGTTCTGACCCACACAGACAGCAGGAAAGACTCAATTCAATCCCTGGCCAGTGTTAATCTCACCCGGTGTGGTACTGACCCAGGCACAGAGAGCAGGAAAGACCCAATTCTGTCCCCGGCTTGTGTTAATTCGACCCAGTGTGGTATTGACCCACACAGAGAGCAGGAAAGACCCAATTCTGTCCCCGGCTTGTGTTAATTCGACCCAGTGTGGTATTGACCCACACAGAGAGCAGGAAAGACCCAATTCTACCCCGGCCTCTTAATCCCACACAGTGTGGTA